>NC_061117.1:77130294-77283126 GCF_002878395.1 Capsicum annuum | reverse complement strand
AGCTGTTACTGATGGGGGGCGGGAGTTTTGTCCAATTGTCTGATCTTGTTTCTTTTACCTGTACATAAAGTTCAATTGGTAACAAAATCACTTTTATTTTACATATAAAACGGAAGTTTGACCTTTTACACATGTTTTTGCTTAACCATCCACTGTCCAATACACACTGGTCCAACTAATCCAAATTCATTCCATACCAAGGGCAAGGAAGAATTCATTCCTAAAACACGAACTTGAGATCTCTCTATAAGGATGGAGAACCTTTACCATATATACCTATTTGACTCAACTACATAGAACTTAACAAAAGAAGGATAAACCAAATGTAACCTGAGGAAAGTTTTGAAAACACCATTTTAACTTGTGAACATTATGGTCCATAAAAATACATCAGCTTTCACCAAAATGATTTCCAGTAGTTGAAATAGCTTTATCAACCAGTTTCAAAACATTTTTCCCCATTTTAGTGTAATTCAATAATACTTGGTCGCACTTGATATTTACATCACCTACACTGATTTATATCTTAGTTATACAGAAAATCAAGGTGAGAACATATGCTAAATTTAACCACGATCTAGATGCTGAAAATAAAAATTTTGGACGTTAGTGAAGGATCCGGTTCCATCCTTCTTTATTGATTTCTGGCAATCAACTACACCTCAATCTCAAACTATTCGAGGCCTAACGTATAAATACTTGATTCCAGGTTAAGGAACTTATTACATATAATTTGACTATGTTACCCGAACCATGAACTTATTAGACACAGTTTCACCGTGGCTAGTAATTGAAAAGCAAGATTATTGACTTGTGTCACACCAGAAACATCATCAACTGCTACATTTTTCATAAATGAATATATACTTGAAGGGGATTTTGTATTTACATATAACATCCGGGATACATACCAAAATTTTGAATCACTCACAGTCGAGACATAAGAAGCCGAATAAGACTTGATTATTCTGCAATTGAAATGTTTTAAATTACTAGACCTATGTACATACTTAACGTACTCTATGTCTCCTTACATCTCCGAGAGAAGGTTGCTGATTTTCCGAAGCTCTTTGAGAGCTGCCATCGCTGTTACTTGTCCTTTACCAGCTAGAACATTTTTCGAAAGGTTCTCTAAGGTCCCAACTTGACCACGATCTTGCTGAAAGACTGATTCAATCACCTGCACAAATGATAAGTGATTAATGAATGAATAGACCATATTAAAGAGCAAATCGTATCACATTGTGTATACCATAAACACAGATTGCTGGTATTGCAAATAATGGCAATGACAGAAATTAATTGGAAAGACTCACTACTCATACAAATATATTATAATGTATCGGGATCTGGATGTACGAATGGATCTACGTATACAACTTAATGTAATTGGTTTAAGAGTAAGAAATGAATGCATAGAATATTTGCCTTCAGTAAGTTGATGGTGCGTTATTATACACGATAAAATTGGATCACAACGTAATGTCCACAACAGATACTTTTGAAATAAGAAAACAAGTTAAGCAAGATATTAGTCTTACCTGGATATTCTCGAGCATAGAGTGTCCAAGATTTCTCAAACTAAACATTAAATTCTGGTCTACAGATTCTCCTTTGCTAATTCCACTGTTACTAGATATATCAACAGTGGAAGATACAGCAGGATCATCTGGATTAATCCCGCAATTGACAGCTTTTGTGGAATCACAGACCCCTTTTTCAGATGTCCCCTCCCCACCATTTCGTCCAAATTTCCATAACCACTGAAATTTACCAGATAGAAGTTTCCGCTCCTTCAAGCCTGCTGGACCTTTTCCCCCAGAGTCAACACTTTGTTCTGATTTTACTGAGGTCCCGTGAGGGGGATCGGAACTTGGGAGAGGTGGGGCTTCCAGATTAGTACAAGATGCCTCGGCACTATTGTCATTAGCATCATTTTCATTGGCTGAGAAATTTGACGCAACACTACTTCTTTCAGATCTATTTCCATGATCATTTGCATCACTAATAGGGCTTGGGGGATCTGAGAAGATAGAAGAATTCTGTTCACTAGCAGCACTTCCAGTGGAGCCTGACTGTTCAGATGTGCAAGTAAAATTTCCATCATTATTATCTTGCCCAACAACATCACCTGGAACTTCCTGCTCAATATTTTCATCATCAATAAGCTTTTCTGCATCTTCATCAGCACCAAGCTGCTGTGCAAGATCTTTCAACAAACTTCTCCTCACCGATGACTTGGGAACTTTTCTTCCATTATCAACTATAGATGAGGTTGGATCAGACTCAGTTCTGGTAAGACGCATCCTCACTTTCTCAGACCAACCATTTCTTCGGGTTGGAACTTGTTTCTCTGCGTTATTTTGCTTGATCTCTTCTTCCTTGTGTAAAACTCTCCATTTTTCTTCCCAATAGCTTTCAGGTACTACAGAACCAAGTGGAGTTTTTGGGGAGCTTAAATCAACTGAATGGCTGTGACCTCTTATAACCGTTGGCTGACTTCTACCATAGACTCCGGTATGATCAATTACTGGGGCTGAATTGTTGGCATCCACTGCCAGAGCCTGCAATGATTTTGCTTTAGCTATCAGCTTCCCCAGATTTATATCTTCTGGAAAATTTAGCAATCTCTGGAGGCACTTAGTAGCATTCTCAGTCGCAAGCAATGAAGACCTCAAATGAAGGATCATAGTAACTGCAAAAGCTGATATAAATGCTCCCCTGGATGAATTTAAAACTCCAGAGCTGGAGTCAGCATCATTTTCACAAGGTTTTTCCAACTTCTTGTTGTCACATGCAAATATTTCATCCCAGATTATCAATAGGTCTTCAAGTGCAAATTCACGTCCAAATAGTACTCGAAACCAGCGAAGTGCAAAATATTGCGGTTCAACTCCTAGCTCGACAAGATGACTGTGGAGGGAGGAATCAACTAGTGAAAGCAAATGGTATAATGCTGCTGAGGCTTCAATTACAGGGGGATATCCAGTATGTGAACTACCATATGGTGAAGGAGAGAAAAATTGTGCCATAGAAATGGCACCACCAGCTCCACTCATCAGAGCATCAAACATACAATACGCGTCGTGCTCCATGAACTTCTCAGATAGAAGAATACCAAGCTCACCTTCGGCACCATATGCATCACTAAATAAAATAACTGCTTGAACCTTTGGATCAAGTTCACTTAAACTAGTAATTCTCCCTGGACTCTTCTCAGATCCCTTGTCATCTTCCGTAGATTCCGAAAACTTTTTAAAATCAAATTTATATGTCAAGTCATTTTCATGAAATGAGAATCCATCAAATTTGTCTGCAAAATGATCCTCATAAAGATTCCTCACTTCAGAAAGATGCTCCATATCAGCTTGAAGAACATATAGAAGTGGGGCCAACACTTCATGCATTCCTGCAAACAGAGAAGCAGAAAGTTCCTCCATTAATAATGAGAAAACAAACATGAAAAATGGTTAGCGGTTTAGGCACTAGGCTACATGATAAATTCAAGATCAGAAAGAAAAGGGCCCAAAGAGGTTGGTATGTTGGCATAGAGCGATAAAATCAAGAGCAAATTGGCTATTTGGACATTATACGTTGTCATACGAACACAAACTTGAAGGCAGCTGTAGAGCATGTGAACAATTAATGGGTGAACCCAAGCTTATATTAGAGAGCATGCCATTTGTACGAAAGGGAGACAGATATCTTCAATAACAGGGGGAATCAACTAGAGAAAGCAAATGGTATAATGCTGCCTGATTTCTGAATTCTAAGCATGAAGGGCTTTCATCTTGATCAAAAGTAGTTAAGAACTGAAAACTCAAAATATATCTCATACGAGATGCCAGACTAGAAAAGGCCAGATCCCACTTCAACAGTAGGCAGTAGCACATAATAAGTTTTGCAATGTTATGATTTTACCTTGTCTGTAACCATACTCTGGATGTCTAAGGCACCAAAGTAGCAGAATTCTCCTCAACATGGCTTGGCATCCAGGAGTCTGGAAATAGCTACCGTGCTCGGGATATAAACGCGAAAGATCCTGGTCAACCATCTTCTCCAGTTCAGCATTCCTGAAGAAGCGACCCCACATGCTATCTGCATTGCAAAACCACCATTAGCATGTACTCAACCACAAGCTACAGTTTCTCATAGTACTTCCTATGCAAACTGAAAATAAAAGAGCTGATGAAAAAATTAATTAAGATCCAGTAAAACAGAAATATATTTTTCAATATGCAGGACCCAAAAAATCGTTTCTCAGTATGGTCTTAATTAAGAGAGATTCTAGAAAATGCGTTTTTTTAAAAAAGTGGTGTCCGGGCTAGCTTGCGCGCACCTTGACTAATTCCATGGGATACCTACCACCTCCTACCAGCAAGAGGTACAAGGTAACTTTGTCCACCAAGGTTAGAACATACAAGGTAACTTTGTCCACCAAGGTTAGAACAGATGGGAAGAAAGCACCCAGACTTTGTCTCCGTTGAGAATTGAACCTGAGACCTCATGGTGCTCAACCCAACTTCACTGAACCACTAGGCCACACCCTTGCGAGCAATTCTAGGGAAAGTTTCAATTGGATATTGGAGTTTGAATAATTTTCAGCATTGCACTTGCTAAAAGAGAAGAAAATGACTTGAACAAATGACGCAGATATCCTACCAGGGTTTTGTGACAGTGGATTGTCTATGACAGGATCAGGAGAATTACTTCCATCTTTAGGAACATGTGGATCAATAAGAAGCTGTCTTCTCAAAGAAGCATACCTGCACAACCAGAAACATGTTACATAAGAACATCATACATACGAACCTCATTATCATACTGAGGACATAGAAATAAAAAGAAACTAATACATTGGAATTTAAAACATCACAAAAATTGAAAAGAAACAGTATGATCAAATTGAGTAAATGCACCGATAACATTTTATATCAGTACATTCAATATATATTGTTACTATTTCAGGAAAAACATGTTGACAAGATACAGCTTCTTTTTTATTGCTCAAAAATGAGCTTAAGATATAAAAATGAGTGAATGAGTGCATCATATATTTGGAAAGCTGGAAAATAAAGCTATGGAAGTTGTTGCGCATTCAAACAAATCAAGAACAAGCTTTCAATCATTAATTCTCTATATATGTTCAACTCAAGGTTTGAGCAACTAACAGCCTCTAAAAGCTACAATCTCAAATCTAGACTTGGGAAAGAAGAGCCTCCATGCACGACATTTCAGCAACGAACAATAACAAGCAGCCTCAAAAACCACAATCTACTATGTATAGACTTGGGAAAAGAAACCTTTGAGACATGACCAGTTGGCTATTCAGTAACCTCCCAATACACCATTAGATAAAACTATAACATGTAAATAAAATTCAGAACAATGACCACATAAACTGATTGAAAATAATTAAAAAAAGACAATCAAATTAGTCCACTGCTAGCAACATATTATTCTTTACCATCAAAAGCAACAACAGAGATCCTCTAACCACAATTGTGTCAATGATATGTTTTTTAAAAAAAATCTGAGAACATAGAAGAACATACTCAGTGTAATCCCACAAAGTGGAGCGCAGAGTGAGTAGACCATACACAGACCTTACCCCTGCCTCAGAGGTAGAGAGGTTGTTTCCAATATATCCTCAGCTCAAGAACATCCCAAGAGCATTCACAAAACAATATAATCGTGTTACTATAAATAGGTACTCAAATTAGTCAACTGCTAGCAACATACTATTCTTTTCCATCAAACAAGAAAGTACCGAGAACATCTCAACGCATCATCATAAACATAATTGTATTGAGATGTTGACTTTTAGCTTAGCCTCTATGTACATCATATGTCAAGTTGGGTTTTCTAGCTTTTTCCACAAATATTTTTGGGATGTTCTCAGATTCCTAAAAACTATACAACCCAACTTGAGAAAGCCCGGTGCATTAAAGCTTCTACTATGCGCACAGTGCGGAGAAGGGTCAGACTACAAGGACCTATTGTACTCAGCAGTACCCTGCATTTCTGCACGAGACTGTTTCACGGCTTGAACTTGTGACCTCCTGATAACATGGCAACAACTTTACCCTTGCAACAAGACTCCTCTTCATGATGTAAATAGAGGCTATAACTAAAAATCAACAGAAAATGTAAAGTTTCCACCTTTTTATTACAACAAACAAGAAAATCAAGAGAAACAAACACAACAACCAAAAGGATAAAAAAAAAAAAAAAAAAAAAGCAGATTAATTATATATACATATACCCTCTACGTGAATTAGCTGTAACGCGACGAAGATCATCAATAGTTGAAGATGCTGAAGAAGGCAAAATCCCCAAATCAATACGCCACTGTACACCTCTCAGATCTCCAAAACGACGACCTTCAACAACACAAGACTCCACCACTGCTGACTCAATTGGACCAGCTGCCATTTTCTTAGCTAAGAAAATTGAAGATTCAAAATACTCAAAAACGCCCAACTACTCAAACCTCACCAAGAATCAATCAAACCAATAATCTTAGCAAAAAAAATTGAAATTTTTGAAGACCCCATCTGCTAAAATCTCATTATCTATGCAAATTTTGAGAAATTTGAGCCCAAAATTCAAGAAAATGGAAGAATTCACGGGGATAAATATAAAAAGAAAAATAGCAGAATTAAAGGGTGAAGCTTTTTTCTGGTAAATGTAAACGGAAGAAGGAAGAAAGATGAGAGAAAAGAGAGAGAAATTGACTAAATTTATGGGAGGATAAAAAGGGGCAAAAATGATATATAGACAGAAATGTATGTATACAGTGAGAAGGGAAAGAGAGATGGTTTAACCAAAAAAAAAAAAAAAGGGAAAGAGAAATGGGTATTGGGTGGGTCACTGGTCTAATCTTTGTAAGAATTTTCTGATTTTTTTTTAAGTTTTTGTGCACTACTTTCTTCATTTCAAAATAAATAAATTATTGAGATATTTATTAGTATTTTAAAATAAGTAAATTATTAATTTTTCTTTTCAAATTTACTCTTATAATTTGACAATCAATTAACTTTTGAAAAGATATTACAAGGTCAACTTTTTCTTTTTTTTGGATAAAAATAAAAAATTATATTAAATTTATATCTTTAATATTTTTTTCTTAATCTATGTGTCAAAATCCAACAATTCATTTATTATGAAACGAATGGAGTAATAAATTGCGGGCAGGGGATGAGCAAACGGAAAAGGAGATTATAACATAAGAAATTAAACTCAGTAATAAAATAAAGGCATAATATAAAAATGCATAATTTTAATATTAAATATGTATATGTAGGCAATTAAACTATATAAGATTGAATAAGTACGCATAAATTTTATGTGGTATTCTATATGACTACTTGCATGAGATGTCATATGAAATGTGTGTGTCTAATTATTTAACATTATGATAATTTAAGTATATTTATCATACAAAAATTGAAGGGTTCCGTTATCAACATTATGTATTCAAATAATTGAGCTACTAAAATTTTTCAAAAAAATGATCTGATAATATTTTTTTTTGTTCTCAATTACTTTTTTTTTCTTTATTTTCTGGGTTATGTTTTATTTTATTGGTCGAAAGAGAAAATATAGGTGGAAAGGACACAAAGGATGGGAGAGAATAAAGGAAAATAAGAAATTTGTTTTTGTTTGGTAAATACAAAAAGCGAAATATAAGGGAAAAAATGTAAAATGTGGAGTGCAGGCGCTTGACATATGCTTTTGTGTGCTTGTTGCAAATTGCAATGTATGTCTTGGGGGGTCAAGTGGGGTGCGCAACTTGAGCTGTCGATGAGTATGATATACTATGCTAATTTGGATTAATTAAAATTTTATCGTAAATATTAATATCATATAAGAAATAAAAGAAAATTATAATGTTTAACAAAAGATATTTTATATTAGGGTTCGATCTCTTTAAAAAGATCAAAAAATAATTTTAGAGATTCTTCTTAAATATGACTTCATGACATTAATTTTCTTGTGTATGTTGATACTATATTTAACTTTCTTATTTGATATTTTTATAATAATTCTGTTATTTAATTTATTAGTAATGAAAAATATCATCATCTGCCCATTTGGCCTGTTAATATACTGTAGGTTAATTTGCTAAGCGAGAAAGGTGATAGTATTTCAATAAAATATGAAATAAATTTTATCTCACGCTTAGTTACAAATTATTCCATCTTATCTCATCTTATTTTGACATTATTAATTTCATTTCTCAAATAAATAAATTAGTGTACGAATTATGATCTTGATAATTTAATCCATATATCAATGACTCCTCTCTATTTTAGTTAAGGTAAAATATTTTCATAGAGAACAATTTATAACCTGTTTAGTTAAGTTTTTTTTTTTTAAAGTGTTTATTTTTAAAAATTGAGGTATTTGGCCAAATTTATAGAAGAAAATACGTGCTTATGAGAGTAAAAAATAATTTTTCATTAGGTGAAAAAAATGACTTTTCCCTCAAAGCACTTTTTAAAAAAACATTTGATAAAAATATACTTAAAAGAAGTTTTTAAAGTTCAGCCAGATACTAATTTATTGTTCAAAAGTAATTTAAAACACAAACTATTTTTAACAAAAGTACTTTTTTGAAAAGCACAATTGAAAAAAAATACTTCTTAAAATAAGTTAATTTTAGAAGATTAGTCAAACTATTAATCTTTATTCACTGTGAATCTATAAATTGAGTCTCCAGATTTTTTAACTGATGATTTAACTTGAAATATAAATAAAAACTTATCTTAATTTATTTTTAATCGTTTTTTAAATAATGACAAGAAATGAAGAGACTTTCGGCATATTCCAATTTCTATATCTTTTTTTAATTAAGTCTAATTTGTATGTCATTATTATTGTTTTTGTAGTCTTCTTTGGGAGATGGAAAACAAACTTAGATGAATCACCCAATTAAAAAGGAATATTTTTCGTGTTTTTGTTTGTCATTTTTTATGTGACCCCATACCTCTTTGTTTTTTTCAGAAATAATCAGGATACTGAAAATACATAGCATCAATTGAAAAAGAATGTCACTTATGATATTGTCTGTCAAAAAAAATAAATTTTTAATGATATTTTGCTTTTATTGAACACATTGTATAGTAACTTTTTTTAAAAGGCAAATCAATCTCTTAAATTGCCTTTAGTGGAAGTTAAGAGTGATGTAAAGAATATAAACACATTATATAATATATTAATAATATTTTAGTTATTATTTGTTACTGAAACTATATGTTGGAGAGTTGGAGTGAAATTTAATTTCAAGGAAAATAGAAGTCATAAAAAAGCTAGCTAAAAAGCCTAAAATAATTGTGCTGCACCGACAATATTCTTTACTAGGCTCAAAATGCATGTGGAAATCATGTAAATGAATCAATGAAGGAAGCAAAAACAAAATACCCCTCTTATTATTTTTATTTACAAGTGGTCGTACTAAAATAGTTGTAGTATTTTATTTTGTGAGAGTCAATTTAATTAATTTTTAAAGTTAAATTAGATTAGATAATTTTATATTTTAAAATTAAAGAATTTGAATATTTAAAAATTATATAAAAAATACTATAAATTGTAATTTTTCTCATACCAATATGATAAAAAAGATAGATATTAAAATATTAATCGAAGTTCATATCATTTGACTCTCAAAATAAAACCTTAACAATGTAAAAGAGTTACCAAATTTATTGGATGAAATATTTTTGCTCCTTAGATTTACATAAACAATTTTCTTTCACAAGAAGTTTTATCAATATTTTTGGAGGAGATGAAAAGCAAATAGTCCAAAAATAGTTATGTTTGTTATAATTGTATTTACATTATAGTGAGATCTAATAAGATCTATCAAGATCTAGTTAATATCTATAAGGATTTGAAATATCTGTCTTTTAATCAGAAACTAGGAGTATTTTCTCCTATAAATAGAGGGGTTTTGTTCATTGTATTCTCAATCTTATGATTCTCAAGAATCCCTTAAGAGAAATAAAGAAGCATCCCCTCTTCTCTCTATTTATTCTTGTTCTTGTTATATATTTTATTATATTTCATAACACGTTATCAACACGAGACTCTGCCAAGTAGGATGAGATTATAAATCTAAAGATAATTTCAAGGTTAGTGTAATTCCTTATGTTATCTGTCTTTTGCTGCTAATAATATAATTATTGTTGAATTTGAGGAAAAATAATTGGTTTGGAGCCATTTATGTTTTAAATTTATTTCTCAAGAACAATATTATCAAAAGGGATGATAATATGTTGTCTTGAAGTCCCATCGATTTATGCCTAAGACGCCTTTATATGGATAAGACGTTGAGTTTGAATGTCAATGCACCATATTGATGATATTATGATGTCTAAGGCTAAATAATGTGTATTTGGTAAAAAATCATGAAACCTGTCTCATTAAATATGCTCCATTCCATGAAGTGAATGTGGTAGCAATATGTGATAAGTCTGAAAGATGACAATTTACTCCAGTATTGAAGTGAATGTGATAGCAGTGCATAATCAATTGAATGCACAAATATATGCGTAGAGGGACAATATGATAATGATCATCAAAAGTGATGATATTTTCACATGCTTATATGATTATAAGATATGTTAGAGAAATTTTCTCAACAACCATATGTATGCCTTGATTTACTCCTAAATTAGCAATATCTTAAAAGAGGCTATAAGTTATCATAATTTGATAGGTTTAAGCACGATATATTTTATTCCTGAAGAATGAAAAGCTTATTAATGTAAACATGCACATAATTGTGATGGTATCATAACTCACCTCCGAAAGAGGTTGAATAATTGAGAAAAGTTATTTTGAAATCTACTTCTGAAGTAGTAAATCTGAAATTTATTCATGTAATTGTAACTCTGAAATTTACTTAAGTGAAAAATGCATGTCATGGTAAACTTGAAGTTTACTGGAATAAAAATTCATAAGTTGACATGAACGATTGTGACATCTCGAAGATGTGTATATTGAGTATTAGACATGTATTGAAGAACTAGAAGATTCTTCAAGAATTGTTTATATTGTTTGTTCTCATGATAAGTTGATTGGACCAACTAATATTGGGATTGAATCTCCTAAATTCTGAAAAAGTAAAAAAAAAAGTGAATATGGGCTCGTTCACCTGTTATGTGATCTAGTAAGATGTATCGATATAAAATGATCACATATACGTTTATTGTCAACCTGTAGTTTTGACATTCATAAAGTTATTGCTTAATGAAAATTGAATTAAGAGCATAACTTTCAGATTGTGTAATCAAGACAATTCATCTTGACGATGATGGTTTAGCATTGAATGCCTTTGATAAATAGCTAAACCATTGCTAATGAGAACAAAGCTTCATGTGTTGGTCTGAAATATGATATGTTGCATACAATAGCACTTGTATGCATTAGACCAATAGATTATGTTTATTTTTTTCGTCTCAATTGGTTCAATGTTATGAACCAACTATTTTATCTAATAGTTGATGTGCGGTATACGATTAATAAATATACCATGATGCACAAAGATGGATTCCTCAAAGAAGATGGAGGATGTATATTAATTTTTCTAGCATAAGGGGGAGATTATAAACAGCTATGAAATATGTTAGGAATTATCATCAGATCCTCATTCAAAAGATAATTCAAGTCAAATGCCGAAAGCATCTGTTGACTCAAATTTAATCTCATATTTAAGCTGCAAGTGCTCCTATTTTGTGTCCCTGAAGGACAAAATCTATGCATGTGTGAAACGTGGTAGACCAATCAATTTCAAATAAAATAATCATTGAAAAGGATAAGGAGAAATAATCATAATAAGAAGACAATATGCTCTTGAAAAGCCTACGACATAACACGTCATGAAACCTTATGAAAGGTTCAGATACCTAAAAATAATGAAGTGATGAGATCTCAAAATGTTATGTCACATTGCGAACCGATACAAAATAAGAAACCGTCGATGATACCTTTGATACAATATTAGTGCAATATTTGAAGGATTATGAGGATCCAAATTCTACATTTATTTACGCATGCGGACGTAGAGACATTATCAAGTGACTTGAAAGGATGCATCTTGGTAAGCATAGAACTTATTTGATTGGCAGTCTAGACACTTGAAGATGTCACGCATGAAATGCTAAATATTGTCACTTGATAATTTATACGAGAACTTTTAAGGATTCAAAATGTTTGAAGTATATAAACGTTTGTGGGAAACTTATTTGTAATCCTTATATGGTATAAACTTATAGCTTGAAAATTGTTGGAACTCTTGGTGAGTTTTCAAAAACAACAAATTATTTATTGAAATGAAAAATATACTAAATCAAATTAGTTATGAAGTACCATATTTTAGTGCAAGTGGTGCACTAATGCATCTTGCAAATACTACAAGACCTGATATAGTCTTTTCAGTTAATTTGTTAGCAGGGTATATTTTTGCTCCTATTAGGAGACATCAAAATAGGATAAAATATAAGAGCTTATTTTATTCTAAAGCTTGCAGTCCCAATCTTGTTGGCTATGCTGATGTTGGGTACTTATCTAACCAACATAAAACTTGATCTCAAATAAGCTATGTGTTCACATGTAGGGATACTGCCATATCTTGAAGATATACAAAGCAGTCTATCGTAGCCACTGTAATACCCCGCAAAATCCTCTTCCAGTCTGAGCCTTAGAGCATATTTGGTAAAGCAAAAATCTAAGTCAAAATATTTCAGAAATATCTTCCCAAGTATGAAATACTTTGAATCGTATGGAATTTCTCTAATTTCTATTTTTTTTCATGTAGATCATTGAATAAGATTTTCATCGATACCAAATTCACCCAAATCGGACACTCGGATAAAGAGTTAGACCTATTTTAGTAAGACAGTGTGTCACCTGACATTCTAGCGCCTCACGGAGCTAGCTAAAATGGCAGTCGTTAAATTCCAATGGACCTCCGCGATTCCTCCGTGTCGCAGTGAAGTTTCAGTTTGCAATAAGTTGCCAAAATGATCCCTACCACCACTGAGCAATTTCCCAATTATCTAAATCCAGTGAAGGACCGCGATCCCGGAGCATCGCACCAGGGCCAAAAATTAGGATTTTTCAGTTTAAAATCTCCAAGGACTTTTTGGTCTTTTCACCTTATCCCCACCCTCTATATATACCAGATTAAGGGCTTTCAACCCTCATTTTCTCTTCCTCCACCCAAAAACTAGGGTTTCCAAATTCCAAAATCCTCTTTTTTTCTTCCACAAATTAAGAGAGATCAAGAGAGAATCAAGAGAAATCAAGAAGTCTTTCAAAGGCTTTCAAGAAAAGAGTTTCCACTAGGTATATAGATGTTGATTCTTGGGTCCCTTTTATTCAAGAAGCTCAAGTACCCTTTTTTAAAACCCAAAGATTTTATGTTTATGAGTTGTTAATGATTCATGTGAGTTGAAATTGATGTTTCATGTGTCGTTGATTTTTGATTCATGTTTGTTTATAAGATTTATGAGCTTTGACCCTTGTATGTGGGATCCATGTTATATTTGTGATGAATCTTCTTTATGTTGTTTTCTGTGAGATGTGTTCATGACACTTCGATTGTAGAAATGGTTGAATAAGCGAAGTATGTCCCCCATAGGCTTGATAAGGAGCTTAGGTGAAGCATAAGGGCCATTGTAGTATGTTGAAGATGAAACCCCAAATTGTGAGTTAGTTTATGCATGCCTAGTGTTTGATTAAATGTCCAAGTGGATGAATTATTCCATGATAGTGGGAAATCCCCAAATAAGTATAAACCCATGCGTGTCTAGTGATTGTTGAAGGACTTTAGTGAACAAGTGAAGACGTGATGGTAGTAAATTCCCCAATTATGTGCTCTATGATATATGCTAAGATTTTAATACATGCCAAGTGGTTAGCAAGTAAGTTGAGACATGATAGTATGAAGTTTTCCCTAAAATCATATGATGTCCAAATACATGTCATGATTGATTTAGGTGTGAAGTACTTGAGGAAAGACCTTGTTGAATGGAGTATGATCTAGTAGCATGTTTCCCTTACGTTATTATAAGTTTATGATCCCTAAATGCTCAAAGTGATGTCTTAGTGATTGTGAGGATGAACATATGATATGATTCCTAAATACTTGATGAGATGCTTTAATGATAATGCAGATGAATGAGTGACTGTGAAGATAAATAAATGACTGTGATAATGAATGAATGGTTGTGATGATGGAGGAATGATTATGTTTTACTTTTATGTTATCAAGTCCTGGGGGTATTTATACCCGACAATAGAGCTGTTGTCTAGAGCCCGTGTCAGTTTCACGATAATTCCATTGGGTATCCTTGTTGTCGGATTCAGATATAATCATATTTCTTATCATTGATAATAGTTTCTGAATATCATCCGCTAGAAAGGTTGATCTCTAATCCTGTCCGTCGAAAGCAGTAAAGCTCAGAATTTAGTCCTTGATGTATGTACATCCAGATTCTCAGTTATCAGTATCAGATGAGTCAGTGATTCAGTATCTCAATGTCATTAGTGAGTTCAGTCTGCAGTAACGTGGTATTCGAGTTTCAGTACCTAGTTATAATGATTGTGTTTATGTTCTGTGCATTCATGTATGTATTCTCGTGCGACATTTTCATGATTATTAAGTTTAGATATTGTGCACGCATGAGCCTTTGCATTTTGCCTTACCTCGTCTATATACTCAGTATATTCTTGTACTAACGCATTTACGCTATGGTATTTAATTTGGTACCATAGGTTCAGAGGCACAGGATCCAGAGTATCCTTAGCAGTTCAGCCCAGTCAGCAGCAGTAGCAGTGAGTCCTCTTCTTTCGAGGATGAAATCTCAGTTGATTATTATTGCATCGGATTCTATTTATATTTATTTCAGTTGACGGAGTTAGTTAGGGACCTGTCCCATCAACTCCATAGCTCAGACAGTTAGAGGCTTTTCAAATGGATGTATTGGAATTTAGTTTTAAGTTTTGAGTATGTATAGATGTGTCGAACCTTATAGCTAGTTTTCGCATTTATTTTAAATTTTATGTAGTGTACAGGTACATATATTAGTAAAGGGTTAGCTTGTGGTCCTTCGGGGTCATAAGCACCGTGTGACGTCCTGGGATGGGATCTCGGGTCGTTAGACCATTTCATCAAAACATTCTGAGATAATAGCTATTCATGAAGCAAGCCAAGAGTGTGTGAGGTTGAGGTCCACGATACATTTCATTCATGAAAAATATAGTGTGAAATATGACAAAGTACTTATATTTTTTATGAGGATAATGCAACATGCACTACATAACTTAAGAGAGGACTCAAGGAGATAGACCGAAGCACATTTCGTCAAAGTTTTTCTTATATACATGAGCTACAAAAGAATGATGATATTAACACGCAATAGATTCGTTTTAAGTGATAATGTGACTGATTTATTCACCAAGTCTCCTCCAATTGCAACTTTCAAGAAGATGGTGCACAAGATTGGGATGCAAAAGTTTATTGATGTTCTCATCAAGGGGAGCAAATACGCGATTACTCTTTTTCCCTTTCAAGATTTTGTCCCACTGAATTTTTCTTGTAAGGTTTTTAATGAGGCAACCGATATGCGTATTGTTAGAGATGTGTACTCTTTTTCCTTCACTAAATTTTTTTCCTACTGGATTTTTTCTAGTAAGGTTTTAACGAGACACATTATCTATCTAGACATTCAAGGGGAAGTGTTATAAATGTATTTACATTATAGTAAATGTCTATCAAGATCTAATAAGATCTATCAAGATCTAGTTGATATCTATAATGATTTGAAGTATCTGCGTTTTAGTTAGAAACTAAGAGTATTTTCCCCTATAAATAGAAGGGTTTTGTTCATTATATTGTCAATTTTATGATTCTCAAAAATCCCTCGAAATAAAGAAGTTTCACCTCTCTCTCTATTTATTCTTGTTCTTGTTTTATATTTTATTATATTTCATAACAATGTTTACCTTTTTCTTGGCCCAATTCATATTTCATAATTCATATGCATCTTGTCCTTAGGAAAAAAAGGATCGGATACGATCATATAGATTTTTATTACCAGCATTTAAAGTAAACAATGCCACAAAGGTCGTTTTAGATAAGTACTTCTAAAAAATTATAAAAATAGAAAATAAATTTTGTAATTTGTTATATATATTTTTATTAACCTAATAAGGCAAAAGAATCAAATCATTTAATATTTGTTTAAATTGTAATATAAAATCAATGGAATAGTTGTGACAAGGAATGTTCCTAGTCATCCTGTTTTTCTCGTTATTGAGTGACCTTTGTTTTCTAAAAATAAATAAATTACATAATCAGGAATTAAAAATTAAAAATAAATTACATAATCAGGAATTACAAATTACAATAGGTACTATATACTATGAGTCTATTATTAAAATAATTAAAAATTTGAAAAAAAGTCATAAATGAAGTTTAACTTGACGTATAGGAGTATAATAAAACTACACTATTAATTAAATTAGATAAAGGAGAGAAAGTATAAACAATATGTGAATGTAGTATTGTTTAATTCCCTGAAAATGGACTTGACATTCACAACTCCAGTCTACAATAATTGGTGAGAGTGGAGACAAAATTGAGTTCATGCTCCCCTACAACATCTAAGCAGGGTGCTAGTGCTCCAATATTATTTTGTCTGGGTAAATATGTAATTCAAAATATAGATTTTAAGTAGTCTGAAGTCGAGTGTTCCTCCGTTACGATTTATTCGTATAATTTTTAACTTTTCACAATGTTTTAAAAAAATAAAAAAAGAAATCGAATCTTGTATCTTAAACTAAAAATATATAAAATATATCAAAATAATATTTAATCCGTGATCTTAAATATGTCATGTGAAAAGTTAAGATTAAAAAATTATAAAAAAAAAGAAAAAAAACATTACTTTTTGAACAAACTAAAGAAAAAGACTCGTAAATTGAAATAGGAGAGAACAATAAGTTCAACTCACTTATAAACTATTATCGAAAATTTTTTTGTTAAAAAATGTAGCTTCTGATGGAGAACGGGCTGATAAATACAAGTCAAATAAGATTGATAGATACATAATTAGTTGATAAATTTATGAAGATCATGAGGTATACCTGTGACACCTTAGACAAATCTCATATCAACATGAGAGAGGAAATTGGAAAGCTTTAAATATAAGATATTGTTCAAGTTTACTTAGTGCACATACTTTTTTGAGTTTAATATAATGCAATTCAAGAGGCAAATCAGTATAAACCTAAGCCCAAGACGAATAATGTGTGGCATAATTTTGGTCATGACTAAAATGCAACTTTTATTATACTAAAAATAATATTCAACATATTATAACACGTTAAATCAACAAATAGTACAAGAAAAATCTATTATACTACCGATAAAAATAGCTTGACACAATAAAAAAGTACGTACTAAAATTTTCTTTTGGGGTAAAAAGAAATAGGAAAGTTCTGATAATAAAAATCAAAAAGGAAATTATTGTAGATAAAAACATATATTCCACAGCATATCCTCAGTCCTCAACGTGACGTGTTGGCGGCTCCTGGTGAAATCATGGATTATGATAAGTTATTAATATTATTGATAACATACCAGACTAAAATATTAAATTATTATTTTTATGATTTAGGAGAAATAAAAAGTGAAATGGAAAATACAGAGGAGGAATTAATTCTAGCTAGGTATCAATATACATATTACTTCTTCCGTTTATTTTTACTTATTTCATATATTAAAAATAATTATTCAATTTTATTTATCTAATTTAAAAAACTAAAAAATAATTTATTATTTTATATTTATTTTGCTTCTTGCTATTAAATGTTATTTGTTTAGATGACTTATGATTAATTAATAGACTTATATTAATTAATAAATTAATATAATAAAATTACTCTTTTATTTATAGTTTACTTGAATAACAATAAATATCGAAGTAAAATTTTGAATAAATAAAGATTAATGGAAGAATAAAAAATTGAATAAGTGAAGATGAACGGAGGGAGTAAGCATGTCATGGCATATTTAGATGAATTCTTCACGTTTTGATTTGTCAAAAGTTGTTTTAGACTTTTCCAATGTAAAAACCATTTTCGTGTAGCAAAAGAATTGTAGCTTCTTAAATAGGGTTGGCTACAAGGGTCAACTAAAGCTGGTCGTCAGAGTGGTATATATCGATATCGATCCAATCTATTTCAGTATCAAAATCGGCCCGTACCAGTTCAATCGATATCAGTATGGTATAGTATAGAGTTCATTGCTATCTGAATCGAAACGGTACTCGTTTTCATATCGGGAATCTGGTGTCGGACCATACCGGTTCATACCAATTTCGTTATGGTTGGATTTGATCCAGTCCGGTCAAACCGACTTTTTTAAAGTTTAACGGCTACTAGCCGTTGGGGACCATTCGCAACGGCTAGTAGCCCCCCCAATGGCTAGTTGGAGCCCCAGCCGCCAATAATCCCCTCCCTCTTAATTTTCTATAAATACCCCACCCCTGCATATTTTTATTTCACTATCATTTCAACACTCATTCTCTCTCAGTTTTCAATTCTCAATATCTAATATTCTAATTATTGTTCTTTTTTTCTATTGAAGTATAATTTGGTGAATTTTGGAGAGCAATCTTCTTCAAGTTTCAAGTTTTGGTTATACGTTCAATATTATGATTTCATCTATGAAATCTTTGCCTGTGCTTATGATCATGTGTAGCTAATCCTCTTAACTGGGATTGTAAGAATCACGATGAATTAACAAAGCAAGCTAAGTGTGAAGTCATTCTAGATCGTTGTTCTTGCATGTATTGGTATTTTTTTCATTTTGATTGTTTTCTTGATGGTGGACAATATTAGGAACTCGCATGTATTCTAAACTTGCTCGAGAGAGAGGTATAGATTGGAAAAATGAAATAACAATAGTAATTTGAATCTACCAACCTTCATCTAATTAACTTGAGTCGTAACTGAGATAGTTTATCTGAGATCACAAAATAAGGGTTAGTAATGCGACGCTTTGAGTCCGAGAGGAGATAAGTGAAATCTATCCAAACTAAGATCGAGAGACGATTGAGTGATACATATCTTGTTAGATTTTGCATACAAGCATCGGGATAGTCTGTTAAGCATGGATAACCTGTGGAGTTATGAAGTCATGGGGGAACACAATCCTAGTGCTCGTTTCATATTGGTCACAATCTAATTAACCAACAAATTTTACTATTACAACTTATTGTTACAAACTCTCCCCCTACATTTTATTTACGCAATTCCCAATTTCATCAACAAACTGTAATACCCCAAAGATTTCTAGCAAATTTCATCCCAAGAATGCCTAGTACTAGCTTCTAAAGTGAATGATAATTATTCCATGAGGAATTTTCAAGATTTTCACTGTTTGTCATGTGGAAAATTCAATCAGCTTTCTATCGATATATGATTCTCTTAAATCCGATAACCGGGTAAGAAGTTATGACTATTTCAAGTTTCCGTCGTAAAACAGCACCATATTAGTCAGTGGCACACCGCGTCAAAAGATGAAATGGAATTTGGCAATTTTCAATAGGTGTTCGCAATTATGGCGCATCGCGCCAGCACTCAAATTCAGAATTTGTCCTTCTTCCAGTGTCTCAGTGAGATTTCCCCTGCGTCGCGCCAAAGTTCCAGGTCATGAAGGAAGGGGCAATGTGATGGCTCCACGTCGTGCCATCCCTCAATTTCTCAATTCTCAATTTCCAGTGACACGGTGCGATAACACAGCGTTGCGCTAGGGGCCCAGTTCGGGAAAATTTTACCGAAATTAAATGACGCGTCCAGGGTTAAAAGGGTTAATTTTCTACCCCTATTTAAACCCAATAACACATGATTTAGCTATTATTCACCCAAAATATACTATTTTCTCCCAAGTTTCTCTCAAGAACAAGCTAGGGTTTCTATTGGGGATTCAAATTCAAGAAGGTTTCACCATCAATCTTCACGAAATCACGAACTAAGGTATGCATAGTATTCATTCATGGACTCCTTTCGTCCATGAAGCCTAAGAATCCCTTTTCTAAATTCAAGTTATAGATTTTCTTATGAATTTCATGATTGGGATGATTTTGTTCATGTTGATAATGAGTAATTGAATTGTATTCCATGAATGAGTGTTAAATTCCATATGGGTTAATTTGTATCGGTATAGATTCATGAAACCCTAGGACTAAACCCTTGAATGATTAAATTGGGATTGAATCACGATAGTTAATTGTTGTGTGATGTTGTTTACACATTCTATGCCTGCTATGTTTGGTTGAATGCCTAGATGAAGGGAAAATGTCTAATTAGCATGATATCATGAAATCCCCAAGTACGTACAAGCTTATGCCTATCACATATTTGATGAAATGCTTCAGTAAATGTATTATGATGATTATTATGTATTCAAGTAAGTCATACTTTGTCAGTTTTCTTCTATCGAGTCCTGAGGGTACTTGTACCTGAAACATTAGTTGTATACCTAGAGCCATGTCATGTTTTCATGATACTCTCAGTCAAGCTATGAATCCTTAGACTTCAGATAGTCTTATGACTCAAGAAAAATCTCCATGATCTCATGACTCAGTCAATTGTCAGATATCAATAGTATTTTGTCAGTTAACGGAACTTAGTAACTCAACTCATATTCAGTGTCCATTTAGATAGGAGTAGGAATTAGCACCGAGTAAACTCAAGGATGGGGACACACACTACCAGATGAGGGTATGATCCTTAAAAGTCATCCTTGCGTTCCAAAACTATGTAGCCAACATTGGTTGAGACATCAACACTGTCCGATGAGGGCTGATGAGGTGGATAAACACTGTCAGATAAGGGCCCTACTATTATCTTTTGGGGACACTATCAGATAAAGGTCGCCTACTGCTTGTCCTTACCAGTGGCGCGGTATTAACACCCTTCCAATTGGGGTTATAGATTGGTTGAGACATCAACACTGTCCGATGAGGGTTGATGAAGTAGATAAGCACTATCAGATAAGGGCCCCACCATTTTCTTTTGGGGACACTATCAGATAAGGGTCACCCACAGCTTGTCCTTACCAGTGGCGTGGTATTAACACCCTTCCAATTAGAGTTACAGATTGGACCCCAACTCAGCTATATTGGTGTATCAGGGGCATGTCGGTTAAATACTACCTTCCACAGTTTTAGTACCAGTCTCAGTAAAAAAACTCAGATAGTTTTTCAGATTCAAGACTGTCAGATACAGTCGACTCAGATACAGTAAGGAACTCAGATAGTTCCATCAGATTCAGGATTGTCAGATACAGTTATCCATGTTATCAGTTATATTTAGATACATCTATTTATGCTATCAGTTATATCAGTTATTAGTATATCATGTCATCAGTATTCAAATTCAGTAATTACAATATCACAGTGTCATTTACAGTTACATATTTATATATGCATTCTCGCATTCATGTTAGACAGTCAGCTAGCATTATTCATTCATGTTAAACCTTACATTAGCCTACCTCATATGTATACTTAGTACATTCCATTGTACTGACATATTTGCACTATGGTGTTTTATTTTTATGTTACACCATAGGTTCAAAGACACGAGTTCCAGATCAGCAGTTGATTCCAGTCTCAGCAGTCAGAGTAGAAGTGAGTCCTCATCCTTCGAGGACATGGTTATTTCTTCACTATTTCATTGATTAGTTATTAGTTGGAGTTAGTTGGGGACATGTCCTATCAACTCTTTATTCAGATTATTCAGACAGTAGAGGCTTTCAGACTAGATGCAGACTATTCTGTTTTAGATTTTAGTGTTTACAGTTTTATTTGGGTATTGTATTACCCCACAGATGTTATCTCATCCATGTTATGTTCAGTATTAAACCTTATGGCCTTTCAGTGCATATTTCTATATTATTCAGTATTTTATGTAGTATATAGGTACAGATATCAGTCATGGGTTAGCTTGTGGTTCTTCGGAGTCATGAGCACCGTGTAGCATTCCGGTTCAGTAAATCGGGGTGTTACACAAACTCTTGACAAACTTTTGACCTATTCCTTATGGGATCAATCCTAACCTAGTTGAAATCAGATCATTTTATACTTTTTGAGAGCTGTAATTTAGGGCAGCATCAAGTTCTAATGTCGTTGTTGGAAAATACATTTATGAATTAATTGATCAAGCTTGTTGAAATTATTGGTTTCATTTGTTGATTTTTGTTTTTCTACTATTTCTTGGACACATGCCAGATATTCCCAGTGCTCTAAGCCAAGGCAATCCCCTGATTCCATTTGATCCTGATCTTAAGAGGACTCTGAGATAGAGTCAAATGATGGAGACAGAAGAATTCATGATCAAGGAGCCCTGCTCGAAAGAGGTTCATGTTGACCTAACAACATTGAATCGACCATCTCAGCATGGTGTTCAGGAAACTATAGAGCAGGTTATTGCTCGCTTAATGACTGAGGAAACTACTTGACAAGTATCTGCCCGATGAGCGGCTAGTGAAGAAACGGATTGATAAGGGGAGGAAGATCATCAAGCCGCACATGATAGGGATAGAATGAGAAAAAACAGAGGTCAGTAGCCTATAGAAATACCTATCGGTGTATGATAATCTAGATGACAATTTGAGGTATGTTAAACCTGGCGAAATAGGTGCAATCATTCCTCAGAATTACCCTAAGAAACTAAATTTGATATTATAAGCGTGATGATTCAATCACTTTACTGAACTTGAAGGGGATGTTTGTTGGTCTGTCTACTGATGATGCAAACATGTACCTTATAAACTTTGTGGGATTTGCACTTTCGTACAATCTGCCTAGGGTGAGTTAGGAAGCTTTATGAATGAGGTTGTTCTTATTCTCTCTGACAGAGGAGGCAATTTTGTGGTTAAGAGAGCTACCTCGTGGATCTATCACCAATTGGAATGAGTTGAGTACACAATACCTAGACCAATTTTTCCTGCCCTTTAGAATATTGCAATTGAAAGATGAGATCTATATTTTTAGGTAGTTGCATTTAGAGGAACTATATGAGACATAATTGAGGTTCAAAAAGAAGATGCAAAATGTTCCAAATCACAGAATCACGATGAAAAACTTGCTTGAGATATTCTATAGATCCTTGAATGCTAATATCAAGGTTGTAGTTGATACTATTATAGAAGGAGCCTTCACGAGTCTTTGTTGGAGTATGCTTTGGAAATCTTAGATCGGATCACCAAAACTAACTGATGGTGGGATATCCAGAGTTGGATAGATCATCCAATACTTATGCAATTGGTGCTTCTAGTGAGCAGAGAGTATTAGATGATACGGTAGCTCAACATGTGACATAACTGAGAACTAAGATTGGTCTGCTTACAAAGTAGTCTTCAACGATTTGAGCATAAAAGAATAATGCAGTGAACTCACAAGGTAAGGCTTCTATACATGAAGATTTAGATTCTAAGAAAAAACCTAAGTGGATAAAAAGATGTCGGGTTTTCGAGCCAAGGGTCTAATCAATATAATTAGAACTTAAGTCAGGGGAATCAAGGTCGTAACTACTATAGAAATAGGTATAGAGACATGAGTATAGAGTGTCATGGTGAATAGAGGAGGAAAGATGACTTCAAGGATAGGGGTGGCCTTTACGTTCCACTAGGGAATCGAGATGTTGAGTCTGGAAGTTTGAAATAAAACTGTTGCTTACAAAGCTTATGAAGGATTTGAAGATCCAAGAAAGTTTCCTTAAGGAAATTAAGATAGATATTTTAGGGTTTACCCAGAAGTTAGAGTTGTGTACAACCTCTACTAAGCAGCTTGAGCAACAGTTTGGGCAAATGTCTGCCATATTGAACCAACATCAATAAGCATTTTTCCTAGTAACACTATTCAAAGTCCAAATAATGGCATTGATTGTCTAGCTATTACTACTTAAAGTGGTAAGACCATTATTGATCCACTTATGCCCATGGTTTATGACATGAGGATAAACCTATGGATATTGATGATGCGGACGAAGATGAAATAGAAAAGTTGGTGACTAATGGTGAGGAATCTTAAAAGTCTACAGTTGTAGAGAAAAGAGATGATAATGATAAAGGAAAGGGTAAGGAGGTCACACCAGTGTTGAAGCTAATTACCCGACCTCATCCATCTTTTCCCCAAAGGTTGAAGAAGAAAGCGAAAGAAAGAAAGTATTGGAAATTTATTTCTATACTGAAAGAGTTGTCTGTGAACATCCCTTTTATGGAGCTTTAGAGCAGATTCCTGGTTATGCAAAGTTTATGAAAGACTTGGTGACTAAGAAGAGGATAGTGAGTTTTGAGCCCGCAGATAATTTACACCATTATATCGCCACTGCCTTTAGATCTTTAGTTGAAAAGATGGAAAATCATTGAGCATTCACTATTACTTATACTATTGGGTCCTATAATTTTTCATGATCTTTATGTGATCTAAGAGTTAGCATTAATTTGATGCCTTTAGTCATCTACAAATAGTTGGGGTTGGGGTCACTTCAGCCGACCTCTATGAGACTTTTGATAATATATTGCACTGTGAAGAAGTCGGTCGGTATCTTGTGTGATATATTGGTATAGGTGGCTTCTTTTATATTTCCAACTGATTTTGTGATTCTTGATTATGAGGTTGATTATCCCTATCTTATAGGGAAGTCTTTACTAGCCATGGGTAGGGTGTTAGTTGATATAAAAATAAGATATATGAAGTTTAAACTTAATGATTAGCAGGTCACATGTGTGTCAATCGATGAAGCAACCAAAGTATATGCGTTTGAATTCTATGATAGATATCATAGATGAAGAGGCGTTGGTTGCATCCATTGAGTAGAGACAATCACAACTATGATAGTTAATTTTGATAGTGATGGTATTGATGGGTATGATGAGATGGTAAGTGCACTTGTGGATGTAGGTTAATACTTTTTTCGCCAATAAAGTCAAACTTTGATCTAAAAATTAGAGCAACCCCTTCGGCCAAACCATCTATTGAGAAGTCACCAGTTTTGGAATTGAACGCCCTTCCCTCTCATTTGAGTTATGCGTTCTTGGGGACCAACAATACCTTACTGGTTATTATTGCTGCAGATTTATTAGAATAGTAGGTTGGGGCTTTAGAATTAGTTTTGCAAAGGTTTAAAAAGGTAATTGGCTGGACTATTGCTGATATAGTTGAAATTCCACCCAAAATTTGCACTCACAAAATTCAGCTTGAACTAGAATGTATACCTAGCATTGAGCATCAGCTTAGATTGAATCCACCTATGTAAGAGGTTGTGAAGAAAGATATTACTAAGAAAAATGAGTTAGTTCCCATGAGACCAGTCACAAGTTGATTAGTTTGCATGGACTACAGAAATTAAAATACATGGATCCCTAAGGGCCACTTTCCTATGTCGTTCATGGATCAGTTGTTAGACTATTTTGCAGGTAGAGGATGGTATTATTTTCTCAATATTTAGTAGGGGTACAATCATATTATTATTACTTCCTAGGATCAATATAAAACCACATTCACTTGTCCATATGGGATTTTGTATTTAAAATGATGTCCTTCGGTCTTTGTAATGCACTAGTCACTCTGTTCAGCATTGCATGTTGTCTATTTTTTTGTCATGGTTAAGGACACTATGGAGATTTTCATGGATGATTTCTTAGTCGTGGGTGATTCATTTAATGATTGTTTGGATCGTTTATCTAACACCTTGCAAAGATGTGAAGAGTGCAATTTGGTCCTAAATTGGGAGAAATGTCACTTCATGGTCAAGGAAGGGATAATGCTTGGGCGCAAACTTTTAAAGAAGAGGATAGAGGTCGATAAGGCTAAGATAGAGGTAATTAAAAAATTATTTTCATTGATTTTTGTGAAGGGCATTCAGAGTTTCTTGGGTCATGCAGGTTTTTATAGGCAATTCATGAAGTACTTCGCTAAAATCACAAATCCACTATATAAGTTGTTAGAGAATAAGGTGACGTTTGTGTTTGATGATGCTTGCCTCAAGGATTTTGAGTGTCTGAAAAAGAGATTGACTTCAACTCTTATTATTGTGTCCCTTGATTAGGACTTACCATTTGAAGTGACGTGTGATTCTAGTAGTGTAGCGCTTAGGAGCAGTCCTATGCTAAAGATGAGAGAAGATAATACATCCCCTCTACTATGCTAGTAATGTACTGAATACTGTATAGAAAAATTACACGGTGACTCAACAAGAATTGCTTGTGGTAGTGTTTTCTTTTGAAATATTTGAGTCCTACTTGATTGGTACCTAAGTCATTGTGCACACTAATCATGATAATATTAAGTACCTTATGAAAAAAAGAATGCTAAGTTGAGGTTGATTAGATGGGTACTTTTTCTATAGGAATTTGATTTCGAGGTTAAGGATCATATGGGTATCAAACACTAAGATACAGACCATTTGTCACTCTTAGAGGTGAATCAATGCTAAAACAAGGGGATGACCTTGAGATTGATGATACTTTTCCAGATGACATATCTTGGTAGCATCACAAGACTTAATCCTTTGGTTTGACTACTTTGCCAATTATTTGGAAGTGACCACGTCCTAGAAGATATCTCATTTCACCATCGTAAGTGATTTATGTATGCGGTGTAAAAGTTCTTTTAGGATGAGTCACATTTATTCCTAGTGTATGCTGATGGTGTGATTCAGAGGTGTATTCCCAAGGTTGAGATGATGAGTATTTTGGAGGCCTGTCATTCATCCCTAGTTGAGGGTCATCATAGAGGTACTCGCATTGCCTATAAAATCTTGTTATGTGGCTATTATTGACCAGTATCTACATAGATGCACATGATTATGCTCGAGCTTGTGACCAATGCCAAAGGCATGGCAATATTTCGAGAAAGCATGAGCTTCCTATGACACCCATCCTTAAGCTTGAGTTGATTGATGTTTGGGGTATCAATTTTGTGGGCTCATTTGTGAGTTCACATGGGACGAAGTATATCTTGGTGGCTGTCGACTATATTTATAAGGGGATGAAAGCAATTCCACTTCCAAACAATGAAGGCAAGAGTGTCACAATGTTCTTAAAGATGAATATTTTCTCTAAATTTGGTACCCCCGAGCTATCATCAGTGAAGGTTGGTCTCACTTTTGCAATTTTTTGTTCATAGCCCTACTTTAAGAAATATGATATGAAGAATAAGGTGACAACACCTTACCATTCTTAAACAAATGGGCTAGTTAGGGTCTCCAACCGGGAGATAAAGTCTATTTTAACAAAGACTATGAAAGCCAATAGGACTGATTGGTCGAGAAAGTTAGACGATGCATTATAGGCATATCGTACAACATACAATACTCCCATTGGTGCGTCTCCTTATCAACTTGTGTATGGCGAAGCATGCCACTTGCTGGTTTAACTTGAGCATAAGTCACTATAGGTACTGAAAAGGATAAATTTTGAATGTATTTATGCTGTACACTTGAGATTGGAGAAGATGAATAAGATGGATAAGTTCCGCCTTTATACCTATAAGAGTTCAGCCTTGCACGAGGAAATAATGAACTTGCACCATGATAAAAGAATTGAATGCGATTAAATTCCAACCCGGTGATTTGGTTTGGTTGTCTAATTTGAGACTTCACTTATTTCCTGACTAGTTTAAGTGTAGATTGTTTGAACTATTCACAGTGGTGAGAGTATTTCCACATGGTGCAATCAAGTTACAATGAGATGGTGATGTCCCATTTACGGTGAATGGACAATGTATTAAGTATTATATGGGAAATACGAAGGATATTAAAGTATGTGAGAATGAGGGCCTTGATGAATTCTGAGTGAGTCGTGCCACACGTTAAATTAGGAGCTTCATGGGAGGTAACCCATGGGCTTGTTGGTGAAGTCTGAGAACCCAACATAGCCACATTGTGCTACGACCTTAAATCATGAGAAAGTCTGAGACCCCAACATAGCCACATCGTGCTGCAATATTAAATCAAGAATTTCTTGGGAGGCAACCCACTATTTATAGTGTTAACTTTGTTTTGTTTTACAAGGAAGGAAGCATACGGGAGTCAGTGGCTTAAGAAGAAATTGGAAAATTCAGACAAGTTCAGGTAAGTTAACTCATGAGTGTAGTCTACGGGTCATAACTCAGGTCTACGACTTATGGACTAGGTCATAACTCAGGTATATGACTTGTGGACTAGACTCATGAGAATCAGAGGGGATTTCCTGCTCTTTGAACTTGACTCACGAGCCCAACCCATGGGCCGTGAGTCAGACCCATGACTTATAGGTCGATTTATGGAATCCAGAAGTCATAGATCGATTTTAGAACATGACCCATGACCTCAACCGATGGATTGCAAGTCATACCCATGACTCGTAGGTTGAGTCATGGACCCAGTTAAGCCTAAAATTTCCAAAATTCATTTAAAATCAGGGGCCACGTGACCCGACCCAAAGTAGAAATTTCCCTTAGATAACAACTTTGAAACCCAATCTAAACCCCAAGAAAATAGACTCTTAATCAAATTCAAACATCCTCAACTCATATTTTCTTTCTCTCACATTCAACTAAAACTCTAATCAAAATTTATAAGTGCAAAATTAACGTGTTCACAGTGCTATCACAGGTGAAAGGACCCTACACTTGCAAATTCGCTTTTTTTTTTTTAATTTTCACTAGTGTTAAGGTATGGTTTCTTAAGTTGTGATTACAAAATTTTTCATGAATATTTATTTCCTCACCAAAATTAACACTAAAATTCAATGGGTTGGATGGTGATCTTGATCTGTTTTGAACTAAATCGAAATTGGAATTCAAAATTTTGAGGATCCAATGGTACATCTCAAGTTTGAACTCATAAGTCCAACCCATGGCCCATGAATTGAATTCACGAGTCGTGGATTGAACTCATGAACTAGATTTCCAGTTCTTGATCCCAGTCCACAAATTGTGAACTTAATCCACGAGTCATGGGCTAGACCCATAAATGAGACCTAACAATTAAATCAAGTTTGAATCTTTGCCAGATAATATGGTTTGAGTACTAATGCTTCTCAATACAGGTACCACAACACTAAAGGGAACAGAGAAAAATAGCCCACAATCTAGACTGTAAGATGAGTGTATCAAGTGAAGTGGTTCCATAGAGAAGTCTTCAATTGATAGTGCACCATTAGTAGCATGCCATACACGACGTCAAACTCAAAGAGATGATGCAACCAAGGCTACCATACAATCGACATCTCAGCCATCATCTTATCCTATACCATAGACTAGGCCTTAGTCCCTACCAGCTCCTATTGACTGGGCCAAGCTTCGGATGAATGATATATGGAGATCATCGTCGCACTCCCCTGCCCCTTTCCAGTCTGATGAGAAAGATTAGGTATCTAGTGATAGTGAGGAGAAGACATCTGCTTCTTAGTCTGAAGAGAGGGCAGAATCAGTTGAGCCCAATAAAATTGAGATAACAATAGATGTTCCCTAAGTTTAGGAGGGAGCAAAGTCTTTAGATAGTGATAAGGATGCTACTTCATCAGCCCCATCTGTAGCATACAAGAGTCCATATACCTTTACGTTGTACCAACAACTTCTATGATTCAGAGGTGGTGTGTGTAGGACATGCTGGATATTTATAATTAAGATATTGATATGACTGATCATGGTAGGGCTAGGTAGAGCATATCTAAGGAACCCCACATCAGGGTAGTAGACTTGGTAGGGATCCTAGACATAAAGGCCACATTTGATAGATACAGACTCAGATGGATGGGTGAGCATTTTAGATCTTATGGTCCAGAGCTTATCCATAAGTTCTATGCTTCTTATGCTACTTCCATTTATTTGATTACACTAGCGGGACTGAGATCTCGGTATTGTTTTCCACTGTCCCATGCATTAGTTAGAGGTATTCATATTTACTAATTCGAGCAAACATTCCAAAGAGTTTTATTTAAGTTGGGTTATGAGATATACTAAACTACTACTGATTCTGACTATAGAATGGAGAATATGAGAATCCAAATAAAGATAAGGGATCTAGAGTAGCGGAGAGAGTTGATGAGTAGGGTGGCTTGTCAGATTACTAAGCACGGTGTTGATGCCCCTTAGGTCGAGGAGAAGACAGATATCAAGAAGTCTACCCTGCACTTTGTTGGAAACTTTTCGTAGACTAGAGTTTGGCATAGGTTGGGCCCCGCAGGTATGGATAACGCACTTACTTTGGACCGAGTTGTGCTTTGGCCCAGCATTATAGTTGGATATGATATAAATTTTGCCCGGTATATCCGAGATGCGATCCATGAGTGATATTTTAGAATGATTATTAGTGTACTTATAATACCCCAAATTTTTAAGTCTAGACCATTAAAATATAGGCTATTGATTTAGCTTCCAAATTCCACTAGTCTCGGTATAATCTGATATAGTGGAAAAAAGTTATGGAAAATTTCCTGAGGGTCTATCAACTACCAATGACAATGACTCTGGCAACGACCCATTATCAGTCATAATGAGTCATTATATGGAGTCATTGCCACAATTATGTAGGATCCCAAGTTTTATCTAGTGGTGACGAGTCAAGCATACGACTCATTACTAGTCCTATTTAGTCGTTAGGTGGACCCTTCATCATAATAGAAAGAAATTCAAAAATCAATTCTCTGACCACGACTTTTCCTAACGACCTGTGATCAAACCTAACAAGTCATTAGGATGGGAGTAGTTGTCATAACAAAGACTTAGAACTCAAGACCCCAGGTCACAACTTAAACCATGACTCATGACCAGTCGTAATAAGTTGTTAGCTGAGTCATGATGAACGCTTACTAGAAATTCCTGAATGATTTAAAAATGGTTGTTTATTCTTTTCCTAATTCTTTTATCCCTAAACCCACATTATTTGGGTGCTCAAAAACCAGTTATTGGGGGTTAATATTACTATCATAAAGTCAGAATCATTCTACACTTAGCCAAAAAAAGAGATTCTCTCATCTCTAAAAGCAAGCTAGGGTTTCTCCATCTCAAGTTTAATTCCAAGGATTTCTCTAAGGCTTCCACTCCAGGTATGTGGGATTTCATCAATGGGTCTCTTCCACCCATTGAGGCCCAAAAACTTTTCAATCCTTAAGTTTAACTTCCTTCCAAGAATTAAGTTCCAGGTTAAATATTTGTTTTCTTAATTCCTTCAGTTTATTTGTGTAAATAAACCATGAGTACATATTTTCCCATAGGATTTGCATCTCCCATATTCACCATCATGAATTTCCTTATTTTTGATAAATTATTGAGTTTAGGATATGTTTTGTAAAATTCTATACTATGATCAACTTTAAATATCATGTTCAACGACATTAGACAAGCTGGTGGGTTATGAACATCCTATACCTAGAATTTCATACAAGAACCAGTTGACTTGGTTTAAGCATTTTAGTTTATGCATATCTAGTTATTTTTAGGATCTCACTATATTGAGGATATATATATATCAATTTTTAGTGTCATTCAGTTGGGAGTGGTATTTTGCACAGAGTAAACGCAGGGATGAAGGCTCACCTGCCAGTTAAGGACTGAGACCTTTTATAGAAGTTCCTAAGTTCCAGAACTATGGTGCCACTATAGGTTATAAGGGGTCACCCGCCAGTTGAGTGTTGACACCCTAGTCCTTCAGGACATTAATTTAGTGGATCCACATCAGTCAATATTGGTACCCTTGGCAAGGTACTAGAACCCTTCCTACTTGGGTCACAAGTTGGACCCTAGTTTTGCTCAGATTGGAGTATGCCGATTATTGTTAGCTCCCACAGTCCTTAGTTCATTTTTATTTTATATTTAGTTCAGGTTTGTTTGACCAAATATTCAAATATTCAGTATTCAATTCATTCAGCACATGTTTGTAATTGGTTTTGCATTCAATTTACATGTTCATGCATTCATATTTAGTTTATGTTAGCAAGTTTCTATCTCACGAACTCAGTTTATTTAAAGTACTGATCACATACTTTTATATACTATATTGTCTTGTAATATAGGTTTGGACACTCAATACTTGAACTGTACTTAACATGTTCTTGCGCTATATTCAGTTGCAGCTTTTGGTGAGTCCTCATCATTTGAGGACTAGTTATCAAATATTTATTTTCTTATTAATTTATTTCAGTTTCAGTCTGTTGGAGTTAGTTGAGGGCTCATCCCAACAACTCATTATGAGTAGAGACTTTTAGATGGATGTTTAGATTTTTAGCATGATTGGCTGTCAGATAGTTCTTTATTTATTTCCAATTTTATTAGGTATTAAGTTTTACATTATTGTGGTTTTCACCAGTTAGTTCAGCTAGTTTCCATCTAGTGTTTTGTTACTGTATTTATTGTTCTAATCCATGCCAGGCCCTGGGATAACTTGGGATCACTTATGACCTTAGGCATCGTGTTACGACTAGGGGGTAGACTCGGGTCGTGACAAACTTGGTATCAGAGCCACATGTTTAAAGTATCCTAAGGTGTCTGAGATCCACATTAAGTAGAGTCTTGTTCATGGGTATAAAACGTGCCACATTTATGGGTGAGAGGCTATGAGATATTTTAGGAAAGTCTTACTTCTTGCATGGTTCATGTCGTGTGATAGAGTGTGAACTCTATTAAAATTCTTCTATAACTCATCCTCGATCTATTTACATAAAATGCCTTCCAAGAGAACCAACAAAAGAAGAAATGGGAACCAAAAAGTACCACAACCAGGTCTCGAAGACCCTCTGAATGTGCAGCTCTCACACGCTGAGTTCAGAGCTGCTTTCACTGCTCTAGCCCAATCTATGACTACTCAGAACTTCCAGAAGGTTATTTCCCTAGCCAACCCAGTAGTGAATATAGTGGTATCTATAATTTGGGGTTTCACTTAGATGAATTCGCCAGTATTCTTTGGGTATAAATTGGAGAAGGATCTATAAGCAAACATAGAAAATGTTTAGAATATAACTGGGATCATGGGTCTCACCAAAGTAAAAGTGCTGATTTTACTGCTTACCAACTTCAAGGAATTGCTCATACTTGGTACAAGTAGTGGAAGGAAGATAGAGGTGTAGATTCAGGGATAGTAGAGTGGAACGAGTTTGTTGCTGTATTTTTGGATTAATTCTCTCCGCTTGAGTTGAGGGAAGCCAAAGTGCAGGAGTTCATCAACTTAAAGTAGGGTGGTATGAGTGTTAAGGAGTATTCTCTTAAGTTTACTCAGTTGGTGAGATATGCTCTAACTATGTGGCCGATTCTAGAGCCCGAATAAGTAAGTTTGTGTCTGGTATTTCTAAGGACATGGTAAGGAGTGTAGAACAACCATGTTAGTTAGAAATATGGATATCTCTCGGTTAATGGTTCATGCCTAATAGATCGAAGAGAAGAAGATCTGGTAGCTTTAATTTCTCTCAACTGAAGTCAGATGGTGGGAATTATTCTTAGTTAACCAAAAATCTTTAGTCCCAATCCCATCTTCTGCCAGTGCTCTAGTGCCTAAGTTTAGATAGGATACTCGTGATAGGGTGCTTGGATCTAAGTCCCAGGGTAGCGTGAATAGTGATCATTCCAACCCAGTTTATAAGAGATACGGTAGAAATTGCATGGGTGAGTGCATGACAGGTAGTGATTCTTGTTTTGGGTGCAAAAAATCAGGCCATAAGATAAGGGATTGCCTAGTAATTGCGCATAAGGGTAAGGATGTTCATTAGCAGGGTCAGACTAACTCCTCATTAGTTCTAGCAGGTTGCCAGACTCAGTAGGGTGACATTTCTAGTGCAACTAGTGGACAACATCAGAATAGGCTTTATGCCCATCAAACTTGACAAGATCAGGAGGGTTCTCCTGATGTGGTTACCGGTACACTAGAAGTCTTTCAACTTTATGTTTATGCAAGTTAGACCCCAGACCCACACTTTCCTTCATAACTCTCTTTATATCAGTAGTTTGTGGATTCAGTCCTGAAATCCTTGAAGAACCCTTCTCAATTTCTACTTCAGTCGGTAGTTAAATCATAGACAGACTAGTATATTGGAACTACCTATTCACTGTATCCTAGAAAGTGACTTCGGTCGATCTTTCAGAATTAAAGATCATCGATTTTGATATTATTCTTGGAATGGATTGGCTCCACTCTTGCTATGCAGAAGTTGAATGTAGAAACAAAGTAGTTCAATTTTAGTTTTCCTATGAGTTAGTCTTAGAATAGAGGGGTAGTACTTCAGTGCCTCTAGGTCGATTTGTCTCTTACCTTAAGGTAGGAAAAATAATTTCCAAGGGGTGCATCTATTATTTTTTTTGAGTCAAAGACTCATGTTTGAAATTTTGAGTATTGAGTTAGTTCTAGTAGTGAATGAATTTCTAGAAGTGTTTCCTGAACATCTGGCTAGAGTTTCTCCCAAAAGGAAAATTTACTTTGAATAGATCTTATTTCAGATACCTAGCCTATATCAATTCCATCATACAGAATTGCTCTAGTTGAGCTAAAGGAATTGAAAAAACAATTGAAAGATTTCTTAGACAAGGGTTTTATTAGGTTGATTATCTCTTTGTGGGGGTGCTCTAGTTCTATTCAAGCGCAAGAAAGATGATTCTCTTAGAATGTGCATTGACTATCATCAATTGAACAAAGTCACAATCAAGAATAAGTATCCCATCCCTAGGATTGATGACTTATTCAACCAACTTCAGGATGCCAACTGTTTCTCTTTGGTAGACCTTAGATCTGACTATCGTCAGCTTTGTTTTGGAAAATATGACATCTCAAAGACAATATTTAGGACTTGGTATGGTCACTTTGAATTTGTAATTATGTATTTTTGACTAATGAATGCTCCTACATCTTTTATGGACTTTATGAACAAAGTTTCAAGTAGTACTTTGATATTATCATTATAGTCTTTATTTATGACATCCTCGTTTATTCTCAGAGTGCAGGTGAACATGTAGAACACTTGAGAATTGTCTTACTGATTCTTAAAAATCACTGGTTATTTCTAAGTTCAGCATGTGTGAATACTAGCTAAAATCAGTAGCATTTCTTGTTCATATCATTTTTAGTGAAGGCATTCGAGTTGATCCTCAAAAGACCAAAGCAGTAAATAACTGGCCTAGACCCATCTATCCATACACATTAGGAGTTTTTTGGGTTTAACCGGTTACTACAAATAGTTTGTTCAAGGATTTTCCTCTATTAATTCTCTCATGTCTAGACTGACTCAGAAGAAAGTTAAATTCTAATGGTCTAATTCTTACGAGAAGAGTTTCAAGGATTGAAGACTAGACTTACCTCCGCTCCAGTTTTGACTCTACCAGAGAGTTCAAATGGCTTTGTAGTATATTGTAATGTTTCCAGGGTTGGTATTGGTTGTGTATCGATGTAGCAGGGCAAGGTAATAGCATATGCCTTTAGACAGCTCAGGCCTCATGAAAAGAACTACCCGACTCATCATCTTAAGTTGGTAGCAGTCTTGTTTGCCTTAAAGATTTGGAAGCATTATCTTTATGGGTTCCATGTTGTTGTGTTCACCAATCACAAGAGTTTTTAGTATGTTTTAAGTCAAAAAGATCTAAATCTTTGTTAGAGAAGGTGGCTAGAGTTGTTGAAGGATTATGATATGAGTGTCTTATATCATCTGGGTAAGGCCAATATAGTGGTCGATGCCTTTAATAGATTGCCTATGGATAGTGTTGCGCACGTTGAGAATGATAAGAGAGAGTTAGTTTGTGAGGTTCATCATCTTTCTAGGTTAGGATTTCAGTTGGTAGGTTTTATCAAATGTAGTGTTTTGGTTCAGAATGTTTTGGAATCTTTGTTGGTTGTTGATGGGAAGAAAAAGCAAGAAAGAGATCCTATTTTGCTTAAGTTGAAAGAGACAGTGTAGAATAAAGGTAAAGGTTTTCTCCTAAGGGTAAGACGATGTTCTTCGGTGTCAAGGTAGATTATGTGTTTTAGACGTAGATGACTTAAGGTAGGGAATATTAGCAGAAGCTCACAATTCTTGATATTCTATTCACCTAGAAGCTACTAAGATGTACCGTGATTTGCACGAAGTCTACTTTTGGAATGGATGAAGAAGGATATTGTAGAATTCATAGCTAAGTATCCAAATTGCTAGAAGGTTAAAGTTTAGCACCAGAGGCCTGGTGGTACGCTTTTGGAATTCAGTATTCCTACTTGGAAGTGGTAAGTGGTGAATATAGACTTCATCACAGGGTTGCCTTGTACAACATGATTCTATTTGGGTTATGGTGGATCTAATGACTAAGTCAGCTCATTTCTTACTAGTAAATACTTTAGATTCAACCAAAGATTATGCTAGACTCTATCTCAAGGTGTTGGTGAAGTTGTATGAAGTCCCTTTGACCATTATTTCAGATAGAGGAACCCAATTTACCTCTCATTTTTTGAAGGATTTTCATAAGGGACTTGGTACTGTCTTGACCCCAAAACATGGGTAATGATGGCATTTGTTACGGCGTACCTTGACAAGTAAGCCTATCACCCAAACTGATACAAAAAGAGAAAAAGATAGAAATACCCCAAGGTAATGCTTTTAGAACATAGCCGAACCATGTACGTAATTATAACAATATGGAAAGAACATATACAAATACCGTACATTCCCAAAATCAGGTGTCAATAGTATAAGAACTACTAATACAAACCATGAGTCAAATACATCAGAAATATCCACACAGGGTCAACATCTATATTCGAATACAAAGAAAGACATAACTACTATAGAAAGATAGAGGTGAACTCTAGACGCATGAATGTCCAACAACTACTGATAATGCCCAACCTACACCTTTAATCTTAAGATTGTGCAGTTTCTGTCAAATATAGTAACCCAAAAAAGATTAGGGTCAAAGCCCAAGGGAATACGTGGAATAGCGGTTTTCAGCTGTTGTAATCAATGAGAAAAATTATAAAAGTAAATGGAGGGATGGGGGGGGGGGGTTGAAGTATCGAATATCAAACAAGTAGCTAGTATCAACTTTGGTTGTAATCAGTCGACAGTGAACACAAGGATTGTGTTACCCCTGGATTCTCAATTCCATAGGCTTATTGTGCTTTATTTAACCAACCCAAAATCTTACATGCAGAATCTAATAAGTTATGTATCACCAACCATCTTTTAGACTAGCTGACAGACTTTATGCTATACCTTTTGAGTCTCACGATGTCGCCTTACTAACCCTTATCCTAGATCCCAATTAATTATTACCTTTTTAGTCGCTAGTAATTAGATAACTGCTAACCATCTTACTTAGACAATACCTAGTAGCGTGAATCGATAGTTAAACTTTAAATTACTGTTGTAATTATATTTTTGTTAGTCACTACTCCTCTTTTGGAGTGAGTAGCAATAATCTAGGAGGGATCCTAACATTTGCAACCTCTAATATAGCTATTAAAGTAAAGATAATTCAATGCATGCATGGGTATCAATTCCTAACAACGTAGCACTTCCCTACTTCGTCAATCCACTAGGGTTTCCAAAACCCTAGCTAAGGGTTGTTAGCTGCTCATGCTTTTGAAGTAATCAACAACATTCATGACTGAAAGCATAAGATGTAACCATAATAACACAATTGAAAACCCAAAACCTTAACTAAATTAATCAAACAAAATCAATACAAGAGAATTCCACGACCAAAATCGAATCTTAGAACCAAAATATGTTTTTAAGTATTAAGAGTGCGTCACTTCTACAAAAAAAATACATAAAGGGTATTTATAGTACATGAGGAAACCCTAAAAAACAAAGCTGGAACGAAAAAGGACTAAATGAGTTGATGTCCAATTACCTATGTCTACATGTGGCATGCCAGTAGGTGCATGTAGACATGGGTAAGTGCCAAAAAAATTTCTTGCATTGTTTGCTCTCTATACTTTATATTTCTGGAAATTACCTTGCCCACATGCGGTCCGCATGTAGACATAGGTAAGTGCTGGAAGTTCTTTTTAAGCTCTTTCACTCTTTGGATCTTTAATTCTAGTACTTACCTTAGTCACATACGGACCACATATTGCTACATGCGGTCCACATGTTGACATAGCTAAGTGCCAGGCCTTCCAATTCTTGCAACCAAGCTTCCAAACTTCAAGTTTCAACACATGCTTTGGTTACGTACTTCCGAAAAGTGTCACAAATACCAAAAAATGATTAGTAAGTATCCAAGAATCCATTTTACATCTTCTTGAACTTCGCCTTCAAAACCTAATTTTCTACAAAACATACCCAAAACACATCATATCTAACAAAACAAGCTAAGAAACTTACATATTTTCATTGTTTTAAGCGTCGAAAGTGCTATATTTCTATAGCACATCAACACCCTTAACTTAGAATGTTTGCATGTCCTCAGTAAACACAACACAATATAACCAAACACAACACTTAACTATGAGAATATAAGCTATTCAAGGCGGTAAATCAACACTTTAAGCTCAAACCACAATACGTTCCCCTATTTCAACCTTTCAAAATCAACTGTGTATAAACATTAAGCACACTAATGTGACACAATGGAATCAAGTTATGAAATTATAGTAGCAACAAACAACCACACAGATATTCAAGTTATACTACCTAAACAAGTAAGCAACTAGCAGTATGACTTATGTGCCGTCACAACAAAGAAGTCCCACTCACTCATATAAAACAATGCATGTCAATACAGGGACAGTTAAGAGACACTCACACTCAGAAGAGAAGTTCCATTAAATGTGCATCAAATTACCATAGGCTTGCCCTTATTTTTTTTACCTTAGTTTTCAGACAGTCAAATTAGGATCACTTGAGGAATTTATTCGTCTTGCAATGTAGGCTTGGGGAGATGGTATGGTACATATGGATATAACAAGTGACTAAGCCTCCTTGGCACTACAACTACTTTTGGGGTCCACTTATTTACCATTTTTCTTTTTTATTCCACTCTTATTTCTCCTTTTTTTTTATTGCATATTGAGATTGGGTGTGGTCTTTTATTCTTTCTTTTTCACTTTTTTCATAATTTTTTTCTTTTTCTTTTCTTTTGCTACCGCACCCATCCCTACTAACTTTTTTTTCTCATATTTTATGCTTCTACATACCTACTTTACATCACATATCCCTATGATTGCCACCCTTAAGTTAGGCAATTTACCTGAGTTGAGGTGCACAATGTCAAAGGAGGAATGGGCCAAAATAGATTATTGCAACACAAATGGGAAAGTGAAAGGTGAAACAAGAAAAACAGGCTATAAGGCTCAAAATCGGGATCAACGGATACTAATTTCCATGTGGAAGGTCATTTAGGCTACAAGTGGACTAAAATCACAAACGACCTATGGTCCTTCCCTAATCAACTATCCTACAACCTAGGCAAGACTAACCGAACAAGTTTTGGATTTAACACAAAGGGAACTAAGTAGCATCTCACACACACATGGCACAGAGTCAATATTACAAGCTATTACTTATATTTTTCATGAAATTGCTAGCAAGTGATTATCATGTCCCTAATCCTAATGCCATAATAAGATCCACAATGTTTACACATATATACATTCACGTAATTTTAAAATTTAGGAGGGGTATCATTTTTCTAAAAAATCAATCAAAAACATGACAACTTCCCTAAATACTTAAAATCTTCAAATTACATAAAAACACATCCCAATATGAAACAAAATACAATACAACATAAATTTTACCCTAGGCATGCCATTTTTACAACCATACCACGACTGATAGAAAAAGAAGCACGAAATCAAAAAACCCGTGGAAGCTATGGTATGCCCCACCCCAAATTAAAAACTATGCACTATACCTAATGCACTAAAATAATATAAAAAAATGAATAAGGACATACCTGGGATGCACTAAGTATCCGTGTGATGAGAATTCACAGATGGGGGTACATTCACTAGCGGAGGTGGTGTATTACTAGAAGATGCATCCGTTGCTTTCTCGGCATGACTCTTCCTCTAAGAAACTATAGACTCCATTGAATAATGTCTAACCTTTTCAAGGCCTGGTCATACAGAAGATTGGGATCCTACAGATCCCCCATGTGTCTTCTCTTGGTCCCAACTATTGGGACCTCCTCATCATTCTCTACAAATAAATCAAAATATTTGGGCCCTCATAGGGATGATATATGAACCACTTGGGGTATGATCGGAGGAGTGGCTATTATATGGATCTCTATGAGAGAATACCTCTATTTGCAAGATATCTACTTCTTCCCTAATATGACCTAGGTTCGATATCTCAATCTCCGCAAACTAGGGTATAATATCTCTCCCAAAAGCATCAATATATGCTATAAATCAACACATAACTTTGACATAGCAACTCTGTGTGTGGCATCCCATCTAACCTCTACCTTCTCTAGTCTAGTCTAGACCCACAACCGAATCTGCCCATATAGAGTAGCAACCTCGGTCTCAACAATACGTAACTGCTTATTAATGGATCTCTGACTATTCACTAAGCTATGCAAGAACTCATAAGATACTAAAGTCATACCTGTAGCCGCATCTGTAGTGAAAGGGTGAAGGTGCAATGAAGAAGCACCCACTGGCTCTAAACTGGAAGCCAGGGCCGATAAAAAAGTGGCTGGTGTCCCCTCATCATGAGTACTCAAATTGGAGGACTCTCTCTGCTCCCCCATCTCAAGATCAATGCTAACTCCCACATCACCTCCATGCATATCACTAGGCTCTGTGGAAATTGAAGAGCTCTCAGTATGGACTCGAGGTGTAGTGGCAGGCCCACTAGGTCTCCTGGGAAGGGCTTGGCATATCGGATCCTTTATAGTCTACTTTTGTGTTGTGGCTGCTGCAAATACTCTCTCGTTGACTCCCAGTATCTCTGCTATAATTGCCTCATCACACAATCTCTGATTAAGTCATGGGAATGGAAAATTTATCATATTTCCAAAGGCTCTATTATGAACCTGATGCTGGAGGATGGCTGCAATGTCAATATCATACTCGACTCATACTAGCAATCAAGGCGGCACTCTCCTAAGTCAATATATTATCTAAAGTAATTGAGAACAATCTATATCTACTGAGCAACCACCAAAACATAGAAGCAAATATTAATGAGACCTTCTTTATCAAACTATGTCCCTCGATCCATGTGGTCTCATTGCCCAAAGGTAAAATGTAGCTGGCTATCCACCTAGCCATCTCAACTCTCTTACATCGATGCTCTACCTCCGTAATAATTTGTCTATCATATGCGACTCTCAATTTGTTATCATACTCTACTATGGATATTGGAGTGTTATATTTTGGACACAAAATAACTCAGCAGATAGTCACTGCTAAAATATTAACCCTGACCCCTCTCAGAAGGGTCAACTTAAGCTATGCTTGTTTCGTATGTCTCATCAGACCTATAAATCTGCATATTAAAAGCACTATTATGGAATGGTATGATACATAAAACTCTCGTACAAAAGTTGGGTTGTAAAAATCGAGTGGTCTGATGAGACATACAAAAACTCTCATACCAAAGTTGGGTTATAAGAATCGAGTGGTCTAGTCATCCACTTTAACTGATAACGATCAAAGAAGGCCAGTAACGGTGGTACTCTACTCAACCCAGTTAGATAAATCATGCCTCATAAAAAATAAGCCTCTTGGGCCTATCGGTCTCTAAGATACAACTGTCTATATCATATATCATCCGTATTTTCTCTATATACCATTTCGGGTTATCCGGATCAAGAGGTGCCTCCGAGGTATATGTAGGGGTGGTAGAACTTTTTCCATACTGTGTTGGTGCCTCCTCATCTGGAATGAGAACCTTATGGGAAGCCTGCTCTGTACCCTACACAGACTGGGGTACACCTGATCATTGTGAATGAGCTATGGTACCCTCTTTAGATTGGTGTACTATTGATGACTCCTCCTAATCTACAGCCTCAGACGAATCGTGTAACCCCTCTTCAGACTGGGGTCCTGAGATACACCATGTGTAACTAACTCAGAATCTACCTCATTCTCCTCATAATCATCACTCGACGGAAGAAATTGTGGAGGTGATCTCTGGGTTGACTTCATCCTTGGTTGAGCTAGATCTATCTAGGTAGCCTAGATAGCCTGAATAACCTTAGTCCGAGACCTAGGTCGGGTAAAGGCTGGCCTTTTGCCCCACCATGCGTGCTCATGTAGCGACTATCCTTTAATGTCCATAATAATCGTCTCAGCTACCTGCCACACCTGGCCTCTAGTCACTTTGCATGTTACCCTGGTTGTAGCTACTCTATGCTATGAAATAGGGTACTCCTCCACCAAGCCACTGGGATCGGGGGACTTATCCTGTCTCCTCGATGTATTAACCTTCTTCTTTATAGATTTTGGTGCCATGTGTACCTGAAAAACTAGGTGTTAGTTTTCAACAGAAAATGAGGGATTGTAAAAGTTGAAGAAAAACATCTAAGTTTGAAAAGTTCAAATTGTCCCTCAATTTTCACACCCTTATATCATATTTACAGTCCCAACAAGTCATATGTGCACACATATATCCATAGTCATAATTTTCAATGCAAACTAACAAGCCCAACTTTTGGTATTCCTCTACTTGTTCAAGTTCAACTTTCGTTTAGGGCCTAACCTTAGAACTTAGTTCAAAACAAAGCCCCATATCAATATTTTAGGCTACTTAAAGGCTCCTACACAAAAGCATGATTGTTTATATATATTCTGTATAGAAATACACATATCAACTTGCTTATTCAATATTTAAATCACGATATAACTATTAGGAGCCGAGAAAGTTACCTCTTCTTTGAGGATTCAGAAGGGAGCTATAACGAAATAAATTAAAACCAAAGATTGAACTTGTATTTAGTGTGGTAGGACAATTTGGTACCGCAAAAAATTTTCAATTTAGCCTTTTTTCAATTGTAGGATTAGTTTTATTTTGAGAGGGAAGTTTGGATTTAAAGAGAAAAATGATATTTTGAGGATTTGAATGAGTTAGAATGAGTAAAATTATGTTTAAATAGCAGGAGGAGGGAGAATTAGGTATTGTTTAAGCATTGGTGGGCCCAATATTTTAATTAAAATTTAGGCCCACAAATAGGTCACTTGCGGCTACCACATGTAGCCTGCCAGTGGGCGTATGTCTCACATGTGGTCCGTATGTACAGGGCGTAAGTGAGCTTAAATTTTTGCCATAATTTCCTGCTTTCTGGACTCTGCATTTTGATGTTTACCCATCTACTTATGGTTTCGTAACTTAAATTTATGGCTTTTAAAGTATGATTATGTATCAAAGTCCAGAACTTTCCATTATTATCCTTAAAATTTCATATTTTCAATTATCACTCAACATTACTTGGCCCGAGCAAGACTTGTGACCCTGATGGGTTGGTCACTAAGTCCCCTTACCTGGAAAGTTATGAATGTAGTAATCCTACCATATTTCAAGTAAGTCCATAAGCTATAAACCTATAAAGGAAAAACAAACAAAAGTGAATAGTGGGTTTCCTCACATCTAGCGCTTGATTTAATATCGCGGCAAGATATGGCAATGCTAGTTACACAGACTTCACCAATAAGACCATGGGTTTCCTACCATACAGCGCTTGATTTAACGCTGCGACACAACACGGGTTCCATGATTACTTAAAATTCATCAAGATACCCATAAGAATACTCTTCTGGGTCATCAATACAGTGTATCACCAATACCACCTCATGCTAGTCGGTTGCATCATTATTTTTTAGATGTTAAATGTGGCCTCCTCATCTTTGACTCTGAACTTCAGCTTTTCCTTCTCATTCTACCTATGGCCATAAATGGTCTCCCAAATATAATGGGCATTTCGATATTAACCTCACAGTACCGAATGATAAAGTTAGTCGAAAAGATACAATCACATCAAAAGAAATGCCTACAGTTTTTTTCATAATGTAGTCAACCATCAACAACCACATTGCAGTCAGTTCAGGAGGGCTCAAGCCCGATTTCTTAAATATAGCCAGTGATATCAAATTTCTGGTGGCTCCTAAGTCACATAAGTCTTTGGCAAACCGGGATGAACCAATAGTGTGTGGTATAGTGAACACTCCTAGATCACCCTTTTTTCTAGGACAGAGACCTAGTCATGACTGCATACAATGGTGCAACCTATCAATATCCTCAATTGTAGCCCATTTCTTATTTGTAATACATTGCTTTATAAACCTGGCGTATCCAGGTATCTGCTCCAATGCCTCAAGAAAAGGTACGTTCAAGCTCAACTCTTTTAATTTCTTAATGAATTGCTTTAAATTTCCTTCCTCTCTCTTCTGCTTCAGTCTCTGAGGAAAAGGTAAGCGTGGTCTTAGAATTTGTCTTATTTCTAGCTCAATGAACGAACCCTCACCTTTGTACTTACCACCTATACCATTACTACCAATTGCCTTTCCTGGGTCTATAATAGATGTTTCATCAATAGTAGCTTCATCATGCCTTATCACTTCCACAGCAGGTAATGGAGGATCCATAGTAGTCATACCACTCTTTGCAGTAATGGAAAGAACATGACCATCATTTTTCAAATTTTGCACAGTGTTGCTCGGAAGGGTACCTGGCTACATTTGGTTCAGTATTGTTGAAGTTTGCCAAAATTATTGCTCCCACTGGTTGATAACAGTGGCATGAGATTCAACCTTTTGGATCAATCCTAAAAGTCAACCTTGGTCTCCTTAAGGTCGTTCTCCTAATTTTCTTGACCCTTTACCAGCTTAGTCTGCATCTCTTCCATTCTTGATTCTGTAACTCATCTGCCAAGTGGAATGTACCTGTATCCCTTCTTTTCGTAGTCATCCTTCTTCCTCCAGTCACTATCTCGCTCCTTACTATAGTCTGTGTATTTGTCATAATAGTTCTGACCTTTGTTTTCTTGCCCTTGGGCTCGGAAAACCGCAAACTGATGATCTAGATAATTTGGTTCCCCTTCTAACTCTGACTCATAAGCTTTGGAAATTGAACCCTGTGATCCTACCGCGTTCACTTTCTTAGAACTTGTTGATATAAACTGCTTTCCTAGTAACCCAAGATTAGTTCTCAGCAGCACAATTTCTTGCATCACTAAATCATCAGCTACTTTTTAGTCGTAGAAGGCACCAATAACGTACATGTCAGATCCCCTCTCAGCCTCCTGTGTTTGCCACCCTTTGTTAGTGAGCAAGATATGATCTAGAATATTCGAAGCTACCTCCCAGCTTAGTCTCATAAATCTCCTCCATATATGTTGTCTACCATGGCTCTGGAACTGATGGTCAAGGCTCTGTAAAATATTTCCATTTATCTCATCCCTGAAATATGATGGTTGGGCACCATACACAGCTTCCTTTTCAACCTAAAACAAGCCTCATACATGGATTCTGACTGCAACTGCCTAAATTTATAAATCTCATCCTTAAGCTATAACATCCTGGATAGAGGAAAGAACCGATTCAAGAATTGACTGCACAACTCATTTCATGTAATGATAAATTCTCTTAGTAGTTCTTCTAGCCATAAAGATGCTTCTCCTATAAGTGACGAGGGGAACAACCTTTGTCTAAGTGCCTCCTGATTTACCACTGGATTTGAGTAAGAACTGCAGATCCCAATGAACTTTGTAGGATGCATGTTTGCATCATCTGTTGGCAAACCTACAAATACACTTTTCGGATTTAAGAGTTGAATCATCGTGCTCGTTTTGTCAAACTTAATGACTGTGGGCAAAATAGGAGAAATAATAGCTCCAATCTTTATCGGCTTAACGTACCCCAGATCCTCTTCATCATCCTCATATGTTTGTAAATATTGGTATGCTGGGATCACTTGAGCATAGCCTTCTCTAGCTATATTCTAATTCTTACTGAGTGCTGCTCGACGGTCTGCTTCCTGCTCAGCACAACTAACTCTGTCTTCTGAGCTATTCGCTGAGCATTTTTTCCCTCTTTGATTAGAATCTTATGCTAACAGCACCCTTGTCTACTGGTCAATAATTTCTTGAACTCCTTCGGGAGGAGGGGAGGCACCTGATCTTCATCATCACAAACCTCTTCAAGAATATTATCTCTTTTCGGCTCTATCATCCTACTAGGTATTTATAGGATCCTCTCTAGATTCAGATTATTGGGAGTAAGGGATTGCCTCTACTCCGTGTGCTAGGCATACACTGGAATATACCCAACTAAGAATAAAAACAAAAAGACCCAAAAACTACAACAAGCTCGATTCACAACTCAATACTATATTCCCCAGCAATAGTGCCAAAATTTGCTAACGCCCAAGCTACACCTTTAATTTGAAGATTATGCGGTCGTTATCAATTATGGTAACCCAACAAAGGTTTGGGTCGAATCCCAAGGGAATACGGATAATTGAGGTTTTCAGTTGCTGTAATCAACAAATAATATTGGATAAGTAAATAGGGGGGTTGAAGTATCAATATCGAACAAGTAGCTAGTATCACTTTGGTTGTAATCAATTGGCAGTGAACACTAGCATTGTGTTCCCCCTTAATTATCAGCTCTGTAGGTTTATCGTGCTTTATTGAACCAACCTGATACCTTGCATGCAGAAGTTGATAAGTTATGTACCACCAACTATCTTTTGGACCAGCTGACAGATTTTACCCTTTACCTTTTAAGTCTTAAGATGTTGCCTTACTAACCCTTATCCTAGATCCCAGTTAACTATTACCTTTTTAGTTTCTATTTATTAGATGACAACTAGCCATCTTACTTAAATAATACCTAGTAGCGTGGATCGACAGTTAAAACTTCAAATTACTGTTGTAATTATCTTTTCCTAGTCACTACTGCTCTTTTTGAGTGAGTAGCAATAGTATAGGTGGGATCCTAATACACATCATATATAACAAATCAACCTAAAAAACTTGCATATTTTTATCGTTTTAGGTGTCAAAAGTTCTATATTTCTATAGCACATCAGCTACCTTGAGAAATTTGAAGGCGCTCAAAATTAACCAATCGGAGGCACACTCGAGCTAAGACCTGAATTGGAAGGGTGCAATAGGCATGAGTACGGTCCACTTGTACTCACTAGGTATCATAGACTGACCAAACAAAGTAGTAAATAAAGCATACAAAATATACACTAAGGCCACGTCACCTGCAATAAGAAAATGTCCTACAATGGTAGCCCACACCACTTGCACTAAAAGTTCTATAATATCCACACATAATACAACAATATACTAGATTAAGGATAAAATTATACACAATATCACATACAAGGAGAGCAAAAGAGGAACATATAAAATCAAGATCATCAAGTACAAATAAATGAAGATAGAACAATTAGACATTAACAAGTCAAGATATAAAATAAATAGATAGATGACAAGTCAATATGGCAATACAAGCACAATATAAACATAATAAAATAAGTACAATGTATATGATGATGATGATGATGAAGCACGAGGTTGTCGTACAACCTCTGTATACACCCATAGTGGCAAGCCTTCCTATGTGGGACCCATGCGCGTTCGTCAACTCATATATCAATATCTCCTCCCCAGCACAATCCTCGAGGAGGATTCTAAAATCTGATGTTCCTAGTGTTTCAAGAATTCCCAATATTTTTAGTATTTCCAGTGTCTCCAGTATTTTCAGAGCACATAAGACACAAATCAAGTATGAGAAATAACAATAGCAAGTATATACAAAACATACAACAAACAAGTGAAACTATGTGTATGATTCCATGAGGATGGTAATGCAATGTTCATGACCCATCATAATGAGTATTTTCACAACCAACCGTATGAGGTATTTTCACAATCAATCATAATAATATATTTCCACAACCAAGTGACCCAAAATTTACTCATTAATTCCATCATTTATTAATTTTCACATGTTTCATATGCCAACAAGTATAAATATATCACAATACACCAATGGTACCATATTAGGCATAAAACCCCACATATCACAGGATATCTCAATTTCAACAATTACATCACATATAGGCCCCCATACGGGCGAAACACATAGATAGTAATTTTTTATGATTAGTTCCCACCTTTAAAATGCATCTTATACCATCATTTAATACTTAATCTAGTCTAAAGGAGTTTAGCCATAACCTACCTTAAATGTCGAAATCGATCTGCTACACTTTGAACCCATGAACTTACTTACCACTAATGATCCCAAACTTTACCAAAACATCAAATATAGAATCTACACATCAAAATAAAACCAATGACACTCATATTGAATACTCTAGGTTCGGGGTCAAATCGAACCTCTGAATGTATTTTCAAAAAAGAATGGCAAAATCATAACTTTACTTCAAAAATGTGTTCCCCATATTTTTAGAAACCTACAGTTGAAAACTCAAGTAAAAAATAAGGTTCAAATAAAAAAAAATTATTTTTAAGCTTTACCGGGTAAAATCTTTGAAATCATGGTTAAAATCAAGAATCGAATTTGTTTTGAAGGTTAAATGGATGAAAAACTAGTAATTATAATATTATTCAAGTGAAAAGGAGAAAAATTAGGGTTTAAAATCAAGTCCTAAGATTTTGGAGTTTTGAGAAATTAACCAAGGAATTAGAGTTGAAAGGATGAGATCTCACCTTAAATCCGCAAGAGAATCAAGAATAGAAGTTAATCTAGCTTCCCAAGCTCCCACAAGCTTCACTTTTAAGCTCTCACACTATTTTAAGGTTTAAATCTCAAGAGGCAAGATGAAAAATAAGCAAAATGGGCCCAAAAAGCTGTCTTTAATAGTGCTGATTTTTTTGCACCAGCTATTAAAAAATTATTTTTGTAAGTCTAACTCGGACTTCGACGGGGCACCCAGAATTCATTTAGAGTCTGATATATGTAAACAAACTATGCAACCATACTAAATTTGACATTTTAAACACGTTAGCAAAGTTGGATTTTTGAAAAAATATCATTTTCATACAATTGGTTGACCCCCAAAATTCAAAATCATAATTTTCCAAATCAAGGGTCGAAATGAGATTTTAAAATTATAAAATCACAAAAAATATGTTACCATCCTAAAATCGACATTATGGAGCTGCAAGTACAGTTGGATTTTCCATTCGAGGGCGTTTTGATCAAATGTGAGTCAATGTGAGTCTCATACCCATATTTCTAATTTTTTAACTTTTCAACCAATAGGTCGAAATGAGCTCGGGTGAATCAGGACCCAAACCAAAGGTCTACCCAATCTAAAATTGATATTTCAAAGCCATTGGCATAGTTCGTTCAATCATCTGTCGTACGGATCTAAACATATTCACATAAGTCCAAATAAAACTCTCAAAGCCATCAAAAACTATAATATCTTATAAATGGTACCAAAATGCATCGAGAATCGTGCAAATCACACCCACACCTCAAAAATACCATAATGCATTTATGAAATGGGTAAAATAGTCAAATCACACAGAAAACTTACATTTCACATATTTTGTCAAAAAGCTGGTCGTTACATCATCCACCACTAAAAATCTTGGTCGTCCTTGAACTAAAGACAAAAGAAATACTCGAATCAACAAAGAGATGGAGATAAAAACTACGCATATAAGACTCGACCTCCCAAGTAGTGTAATACCCCGTAGTTCTACCTAGCTTAAATTCATCCTGAAGATATCAAAGATATTCTTTAAAGATAAATACACTTTTATATATAAGGAATTTTCAAGATTTTAGCTTTTTGTTGTGTGAAAAATTCAATAAGATTTCCATTGATACTAAATTCTCCCAAATCTAACACCCGGGCGAAGAGTTAGAGCTTTTTTAGTGAGACAGTGTATCACCTGAGCCATCAGCGCGTCGCGGAGCCAGCTTAAACGATAATTGTCAATTTCTAGTTTTGCTCCATGATAGTGGCACGTCGCGCCAAAGGCCCAGTTCATAATTTTCCTTTTCCACTATTCCAACGCGATACCACCGCATCGCGGTAAGATTCCAGGTCACGTCCAAGGTGACAACGCGATTGTACCGCGTCGTGTCACCATGCAATTTTCCAGTTGTCACTTTCCAGAGACATGGTGCAACAACGCCGTGTTGCACCAGAGGTCCAGATTGGGAAATTTTCACAAAAATTAAAAGACACGTCCAGGATTAAATGGGTCTTTTTCCATGATTTTATTCCACCCAGATGTGGGAATTAAGCCCTAAAAATGTCCTTAGTTACTTATTATTCACTTTTTCCCCAATATCATGAACATTCTCTATCAAGAAAATAAAATTCTAGCCATTGAGAATCAAGCTCAATCTCAAGAAATCCATCCAAGAACTACAAGAACCTTCAAGGTTTCCTTTCTTAGGTATGCATAGCGTTCATTGATAGATTCCTTCCATCCATTAAGCCCAAGAATCAAGTTTTAAACTATGAATTATGGTATCATGTTATGAGTTGATTATGTTCATGTGGTTGTTGTTGTTGTATGATTCCCAAGTTAGAATCTTTATGTATTTCTATGAAAATATGTTAGCATGTGAGTTGAAAACCATGAATTTTATTTATTTATGATATGTTAATTTGATGATTATACCATTCCCTAAGTCATACACCCTAAGTGTCTGACAAAATGCTTAAGAGACTAGAAATTATGTAATATAACTCAATTGTGACTTAGGTGAAGCATTCATGTTTTACCCTTATGTTCAATTGACTCCCATGCTATTGATGTACAATGTAGATGTTTGTTGGAATGATCATGATGTTAGAGTATGAAATTATGACATTGAGTATATGCATTCCTACCATGTACAAGATTATGATAACCATGTACTTCATGAAATCCCCAACTTATTGTATTATAAATTGTTGATGTTGATCGTGTATTCAAGAATGTCATGCCTTGTTAGTTTTCTTCTATTGAGTCCTAAGGGTATTTATACCTGACAATTTAGCTGTGTGCCTAGAGCCAGTGTCAGTTTTCACAATACTCTCGGTCAAGCCACAATCAGTAGAATTCAGTCAGTCACATAACTCCGAAAAAACTTAATAAATTCAGTATCAGTTCAGTACTCAGTAATCTCAGTCAGTTATTAGATCTTAAAAGTATTCCGTTAGTCAATAAAATCCAGTGAACTCAGTTCAGTCCAGTTAATCAATACAATCAGTAACAGATCAGTCCAGTCCAGTTCAGTATCTATTCAGATAGGAGTAGCATTCAACACCGAGTGAACTCAAGTATGGGAACACACTGTCAGCAGAGTGTGTGATTCTTAGAAGAAATCCTTGTGTTCCAGAACTAGGTAGCCAACATAGGTTGAGACATCAACACTGTCAGTTGAGGGTTGATGAGGTGGATTAACACTGTCAGATGAGGGTCCCACCGTTCTCCTTTGGGGATAATTTCAGATGAAGGTCACTAATACCTTGTCCTTATCAATGGTGCGGTATTGATACCCTTTCAATTGGGGGTACAGAATGGAACCCAACTCAGCTATAATAGCTTATTAGGGGCATGTCGGTTAGATGAATTCTCCCATAATTTTAGTTACAAAATTAGGACCGTCGGGTACAATCACTCAGTCTCAGTAATAGAGCTCTGATAGTTCTTCAGATATCAGGACTGTCAGATATAGTCACTCAGTATAGTACTGAACTCAGCTAGTTTTATCAGAATCTAAATATCAGATATAGTCACTCAGTATCAGTTATCTTAGTTATCAGTAGTTCATGTTTCAATATTCAGACTTAATAGTTAGTATTATCACGTATTCAGTTTCAGTTACTTATCCAGGCATATATTTTCACGTTCATGTTATACAGTCAGTTAGTATTGTTCATGCATATGAACCCTTTGCATTCAACCTACCTCACTTGCATACAAGTACATTCAATTGTACTGACACATTTGCGCTATGGTGTTTTTATACCATAGGTTTAGAAGCACGAGCTCCAGAGCATCAGTTGCATTCCAGTTTTATCAGTCTGAGTCAACAGTGAGTCCTCATCATTCAAGGATGTTATTATTTGATTATTTTATTCCTTCCGTACTTAGTTTATTTCAGTAGTTCGGAGTTAGTTGGGGATATTTCCCATTAAATCCATAGTTTTCAGACAATTTAGAGGCTTTCATACTACAGTACGTTCAGACAGTTTAATTCAGTTTTGGGTATTTCTATACCCCATTAAGATATTATTTTATCAGACATGTTATAGTTTTGAACCTTACGGCGTTACTGCTTATATTCTTCATTTATACAGTATATCATCCAGTGCTCAGTTACAGATATCAGTCATGAGTTAGCTTGTGGTCCTTCGAGGTTACGAGCATCGTGTAGCATTTCGGGTACCAGACTCGGGGTGTTACAAACTTGGTATCAGAGCCTAAGGTTCAACAGTATCCTAGGAAGTCTGAAAAGCCGCATCTAGTAGAGTCTTGTGCATGGGTGTATTGTACACCACACTTATGGACAAGAGGCTATGGGATATTTTAGGAATAGTTTCCCTTCTTTAGTAATCGGTCGTGCGAGTGAGCATGAGCTCCCTTTAAATTCTCAATCTAATCCCTTCTTTTCCTTCCGTTATAGAACATGCCTTCAAAGAGGACTTAGGGAAGAGAAATAGGAAATCAATCTACCCCTCAGCCCGTTCATGCAGACCCCCTAGATGAACACGTTTCTCATGCAGAGTTCGAAGCTGCATTCACTACTCTTGCTAATTCAGTTGCTGCCCAGAATGAACGGCCAGCTGCTGCTCCAGCCAATCCAGTGGCCAATACTGCTACAACCAGGATTCATGACTTTACCCGAATGAATCCTCCATTCTTTTTTGAGTCTAAGTCAGACGAGGATCCTCAGGAATTCCTTGATCAGGTTCAGAAGGTTACATATATTATGGGGGTTAATGTTAGTAAGAGTGCTGAGCTAGCTGCATATCAGTTGCAGGATGTGGCTCACACATGGTTTAAGTAGTGAAAAGCAGAGAGAGGTGTAGATGCAGGGCCCATAGAATAGGAGGAGTTTGCCACTACCTTCATAGATAGATTCTTTCCCTTAGAGCTGAGAGAAGCTAAGGTGTTAGAGTTTATCCATCTCAGGCAGGGTAACATGACAATGAAAGAGTATTCTCTTAACTTTACTCAACTAGCTAGTTATGCTCCTCATGTAGTGGTAGATAGCAGAGCTAAGATGAGTAAGTTCATTTTAGGGGTAAATGATAGTTTGGTTAAGGAGTGCAGAACCGCGGTGTTGATTAGTGAGATAGACATTGCTAGGCTTATGATCCACGCTCAGCAGATAGAGAAATAGAAGATTAAGAAGAGGGAAAAGCAGAATAAGAGAGCTAGAACAGGTAGCTTCAATTTCAATTAGCCTAAGTCAGAGGGTGGAAATCGTTCTCAGTTCTGGCCCGAGTTATCCTTTCCAGCTCCTTCCTCAGCTAGTTCTCCAATTTCAAAGTTCAGGGATGGTAATAGAGATAGCGCACCAGGCTCTAAATCTTAGGGTAGTGTTAGTAGTGCCTGAACTAATCCTCTTTGCTAGACTTATGGTAAGAACCACAAGGGTATTTGCAGAGTTGGCAGAGATGTATGTTTCAGATGTGGTAAGCCAGGCCACAGAGTCAGAGATTGTCCTCAGTTAGGCTTTCAAGCATAGCATAACCATCCCTCAGCTCAGTTCGGTTGCCCAAATCAGCGGGGTGCCACTTCTAGTCTTGCTAGTAGGCAGCGCCCAAATAGGCTTTACGCACTTCAGTCCAGATAAGATCGGGAAAGTTCTCCTAATGCAGTCACCGGTACATTACAAGTTTACTATTTATATATTTATGGACCTTCAGATTCTTGAGCTTCTTTTCTTCTGTAACTCTTTGCATAACAGTTAAATTTTAAGGTCAGAACAAATATTAACAGGATCTCTCTCAGTCTTCACCCATTGGGTTAGTCTATCTTAACCCGATAGGTATACAGGGACTGTCTGGTCATGATATCCCAGAAATGTCAGGCTTTCAGATTCTAGTAGTAATGCCAGTACATGTAGAAAATCAATAAGGGAAGGTGGTTCCCGACTCATTCTTAACTCAGTGCAAAGTTTTGTACTACAGTCATCGCGATACTTACGTAAGCTCCACATCTCAATTCCATGAACACAACTTGTATTCACATACTTTCCATAGAATCGTGTGCATTTCTAATTCCTAATATAGGGAGTTCTAGTTCACTCAGTGTTACGAATCACGAGTATAGAAATTTTAGACTCAGGTCATGCAGCTCATGACTCATACACTCATGTCACGATTTACAGTGTGCTCAGCTCACATGATTCATGCTCCTCTCCTAATGATTAGCCAAACTCAGATTATGTCACGAATACCCTTAATTAAGATCCCTCAGTGAATCCATGGTGTTAATGTTCTATCTCTAAGCCTCAGTTACCATGTCAATTCAGTAATCTATATTTAGTAAAGGACTCAAGTAGTCCTGCATGACCATGGCTTTCATTTATCAGTTACTTAGCCATCAGAATTCAGTACTTCAGTACCAGTCTAAACCTCAATTATCAGAAACTAGCATTTAGTCCCAGTTACAGTCTTAGTTATGGTTACAGTCTCAATTGCCATCATAGCTACAATCTCAGCCCTAGTTATAGTCCAGCCAGATCAGAAACTCAGTTCATTTTTAGGATTACCCGACCATAGCATATGGCCAATAATTACTTAGTTAGTGGTATTTCAGTACCTCAGATTAGAGAGAGTTTCCAAATCATGTTATACGCTTGGTCTTGCATCCTTAAGATAATACAACTTTCACTCATTTATGCTCAGTTATCGCATGTTACCCAGTCAGTTCTTTCCTTCTATGCGTGATAGTCTGCAGTTTAAGTCCAGCTATCCAAACTAAGTACCGTTCAATCTTACATGCCCAGTACTCAGCCATCGGTCAGTCAGCAGATCAGATGATTCGGTCAGTAGGAATTAGTCTGAACAGCCAGTACCTCAGTCCAACTCAGATAGACAAGTTCATGTATTGTCCCATTTTGTCCATCTAGTAATACTATCCGAAGTCTCGTGAATGTGACCATTCTAAGATGGACCAATTATGTAGTTGCGTGTGCAGCTCAGTCCATGTTTCATGTCTCAGTCTCAGATCCTAGATATATAGTCACGATTTAGTTTGTAGGTACCTTGTACATCGCCTCTGTTTTCCTCAGCATCTCAATCAAGTCAACATTCTTCGAGGGACCTAGTGTCCCAAGGGGGGAGATACACTATAATTTCAAACTTCCATGACCTAGACACTCTATTTTCCTCTTCACGTAATGAATCCAATTTAAAGTAGTGGGTACCCATAGGTTGACCCTCTAGCTTCAATCTCGGTCGTAAGCCATGTACTCAATGGCTCGGTTGCATGACACACCTTACAAACTCAGTCATGTTCTCACGTTTCCGTTCATGTATGTTTAGAAAGGATCTCGAGTTCGATGTGAACAATCTCACATTTTCATTCACAATCTCACGTTCGATGTGAACACAATCTCACATCTACTTATCCCAAAAAATCTTCCAAAACTGAGATGTGAACACAGAACCTTGATTTGAAATAACGGACACCGGCACACCATGAAGTCTCACAATCTCACGGATGTAGATACAAGCCAATCTCTAAGAACTGAATAAGACCTGAACTAGAATAAAATGAGCTAACTTAGTCAATCGATCCGTGATAACCCCCACACACTATCAAAACCATGAGAAGTATGAGGGAACCTAGTCACGAAGTCCATGGTAATTCGTTACCACTTTCGCTCGGGAATGGGTAACAACTAAAGCAAACCACCAGGTCTCATATGCTTGGCATTCACCTGCTGACAACTTAGGCAACGATCCACAAAATCCTCTATATCTCACCTCATAATACCCCACTAGTAGTGCTGTCTCAAGTCACAATACATCTTAGTTACACCTAGATGGATGGAATATCTAGAATTATGGGCCTCCTCCAAGATCAACCTAATCCAATTACCCACTCTCGTCACACAAATTTAGATCCCAATCCTCAAAAGTATATCCGAATCTAGTGAGGCTTCCTTAGTCTTGCCATTCAATATCTTATCTTAAATAAACCTTAATCTAACATCATCAAACTAGTGAGCTCGAATCTGCTCCATCAAAGAAGATCTAGCCTTTACAAATGCCAAAATGCGCCCAGATATAGAAATATCAATCCTAACCATCTGGTTAGCTAAATATTAAACCTTTAAGGCTAAAGATCTCTCCTGGGTCAAAAGATATGCCAAGCTACCCATGCTAGTCGACCTCCAGCTTAAGGCATCCACAACCATATTAGCTTTGCTCGAATGATAGAGAATAGTCGTTATAATCCATAATCAAATCAAGCCAACAACACTGCCTCTTATTAAGATTTCGCTGGATGAAGAAGTCCTAAAGGCTACGAAGATCTAAGAAAATCTCACAACAAACTCCATACAAGTAGTGCTTGTACAACTTCAAGGCAAACACCATTGTGAACAACTCCAAATCATGGGTAGGATAATTTCTCCCATGAGGCTTCAACTGACCAGATGCATAAATAATTACCTTGACCTCTTACATTAACACAACACCCAATCTAACACCTGATGCATTACAAACACGGTAAAGCCCGTGTCCTTCTTAGGGAAAGCCAATATAGGAGTTAAAGTCAACAAATTCTTGAGCTTTAAGAAGCTCGCCTCACAAGCATCAGACCACTGGAAGGAAATCTTATTCTGAGAACTTAGTTAAAGGAGCTACAATAGAATAGAAACCCTCAACAAAATACAGATAATACCCGACCAAGCCAATAAAACTCTGAATCTCGGTAGGCAAAGCAGGTCTAGCCCAATCACGAACCCTTGCAATCTTGGATGGATCAACCATAATTCCTTCCTTAGTCACCATATGACCCAAGAAAGAAACAGACTCCAACCAAAACTTGCCATTAGAGAACTTCACATACAACTTCTCGTCCCTCAATCTCTGAAGCACAATATTAAATACTCCTTATGCTCAACCTCACTTTTGGAATACACCAATATATCTATCTATAAATACAATAACAAAAGAGTTGAGATAAGGTTGAAACACACTGTTTATCAACTCCACGAATGAATCAGGGGAATTAGACAACCCAAAGGACATGACCAAGAACTCATAATAACCATATAAAGCCCTAAAAGCTATCTTTAAAATATCCGAAGCTCTAATCCTCAACTAGTGATATTCAGACCTAAAATCTATCTTTGAAAACACCACAACACCCTGAAGTTGATCTCATTGATGCGAGGAAAAAGATACTTATTCTTAACTGTCACTTTATTCAACTACCGATAATCAATACACATCCGCATAGACCTGTCCTTTTTCTTTAAAAATAAGACAGACGCACCCCAAGGTGAAATACTAGGTCGGATAAATCCCTTACCCAACAACTCCTGCAGCTGAATTTTTAGTTCCTTTAACTTTGCTGGGGCCATCCTATAAGGAGAAATAGAAATGGGCTTTTAACCTGGCTCAACATCAATAGCAAAATCAATATCATGATCTAGAGGCATACCAGCAAATCTGTAGGAAATATTTCCATAAGCTCATGAATAACACAGACAAAATCTAAGGAAGAAAGTGAAACAATACTAGTATTATGATAGGAACCAAATAAGCTAAACATCCCCTCTCAACTAATCAATAAGCCTGAACATAAGATATGGCCCTCTTGGAACCCAAATGAAGTGCACCCTTCCAAGCTATCCTTGCCACACCCAGTGAAACTAAAGTCACATTCTTACTAAAATAATATAAGATAGTATGATAGGGATCCAACCAATTCATACCCAAAATAACGTCAAAATCGACCATATCTAACATAAAAAATTATACCCAGTCTTACGTCCTGATAAAAGTCACAACACAAGATTGGTGCATCCGATCCACCACTAAAAAATCACTTACTTGGGTAGATACACAAATAGGCATGAAAAGAGGCTCACTAATAGAATTAAAACTTGAGCTAAAATACACAGACACATAGGATAAAGTTGATTCGAGATTAAATAATATAAATGCAGGTCTAAAATAAATAGAGATGATACCTATAATCACAACATTAGAAGCCTCTACCTCTGGTCTGGTTGGTATGGCATAGCACTGCCCACGACCACTAACTGGCTGAATAGCCCCACAGCCACCACCACGAGCTCAACTATGTCTGCTTCTCATACCTTTGGTATCACCCCTACCCCTCATAACTGAAATAGGAGTAACACTAAACATATAGCGGGAATAGTTCTTGGCCAAATAGCCAAAATCATCACACACAAAGTAACCTCTAAACTTTTCCTAATGGCACACCCTTTTGGCACCTCTCTGAGATACTCGAGGAGTAGATCCCTGTATCCATGCCTGTTTCCCTATAATCTGGAATGATGCCCTAAACACTATCATCTGAGTTGTGGCTCGCTAAAGAGCAAGAGGTAAAACAAGTCTAGCTAGTCGAAACCCCGCCAGAGAGGGTAATATATATGAAGGTCAAACTCCAAAACCTAGAGTAACATACTCAGATATCGACACTGAATGAGAAATAGTACTTTGAGTCTGAGGAGTACCCAAAAAAGAAGCAAGTACAATATGAGGATATGGAGGAACACCCAACATAACCAAAGAAGAACCCTCTAACTGGGTTAGAAAATGCATCAAAAATCCCTTCAAAATTAGGGAAGACAAACCTTGAGGAACTGGAGTGGAACCCACACCTCCAACCTTATTAACAAGAAGTTGATGGAAGAGTCCCCTAAAACTCTTCCTAGACGGCGTTAAACCACGGGCCCATCCACTCCTTCGAGTCCGTCCATGAATCGAGGATCGCCTTCTGGGTGAAGGCTCTGTATCTCTACTCTCGCTACCTATCAATACCATCTGCATAGAAAGAATAAAACACAACTCAGAACACAAGGTATGAAAGAACTTTGCACGATAAGGAATAAAATAAGAGAAGTTTCCTAAAGACATACTATAGCCTCTCAAAGAAAGATACAGATGTCTATGTATCGATCTGTGAGACTCTATTAGATATCCTGTACTTACACTATTGAGACCAATGAAACCTGGTTACTCTGATACTAATTTGTCACTACCCAAAAATGAGGGTCATGATGACACTTGTTGTGGAGTACCTTGACAAGTAGGCCTATCACCCAAACTGATACAAAAAAAGGAAAATACCAAAATACCCTAAGGTAAAGCTTCTAGAACAAAGATGAACCATACAAGTAATTATAACAATACAAAAAAAGTATATGCAAATACCATACATTCACAAAATCAGGTGTCAATAGTGTAAGAACTACTAATACAAACCATGAGTCAAATACATCAGAAATATCTACACAGGGTCAATATCTGTCTCCAAATACAAATAAAGACATAACTACTATAAAAATATAGAGGTGAACTCCAGACGCATAAATATCCAACTTCTACCTTAAGAAATTTGAAGGAGTTTGAAATTTACCAATTTGAGGCGCTCTCAAGCTAGAACCTGTACCAGAAGGGCACAGTAGGCATGGGTATGGTTCACTTGTACTTAGTAGGTATCATAGGACGACCAATAAAAGTAGTAAATAAAGCATACAAAATATACACTAAGGGCACATCACCTACAATCTAAAAATGTCCAACAACGGTAACCCACACTATTTATAATAAAAGTTCTACAATATCCACACATAATACAATAATACACCAAATAGGGATACAATTATACACAATATCACATACAAGGAGAACAAAAGAGGAACATATAAAATCAAGATCATCAACTATAAATAAAGAAAGATAGAATAATTAGACATTAACATGTCAAGATATAGAACAAACAAATAGATGACAAGTCAATATGGCAATACAAGCATAATATAAACACAATAAAATAAGTGCAATATATATAATGATGATGATGCTCGAGGTTGTCACACAACCTTCGTATACATCCATGGAGGCAAGCCTCCCAACATAGGACCCATGGGGTTTCGTCAACCCATATACAATCCATATATCAATATCTCCTCCCCGAGAATCTCTCGGGGAGGGTTATAAAATTTAATGTTCCTAGTATTTCTAGAATTCCAGTATTTTTAGTATTTTTAGTGTTTTTAGTATTTTCAGAGCACATAAGACACAAATTAAGCGTGACAAACAACAACAAAAATATATACAAAACATACAACAAACAAGTGAAATTATGTGTATGATGCCCTAAGGATGATAATGCAATGTTCAAGACCTATCATAATGAGTATTTCCACTACCAAACACGTGAGATATTTCCACAACCAATCATAATAATACATTTCCACAACCACATGTGCTAATATCTACTCATTAGTTCCACCATCCATGAATTTCCATATATTTTATATGTCAATAAGTATGAATATATCACAATATACCTATGGAACCACATTAGGCATTTCAATAACACAATACAATTATTCATATGTATTCAAGGCTATAAATATTACATAGAAACCTACACAATCAGACATATCACATAATATCTCAATTTCAACAATTATATCACATATAGGCCCCCACACAGGGACAACACTTAGATAAACATTTTTCATGATTATTTCCCACCCTTAACATACATTATGTAGCATCATTTACTACCAATCCAGTCTAAAAGAGTTAAGACATAACCTACCTCCAATGCCAAAACCGATCTGTTATACTTCTAACCCTTGACCTTACTTTCTACGAATAATCCCAAACTTCACTAAAAATATAAAATATAAAATCTACGCATCAAAACAAAATCAACGACACCCATATTAACTACTCCAGGCTTGGGGTCAAAATGGACCCCCAGAATGGATTTTTGAAAAAAGGGCAAAATTATAATTTTACTATAAAAATGTGTTTTCAATATTTTTAGGAAGATACATCTAAAAACCCAAGTCAAATCAAGTTTAAAATGAGGTTAAAAAAAACTATTTTTAAGCTTTATCGGGTAAAATCTTTAAAATTCGGATTAAGATCAAGAATCAGAGTTATTTTGAAGGTTAAATTGATGAAAAACTAGTAATTATAAGATTATAATATTATTCAAGTGAAAAGGAGTGAAATTAAGATATAAAATCAAGTCCTAAGATTTTTGGAATTTTGAGAAATTAACCAAAGAATTAGAGTAGAAAAGGATGATTTCTCACCTTAAATCCGTAAGAGAATTAATAAATAGATGTTAATCTAGCCTTCCAAGCTCCCACAAGCTTCACTTTTAAGCTCTCACACTATTTTAGAGTTCAAATCTCGAGAGACAAGATAAAAAAGAGCAAAATGGGCTCAAAAAACTACTTTAATAGTGCAAATTTTTCTGCACCAGTAATTGAAAAAAAGCTATTTTTTAAGCCCAATCCGGACTTCGATGGGTTACCCAAAATTCATCCAGAGTTCAATATATACAAATTAACTATGCAATCGCACTAAATTCAACATTTTGGATGCATTAGGAAAGTTAGATTTTTGAAAAAATATCATTTTTACAGAGTTGACCCCCCAAAATCTGAAATTATAATTTTCTAAAGCGAGGGTAGAAAAGAGATTTAAAAGCCATAAACTCACAAAAAATATGTTACCACTCTAAAATCAACATTCCAGAGCTATTGGCATAGTCATATTTTCCATCTGAGGTCATTTTGACCAAATGTGGGTCCCATACCCATTTTCTAAATTTTTAACTTTTCGACAACCAGGTCGAAATGATCTCGGATGCATCAGTACCTGAACCAATGGTATACCTATCCTAAAATAAATATTATGGATCTGATGGAGTAGTACTTTAAATCATCCTTTGTACGAATCAAAAGATATTCACATAAGTCTAAAATAAGGCTCTCGAAGCCATCAAAAACTACAATATCGCATAAATAGCATCAAAATATGTTGGGAATCATGCATATCACACCTATACCCCAAAAATACCATAATACAACTATTGGGAGGGAGTAAAATAGCAAAATCATATAGAAATATGCATTTCCCATATTTTGTCAAAAAATATGTCGTTACAGGTATCCAAATTCATCTTAGTACATCTTTTTACCCACAGATAGATGATTAGGCAGAGAGGACCATTCAGACCTTATAGGATATATTGAGGTCCTATGTAATTGATTTCTAGGGTGGTGGGAATGATCACTTATCTTTGATTGAGTTTTCTTACAATACCAACTATCATTCTAGTATTGAAAGAACCCTGTTTGAGTATCTCTATGGTTAGAGGTGTAGATCTCCTATTGGTTGGTTTAAGGCTAGTGAGGCTACTTTGATGTGACCGAATTCGGTGCATGAGGCGATGGAGAAAGTTTAGTTTATTAGAGAAAGGCTAATGATGGCCTAAAGTCATTAGAAATCTTATGCAGATGTGAGGAGAAGGGATCTTGAGTTTGATGTAGGTGATTCTTTCTATTTAAAGATTTTTCCTATAAATGGGGTGAAGAGATTGGGTAAGAAGGGGAAGCTAAGTCCCCTCTATGTTGGACCTTACAAGATTTGAGTCGTTATGATAAGGTAGCCTATAAGTTGGATTTGTCTTTAGAGTTAGCATTAGTGCATTTAGTCTTCCATGTCTCCTTGTAAAGAAATGCATTTGGGACCTAACATTAGTAGTCCGTTTAGAAAGGGTTGGCATGAAAAATAGTCTCTCTTATGAAGAGGTCCCAGTTGAGGCCCTTGATCTTAAGATTTGTAGATTGAGGAATAAATAGGTTGCTTAAGTAAATATTCTATGGAGAAACTAGTCAGTTGAAGGAGATACTTGGGAAGTAGAGACAGATATGATGACCAAGTACCCCCTTTTTTTCTCTTCGAACTCAGTCCCTGCATGATATAATAGTTTTCCTTAATTAATTAATTCTTCCAATTCTATCACAGGCCATCCAACAATTTTAATGCCAAATCATATATTCATGAGTTTAGTTTAGTTTATTCATCGATCACGAATTCATATGCCAGTCATGATTCGGCTCATAAGTGTTACGTGCAAAAGTTTAGTTGTCTCCTAGCCTCTCAACTTAGTGAATTTCATTCGAGAATGAATGATCCCAGTGGGGAGATATTATAATACCCTAAATTTTCAATCTCCAGATCCATCAAAAGATAGGTCATTAATTTAGCTTCCAAATACCACTAGTCTCACTTTAATTCGATATAATGGCAAAAATTAATGAAAATTTCCTAAGGGTATGTCAACTGCTAGCGAAAATGACTCGGGCAACAACCCATTTTTAGTCATGATGAGACATTGTATGGAGTTGTTGCCATAATAGTAAAGGATCCCAAGTTTTAGCCCAGTGATGATGAGTCTATCATATGACTCATTACCAGTCCTAACGAGTCATTAGGTGTACCCATCATCACAATAGAAAGAAATCCAAAAATTAAGTCTTTGACCATAACTTCTCCTAATGATCTGTGATTAGATCTAATGAGTCATTAGGAGGCTAGTAGTTGTCATAACACAAAGGACTCATAACTTAGGACCTTAGGTTATAACGCAGACCACAACTCATAACCAGTCTTAATGAGTCGTTACTCGAGTCGTGATGACTGCTTATCAAAAATCTTAAATATTTAAAAAGGCTTTTTTAGTCTTTTCCCAATCTTTTAACCCCAAACTCACGTTGTTTGGGTACTCCAAAATTAGTTATTAGAGGTTAATATTACCCTAACCCTTCATAAACTCAGAATCATTCTACACTTAGGTAAAAAGAAGCGATTCTCTCATCTCCAAAAGAAAGCTAGGGTTTCTCCATCTCAAGTTCAATTCCAAGGATTCCTCCAAGGCTTCCACCCAGGTATGTGGGATTTTATGAATGGGTCCCTTCCATCCATTAAGTACAACAAACTTTTAAATCCTCAAGTTTAACTTTCTTCAAAGAATCGAGTTCCAGGTCAAATATGAGTTTGATTAATTCCTTCAGTTTATTTGTGTAAATAAACTATGAGTAAATGTTTTGCCATAGGATTTGTATCTTTACATACTCACCATCATGAATTTCCTTATTATTGATAAATTATTGGGTTTGGGATATGTTCTATAAAATCCTCTACTATGATCAGCTTTAAATTATTATCATGTTCAGTTGAATTAGACAAGATGGTGGGTTATGAACACCCCAATACCCAAGATTTCATATCTGATATAGCTGACAAGTTTTGAGTATTTATGATTTTACATATTTGGCTATTTTTTAGAGTTTGCTATATTGATTATATATATATATATATATTAGTTCTTGGTGTAATTCAGTTGAGAGTGGTACTTAGCACCTAGTGAACACAGGGACGAAAGCTCACTCGCTAGTTGAGGACTAAGACCTTTAGTACAAGTTCCTAAGTTCTAGAGCTACAACACCACCTTAGGTTATGAGGTGTCACCCGCCAGTTGAGGACTGACACCCTAGTCTTTTTGGACATCAGTTTAATGGATCCACTCCAGTAAGTGTTGGTACCCTTGGCAAGGCACTAGCACCCTTCTAATTGGGGTTACAGGCTGGACCCTGATTTTGGTCAGATTGGGGTATGCCAGTTATTATTAGCAGCTATAGTTCTCAGTCTATTTTAAGTTTATGTTTAGTTTCGATTTTCTTGACCAAGTATTCAGATGTTCAGTTATTCAGTATTCAATTTTATCCAGCACATATTTATACTTGGTTTTGCATTTGGTTTACATGTTCATGCATTCATGTTCAGTTTAAATTAGCTAGTTTCCCATCTCACGTACTCATTACATTAAAAGTACTAATCACATACTTTCATGCGCTATATTGTATCATAATATAGGTTGGACGCTCAGTGCTCAGACTGCACTTAGCACGTTTCCGTGCCACATTCAGCAGTGGCTTTTGGTATGTCCTCATTATCCAAGGACTAGTTATCAATTCTTTATTTTCTTATTATTCTATATCAATTTTAGTCAGTTGGAGTTAGTTAGGGGCTTGTCCCAACAACTCATTTTGAGTAAAGGCTTTCAGACAGATTTTTAGATTTTCAGCATGATTGGTTGTCAGACAATTCTTTGTTCTATTTCCAATTTTATTAGGTATTCAGCTTTACATTATTATGGTTTCCACTTGTTATTTTATTTATTTTTCACCCCGTATTTTTTTACTTTATTCATTAACTAATGTATGCCAGGCCATGGGTTAGCTTGGGGTCACTTATGACCTTAGGCATCATATTACGACTAGGGGTTAGTCTCAAGTCATGATGATACTATTCTCCTGCCTAATTCAAAAACTATGTGATGTAGTAGAAGTAGTAACATTATTCAGTATTGATCGTATTATTGAAGTAACCTAATTGTACAACATGGGCTTGATAGACACAACCTAGCTATACAGAAGAAGGCATAACCTTCTACCTCATTTGGAGTGGCCTTTTTTTAGGGGCCTTTGGAGTCAGTCAAAAAGGTATACAGGCTGATATTTAGTGGCGATCTTGATATGGGTAGCCAGCTGACAGAGGGTTCAACTACTACAGACAGTGAAGGGTCACAAACACTACAATTCTACTGTGTACTTTTACAGTGCCCCCTTGCCCACCCCCTTTAGGTATGGTTATAGTGCCGTACGAGTTTCTATAATGATTGTAGATATAAACATAGAGTTAGTTGAGCGCCAGACTCACACCGATACTTAGTTGGCTAAGTTGTTAGGTAAAATTCAGTCGCAGGTGTAGACTACTGTTAAGACATCAGAAACATGAGTTGAGTCTCAAATGATAGCTACTATGGAGCAGTTTACCAAAGAACTGGATTGAAGGATCAATAGTTTTGAGATTTGGATGGAGGAGAGACTCTGTGGGGCTGGGTTCCTGAGTTATCGAGTCTGAAAGAGAAGGTGGCCACACTGAGATATGAGGTTCATACATTAATTGAGAGTCACACTCCTGTCATTTTTCCAGTCATACATCCCATTTTAAGCCACTTCCTGTACCACCGCCTTTGATTTTTGACTTATTTGCTGATGATGATGAGCCTTTCACTACCAGAGGCAAGAGAGGATGAGATCCCACTAAGCAGAGTGGTAATTCAGATGAGTTTGAGTGGGATATGAAGAGGGCAACCAAGGAGTTTGTTACCCAGTTTCACATTAAATAGAATGAGCACGAACAATGAGCAATGGGAGCCTCCTCTAGTCGGTCACCACTACATCATGGCACTGCGCCCGACATGCCTGCTGATACCCCATCTGAGGGTGAGGCCACATCTAACTTTTAGAGCATCTCAAGTATGTCTCCACTTTCATGTTTGTACTTTTTTTCTTAGTATGTATCAACTTTTATGTTTGTACTATTTTTATTAGTATGTAATGGGGATAGTGCATCAACTTTTAGTTGGGGTGGGAGTGTGCTAATCACTCGAGATTTTTATTGCCATAACTCCTTTTTTCCAGAGTGTGCTATTATAGTAGAGCCAGAATATTTAGGATATTTTGTTGTTCATTGTATGTGTTATGTTTGTTTTGTTTGATTTGGAGAAGAATAAGAAACCTTGGTGCAGTCAATTTTTTATTTTTATGATGAATAAAATGATACCCCTCCTATTTTCTTATAAACTGTATGTTGTGAAGATATGAAATTGTGACCATTGTTGGATCTTACTATGGCATTAATATTAGGGACTTAATGACCTTAGCTTAGAATTTCATGAACCAGATAGGTAGTAGTTGATTATGTAATCCTACACTATGTGAATGTGAGGTGTTTACTTAGTTCACTTCGTGGGTGCAATTCAGAACTTGCTTGGTTAGTCTTATCTAGGTTGGAGGATAGTTGGCTGGAACATAATCATAGTTCATTCTTGTATAAGTCCACTTTTATCCCAAATGATCGATCAAATAACAATAAGTATCCTTTGATCCTAAATTTGAGCCTAAAGTGACCTATTTTCTAGTATTAACCCATTCACCTTCTCATTTTAATTACTGTGAAGCTATTTTGGCTCTGGTTCCTCCTTAGACATTGTGTACCTCAACTCAAGCAAATTGCCTAAGTTAAGGATGGCTATCATATAGGTACATAGTTGGATATGGGTATGAGATGATGTTGAGAAAAGAAAAGAAGGTAGAATTAGGTATGGTAGAAAAGAAAAAAGGAATAAAAGAAAAAAAGAGAAAAGAACTAAATAGAAAATATGAAGAAAGCCACATCAAATCTAAAAATAAATAAAGGAGAAAAAAGGAGAATAAAGAAGTGTCTTTGAATAGTGGAGCCACAAATTTGAATGTAAAGTCAAGGAGGGTTGAGTCACTATTGCCCATATATATCATACCTGCCTTTAAGCCTATATTACAAGTTGAGGAAATTCCTACAGTGATCCCAGTCCAAAATTATTCGAAAACTAAATCGTAGAAAATAAGGACAAGCCTATGGTATTTCATGTACACTGTTTGAACCTTTTTCTAAGTGTGAGTGCTTTGATGTAGTACCTGTATTGTATTCATTATGATACTATGAGAGTAGGAGATTTCTTTGTTTTGAGGATACCTGGGTTGCCTTATTAGTTTCTTATTTGTTCGGGTAATGTCATTTCCACACATGCTTAATTGTTTGTCGCTAATCCAATGCCATTACTTGATCCCTTTAGTGTCATGATACTGTGCTATATGTATACACAGTGATTTTGAAAGTTGTGCATAGGAGAGAGGTTGAAAGTTTGAACTGAACTAAATGAAGTGACTGTTGTAGGTGCCTTAGGTTTATCTTAGTTAAGTATCGTAGTTGTTTATTATATTTTATTTGCCTTAGGAAATGCAAACATTCTAAGTTGGGGATGTTTATATGTCATAGTTTAATGTCACTTTCGATGCCTAGGATAAGAATATTATGCATGAACTTAGGTATTCTTGTTAGGTATAATGTATTTTTGTGTTGATTGTGCAGGAAAATAGATTTTGGGGGAAGGCTAAGAAAAAAGGAGAAAAATCTACCAAGTGTGACCCACGACTCGTGGATGGGACCTATGGGGTGAGAAGTGCACATGTGACTCAAGTTCTTAAGCTGATTGCCAAATCTAATTTCCATGAAGGCAACCTACGATTCGTGGCTCCAACCTATGCTACATGAGTTGGAGAGTGAACCATGTTTTGAAGATTGAATACAAGCTTGATTTCCATGATTGCAAGGCACGACTCGTGGTTCTGATCCACAATCCAAACCACGAGTGGTAGGTGCTGCCGACATAATTTTTTACACATTTTAAGATAGGATTCGTATTGGATCTATAAATACTCCCTTGGTGTTTTATTATTAGGTTATGCACTTTATACACTTTTTATAAATTTTTGAGGTTCCGAGATACATTATTGATCTTGGAGTCATTGACATTGGTTTTTAGGGTTTCTAATCAATTTGAGACTTTGCTTTTTCATCTTATTCTTTTAAGTTCAACATTGTGCTTTCATCTATTAAATCTTTGTGTGTGCGTATGATCATGAGTAGCTAAACCACATAAATAGGATTGTGGGAACCATAATGAATTAGCAAAATAGGACTAAGTGTGAAGTCATTCTAGATCGGCATTCTAGCATATGTTGGTATTTCCTTTGGTTTGATTTCTTTCTTGACGATGGATAATGTTAAGAACCTGCCTATATTCTAAACTTGCTCGAGAGAAAGACATAGATTTGAGAAAACAAATAACAACAGTAATTTGAAGCTACCAATCTTTATCTAATTAACTGAGATAGTTAATCTAAGATCACAAATAAGGATAGTAATGTGATGCTCTGAGTTCGAGAGAAGATAAGTGGAATTCATCTAAATCAAGATCGATAGATGGTTGGGTAATACATATCTTGTTATATTTTGCATGTTATACATCAGGATAGTTGATTGAGCACAGACAGCCTGTGGAGTTATGAAATCATGAATAACACAATCCTAGTGCACATTTCATATTGATCACAATCTAATTAATCAACAACTATTACTATTGCAACATACTGTTATAAAACCTCCATTTTATTTATGCAATTCCTAATTATATCAGTAGGCTCGTGACAGACTTTTGGTCTATTTCTCGTAGGGTCGACCCCAACCTAATTAGATTCAATATTTGATTTAGCGACCGTTGTATACTTTTAGAACAGTGTAATATGGGTGGAATCATAGATATTTGGCACATTCGTTCCTTTCTATAATCTTTTAATTATTTTGCATATGTACTAGTTGTGATTTATTTATATTTTGTTTCATTTTGTTATGGATTTTTCTAAAAAGTTCAACTAATAAAAGTATTGCATAAAAGCTAAAGGTTTGATGAAATTTGATAGTTAAAAAAGTAAAGGTTCTTCTAGTTCTTCTCGCATGCCTCAAATTAGATTTAATATGTATGATTTTACGCATGTTAATAAAAATAATTTTATGCATGTTCAATTCGGTGTCATAAAAATTAATATCGATACTCTTATTCTGAATGAAGTTTTACAGAGAATATATATTGATTTCCTATTGTGAATGAAGTTTTAGAGAGAATGTCTATTGATTTTAAAGATGAAGTAGATGAAGAAGTATAATTATATGTGAATGATAGTTTAGATGATACACCGGCTAGTCCCACTTCCGCTTTTACCCTGCTAGTGTCGAAGCTCCAACTCTATCCTTAGGTTGGAGCTAGTCGTCCCCTTATTCCTCCTGTTAGGGGTAAGAACACGACACATCATTCTTTAATATCAGAAAGGTGAAATTTCTTATTTGATTGATGAAAAAACTGTTGCTATGTGTTGTCTTTGTAAATAAAATTTTAAATATGTATCTGGCAGGACTGGAGGTTCAATTGGGGGTTTAGAACCCATTTTCTTAAGAAACATCTGAAAGAATAGAATGCACATTTAGCTAGTAAAATTGTTGGTTCTATCACTAGATCATCCGATGTCGGGTCAAATATGGTTCAAAGTAAACTAAACCCTTCAAATTCTGGCGGTCCAGTTATACAACAACCTTATAATAGGGATCGTGATCGTAAAAAATTTGCTAAAATGATTGTTGTTTATTATTTTCTTTTTAATTTTGAAGAGTAATTAGATTTTATAACATATATTCTAGATACATATAATCTCAGTTTTGAAGGTTTTTCAAGAAGTACAGTGAAAAAAGATATTTTGAATTTCAAACAAAACATCTACAGTTTCTTCATGGTTATTTTTTACTTGATGGATAATATGGTTTCTATTACCACTGATATGGATCGTAATCCTAACCGTTTTTATTACTTAAATTTTTACCGCACATTGGGTTGATTAAAATAGAAATATGTAAAAAATAATTATCACTGATAAATTTTGTGAACAAAAGAAAATCAATTTTTATATTGCTTCAACTGTAGCTCGCATTTTAGAATTTTATGGTCTTACTGATAAAGTGATTAATATTACTTTAGATAATGCTTCTACTAATTTAAATGTCATGCCTTTACTAGAAAGTAGAATTTGTCCAGTTATTTTTTATACTTTTCATCTTATATGTGCTGCACATATATTAAATTTAGTTATGCAGGATGGTATTAAATTATTTGATAATAGTTGTGATTAGTTGAAAATGTTGTATTTTGAGTTTTTTCATATGTATAATAGTGGTAGAATTGACAATATAAAGAACCTAGAGGAGGTTGTGATCTTGAGTATAGAAAAATTTCAAAACAAGTTAAAATAGACGAAATTCTTTTTATGAAATGATTGCAATTGCTTATAATTATAGATAATTTATTACTATGACGTTTAGTTTACATAATGTTTATCCTAGACATCAACACAATGAAGATGATTGGACTAAAATGAATGAACTTTAAAAAAATTTGAAATTATTTTATGATACTACAAATATTTTTTCTGAAATGTATTATCCCACTATTAGTGAAGTTTATTACATATATGGGATATTTCATGCACTTTTGCTGAGTTTAAAAGAAATGAATCTTGTAAGATTGTTATTGTAGTTATGATTGAAAAATTCAAAAAATATTTTTTTCTATCCCTCAAATTTATTTATCTGCTTTTATTTTAAATCCGAAATAAAAAGAATATGATACAAAACAATTGGTTAGAGACATTTATAACAGTTTAAATATTCAGCCAAATGAAAGTCCAAATTTAATAACTTGTCAAGATAGCATTAACACTTGTGGCGAAGGAATTTTATGAAAAATATTACAACTTGAATGATATTGATCTTCCTTAACCATCGAGCTTTCCAACAAATGTCCATGATAAAGCAAAAATATTAATTGGTATTGATACTTCTAATAAATCTGAAATTGTTAAACTAATATCTTGAACAAGATGTAGATAGCATTACGAATAATACAGGCATCTCACAACTATTGAATTGGTGGACTCCTGACCAACAATTTTCAAAACTTAGCAAGATGTTCAAGGACGTACTAGCTATTCAACGATCATTAGTTGATTCAGAGAAAGCATTCAACGCGACAAGATTTCAAATCAGAGACTATAGATATTCATTAGCAAAAAATAATTTGGAGGTACCAATGTTATTTAGAGATTGAATGAACGTCGAGCGAAGAAATAGAGATTGAATGAACGTCGAGCGAAGAAATAAGAGACTTCCAAAGTTAACTAAATTATAAGAAGATTACTTAGATACAGTCATCGGATACAATAGTGACGGTGGTATCAATGTTGAAGAAAATCAACAAGCTTTATCAATACCGGGGATTAATAATGCTCTAAATTTACAAGAGTTAGAACAAAACTTTATAGGATTGTACAACTATTAATATTACATTCAAGACTTAGTTGAAACAGACGCCTTCCTAGAAGGTGGTTGTGTAAATTAGGCGCTCTACTAATAGTTGTAATTTATAATACAATTTGAAATTTTGAATAAATTGAGTTGGTTTTTTATTTTTAATCATTGTTTTATACTTTTATTTAATACCTTTCTTTTAATCTGAGTTTTTATGTAACCAATTTAAAAACTTAAAAAAGAAAACATAAACTTAAAAATGATTGCGTAAATTAGGCGCTCTACTAATAGTTATAAATTATAATTAAATTAGGCTCTCTATTAATAATTATAAATTATAATAAAATTTTGAAATTTTTAATAAATTGAGTTGTTTTTTTTCAATCATTGTTTTCTACTTTTATACTTTTATTTAATACCTTTCTTTTAATCTATACTAACTTAGAAACTTAAAAAAGAAAACATAAACTTAAAAACTTATAATTTTTAACTATAAAGTTTTTAACTATTAAATATAACATAAAAATTTTATAACTTAAAAAAAAACATAAAATTTTTAACTTACAAAGTTTTAGTTTGAAGTTAAAAACTACTAACTTAAAAAAGTTTTTGAATTTAAAAGTTTTAGTTTAAAGTTACAACTTCAAAACTTTATAACTTAAAAAAAAAATATAAGTTATTATTGTGTGTTTTTTTTTTTTTTTTAATTTATGCTCAAAACTTAAAAAAAAACATAAATTTAAAACTAATTGGGTAATTTTTTTTTTATTTTTTTTCTACATAATTTAAATTTCAAAATAATTAAAAAATTTAAGTTTTTACTTTAAAAAAAGTTGATTGAACCGCCTGATTCCGGTCCGATCTGGTGTCAGCAGATACCAGTTTTTGCCGGTTCGAACTGAAATGTCAATTTCATCCCGGCTATTCTGATCTGATTCATACCGGTACTAATTCCATTCCGATAACGGCCATTCCAATTCGGTCCGGTACCAGTCTATTCCGGTCCGGCCGTTCCTTTCTCGATCAGTCCGCAGTCTTAGGGTCAGCACACATACTAATGAAGAAGAAAAAGTGCAATGATCTCATACTGTGTATTTATTTTACTAATAAATCATGTCCTTTTTTTTTCATTTAGGGGGTGTTTGGTACGTGAAAACCAATTTTCCTAATGAAAAATGTTTTCTTATAAAATATTCATAAAAACTAAGTTTAAGTGATTTTTCTTATTTATTTTTTTAATTTTATATCATGGTACTAAATAGAAAATATTATACAAAAAATATTTATCTGTATATATCTAGACAAGTACTATCGGAGTTGAAGATGAGGGGTGAGGTGTATAGGTGGTGATAATGAGAGTGGAGTGTGTTGGAGGATGAAAAGGAGACAAATAACCTGAAATGTCACTTGTGAAACTACAGTCAACTAATATCAATCATGAATCACATAAGCCATGGTAAGCCCTAGTTTGAGCACCTACTAGACCAACAAAAGACCTTAGCCAGTAGGTTGTCTAAACTAAGGGTGTCAAGTGGGACAAGTCAGGTCAATCTGTAACCGGCCCGTGAGAGTTATTCGGATTGTGGGCCGATTTAAATTTGGGCCTGATTAAATGGGTCGGTCCGGTTCCGGGTCTAACAGGAAAAATTTTCAAAACAACCCTAACCCGACTCACTTAATCCAACTCGGTCCAACCCACGTAAATCCGATCAAAATCAGTTAAAAATTCGGTCAAAATCAGTGAAAAAGAAAAAAAAGGTTTTTTCTCCATTATACACTATATATACCCACCTATATACATTTTAAATACGTTAAATAATAGATATACACTATATATATAGCATATACTACATCACTATTTAAAAAATATATACACATAATACATATACATAATTACACATGTAATATATACGCACCATAGAAGATATATAAACATATATACGTATCATTCAATATATACGTACTACTTAAAGTAAAATATACTACAATATATACACACACTATATATATAGTTATATACTAATTTGTAAAACATATACACATGTATACGTTAATTATATACGTCTATAGAAGATATATACACATGTATACGTACCATTCAATATATACATACTACTTTAAAATAAGATATCCTACAATATATATACTACAATATATACATACACCATGTCTATATAGTTATATACTAATTTGTAAAATATATACGCATGTATACATTAAATATATACGTCTATAGAAGATATATACACATGTATACGTACCATTCAATATATACATACTACTTTAAATAAGATATACTACAATATATATACTACAATATATACACACACTATATATATATATAGTTATATACTAATTTATAAAATATATACGTATGTATACGTTAAATATATAGTACTTTTAGAAAATATATACACATATATACATACCATTCAATATATACATACTACTTTAAAATATATGTACTTCTTTAAAAAACATATGCTACTTAATATAATAAATTAATAATATTTTATAGTAAATTAGTAATATATTAAAACTAAGTATTTAATTTAAACTAAAAATTCAATTTAAATCATTAAATGGAAAAAATTACAAAGTAAGGCCTAAGGAGTGAATGAATGTTGAATTTTATTGATTGCAAAATGATCCAAAATTTATAATTTACATGGATGAAAAATCTACAAATTTTGCATAATTTTTTCCAACTCATTCATGTTAATACTTATTGGAACTTGCATAGGATAGTCAAAGTCAACGGGGGCAAAATCATGCATTGGACTTGATTCTGTCGAGTTCTCCCGTGAAGTCATAATTTCTTCAAGTCTCTGCTCGTCGTTCGGCTCCGCTTCCATTCCTTGATTTCTTCATTCGGCTCTAATCCAATCTCTAAGGCAAACTAGAACATTCATTGCATTGCTTCCCAATGAATGTCGGTTGTCTCCAAGCTACTGTCGTCCCTGACTAAAAACGCTCTCCGATGCAATGGTTGACATTGGAACATTCAGGATATCTCTAGCTAATCTTGAAAGCATAAGATATTGCGCTTTATTATTTCTCCACCAATCCAGCGTATTGATCCGTCGTCTGCAATCATCTAGCGGCGATTGGAGATAATACTTTAGCTCGTTCTGATAAGTTGTTGTGTAAGCTCCCTCCTTAACACTGTTCCAACAAGGTAAATTATAAAAGTGATCAGAAAAATTACTATGTGCTGGTCTTTTAGAAGATGATGAATCCTCGAAAGGATAAGGAGCGACAGTTGGAGTGATATTTTTCGGTATAGCTAAATCAACTAAATCAGCATAGTGGTTATATAATTTATCTATGTAAGCGTTCGCATCGGTCATAGCCGTCCACAAATCAGGTTGTTCTTGTTTTTCATCATCATAATCATTGTTAGTATTTATCTTTAAGTTAGCATAAATAAAAGTATTAAAGTAGCACATAGTAGTATATTTCATGCACGGATTTAGCATAGCACCAATCAAGTAAATAGGGGGAATCGAAAAAAAATATTTTTAAAATTTAGCAAACATGACACTAATAACTTCTTTGTAACCTTCTTTATTTTTATATTCTTTGAGCAAACCAGAAATATCGGCTATATATGCCAAAATATTACAAAAAGTAGGATAATAAGCACCGAAAAATTCAACCGTAGCTATATAATTTTTTTTTAAAAACTTAACAAGATCTTTATTTACAACTCAGTCATAATCATGTAGCATGCAGTGGGAAGAATCAGCAAACGGATCACAATGTTAGTTAAAAGATAGTGTAATAGGAACTCTATATTTATAATAAGTTTTTAAAAAATCATACGTAGCATTCCATCTAGTTTCACATTCTCTAGGCATCAATATTGGCGCAAGTCCATTTTATTCACATTTAAGTTTAAAGTCTTTAATTCTACTTCTACGATTATTTCCTTGAATAAAATCAACGGCAAGCTGAATTTTTTCAATATAAAGCTAAAAAAATTCAAGACCATCTTTTACAATTAAATTATATATATGACAAGCGCATTTAACATAAAAAATTTCAGGTAACGGCGCAGATAACTTAGATTTTGACTTTGTTATAGCAGTCTTATTGTTAGAAGCATTATCAAAGCAATACATAAGATTTTATTTTAAATACCGTAATATTCTGCAACTTTAACAATTAAATCAGCAATAAAATCTCCGGTATGTTTACGATTTCATCATATAAAAAAGTATGAATACGTTTTGCATAGCAAAATTACTATCTATCCAATGACAAGTAATTGTTAAATAATCATTTTTATTTACAGCACGACCAAGATCAGAAGTTAGGGACATTCTACACTAAATATTTTTTAGCAATGTTGATAAATTAAAATAATATTGTGAATGAAGTCTAAAAATATCGGCCCTACAAGTAGTTCTACGAATACCATTAAACATAGGATTATAAATTGCTTGAATATAATGAATAAAGGCATCAGAAGAAGGAAAACTAAAAGGCAAACAACCCACAGCTACCATTTTAGCTATTTCTTCTTGGTCCCTCAATTTATTATACTTCTTCGTTACCTGATCGGTTGCTGGGTTCAATTTAGTTTGCGTTGGTCCACCAACATCCTGACCACCTTTTACAATAAATAACCCTCTTTCTTGATTATCACTTATATGTATTATTAACGTACCCGTACCCCCTTGCTTGCCTCCTCTTTTATGCTTATATATTTGTTGACAAATATTACATTGCACCTCAATATCTTATGTACGTTCAAAAAATTGTCATGCAATACTAGTTGGTTTACGAGCTCTTGGGGCATGGGGAGGACGGGGAGGAAGATTAACCGATTCGGATCTAACGTTAGCATTTCCTACTATGGGTGTCTCACCAATATTTTCATCATCTTCGTCTAAATTAACCGCATCTACTGGATTTTCTTCTTCTATACCGTAATTTTCCTAAGCTTCTACATAATCCATATCGTGGGCACCTACACCTAAAGGTACACCTACTTCTTCCTCAAAAGGTTGACTAACCGGTGCCGGAGGCACAAGAGTATATCTACTACTTAAAGTATCTCTACCGCTAGTAATTTATTTTTTACTACCACTGCCACTTTCGGGACAAAAAAATTTAACACCTTTAGTAGCGAGGTTTCTTAATTTATCCATAATATAAATTAAACTAAAAAAAATTCAAAATAAACAAATATAATAAAATTAAATATTCAACAATTAATACACTAAATAAAAATAAAATGTAAGAGATGGAACGATAATACCAAATTTTGAAAGTATCTCAAGGTTGCGACTTTAGAAACTTCCACTCGTACTTTGTAATCACAAAATTAAAAAATTAAAGTGAGCACTTTAGGAAATTAAATATATAGAATATTTGAGAATTGAGAATTGAGATTTGAGAGAATGAAAAATTGTGTGGAAAATGATTTGAAATTGTAGGGTATTTATAGATTTATTTTGGATTTAAAAAATAATTTAATTGAAAAAAAGTTTTTCTTTTTTTAATAAAAAGAGGATTTTAGCCGTTTTGGGCTCCCAACGGCTATATTACCGTTGGGCCCAATGGCTATAATGGTCCAACGACCATTTTTTTCAGAAATTCCATTCTTAAAAAAAAATAAAAAAATTCTTAACCAGGCCAGTTAATGGTGGGTCTGGACCGATTTTGATCCGGGCTGGGTTAACCGGGCCCCCAAAAAAATTAACCCAGCCTGGAACCCAGTACCCTATAGCCCGTGGGATGACCGGACTGGGTTGGTGTGGTGGGCTGGGATGAGCCGGTTTGGCCCTGGTTAAACCGGCCCGATTGACAGGTATAGTCTAAACCATGTTCATAGACCTTAACCCAGAAGGATGATTAACCCAAATCATAGGTCCCAGTCGATGGAAAAACTAAATCAAATCATAGGCCTTTGATCGATGAAACAGATAAACCAACAATGTGATACAAAAGTCAAATAATTTCGAACAAAATTAAAACAACATATAATCAAAATAACGACATTATTTAAAAGACATCACACACAAAACAAGTTTCTAGCATGTATTGCAAGTCAAGTATAGCCTTAACCAAAATTCAGTGATGGAGATACTAGGTTGTCATTCCAATTTATAGAAAACAAGTCCATTTCATGCTTTTACAATTTATCGTCATCAAGACTTCGTTGAAAGATTGCAAAATCAAAGCACTAATAACTTAAAATAGAACATATGTTAGTACACGATAGCTCCACAACACATTAGGTAGATTGAAATAATTATTCAAGTGTCAGATCATATTTTTGAAAAAAGTGACGGGTGGGGGCTGTTATGTAATGTAAGAGAGGTTAAATTTTGCCATATTTAGAAGGATGTAATTTAAGAGCGGTTATAATTTAAAAATAATTTAAATGGTGAGAAAATTGGTAGAAATGAACAAGGGTGGGGGCTGTAATGTCTTGGTTTTAAAGTTGACTGACAGGGTTGTTTGGCCGGAAACAAGTTATTTTTGGATTAATTATTTTGGGATTAGGGATTAGTTATTTCACCTTCAAGGTGGATAAAAATAACACTACAATTTCGGATGAGTTATTCAATGAATTTTATTTCAATCAAACATGAGATAAGTTAATCCTAAAATTAATTCCAAAATTAGTTATTGTTTATACCAAATGAGCCCAATGTGTAGTAGTTGCATAAAAACTAAAATGTTCAAGGAAACAAATAATAAAAAAATATTATTGTTGTTGTTAGTTCTTTTTTTCTTAGTAGTGCTAATAATATTCTATTTGTTATAAATATATTACCATATAGTGAATGTCTACTTTACCATATATAGTGAATGTTTATTTATGAAAAAGTTAGAAACTTCAAGGTTAGTTTTCCCCTTATAAATAAAGGAAATTTCTTCATGGTAATTAACTTCTCAAGAATACTCATGAGAAATAAGTCTCATCTCTTCTCTCTCTATTCTTCTTCTTTGTTTTGTATTTCATAACACGTTATCAGCACGAGATCCTACCAAATAGGGTGAGATTACAAGTCTAAAGGTAATTCAAGGTTAGTAATTCCTTATGTTATTTGTCTTTTGCTACTAATGATGTAATTATTATTGGATTTGAGGAAAAATAATTGGTTTGGAACCACTTATGCTTTTAATTTGTTCATGAAGAACGATGTTGTTAAAAGATATGGCGATGAATTAAGTTTCATCTTATTAAGAGGGAAGGCATTAGGTTACAAGTTTCAATGCACCATGATGATAAGATGTTGGGTTCAAAGTCCCATTGAGTTATATCCTAAGACACCTTTATATGGATAAAACGTTGAGTTTGAATCTCAATGCACCATATTAATGATATTATGATGGCTAAGGCAAAAAATAATATGTATTTGATAAAAGATCATAAAACTTGTCCATTGAATATGCTCCATTCCATGAAGTGAATGTGGTAGCAATATATGATAAGTTTAAAAGATGACAATTTGATTCATTCTTGAAGTGAATGTGATAACAATATATGATATACTTTGAAAGATATGTATGCCTCGATGTGCTCCTGAAGTAGCAATATCATGAAAAAGGTTATAAGCTATCAGAATTTGATAGACTTAAGATACGATTATATTCCATTCCTGGGGAATGAAAAGATTATTAATGCAAATGTGCACTTGATTGTGATGGTATCACAATTCACCTCCGAAAGAAGCTGAATAACTGAGAAGAGTTATTTTGAAATCTACTTCTAAAGTAGTAAATCTGAAATTTATTCATGTAATAGTAAATCTGAAATTTACTAAAATAAAAGGTACATGTCATGGTAAACTTGGAGTTTGCTAGAATAAAGTTTATAAATTGACATGAACGATTGAGACATCCCAAAGATGCGCATACTGAGTATTGAACATATATTCAAGAATTAGAAAATTCTTCATTACGTTTAATATTGTGTGTTCTCATGATAAGTTGGTTGGACCAACTAATGTTGTGATTTGATCCCTCAAAATCTGAAAAGTATAAAAGGTGAATATGGGCTTGTTCACCAGTCATTGATCTATTAAGATGCATCGATATAAGATGATCACTTGTACGTTTCTTGTCAACCTGCAGTTTGACATTCATAAAGTTGTTTGCTCAATAAAATTGAGTTCAGAGCATAACTTTCAGATTGTGTAATTAAGACAATTCATCTTGATAATGATAGTTTGACATGAAATGCCTTTGATAAATAACTAAACCATTACTTATGGGAACAAAGCTTCATGCGTTGATCTGAAAAATAATATATTGCATACAATAACACTTGTATGCATTAGACCAATAGATTATGATTATTTCTTTCCTCTCAATTGGTTCAAGGTCATGAACCAAATGTTCCATCTAAAATTTTCTTCTTTGATATGCGGTATATAATCAATAGATATACCATGATGTATAAAGATGGATTCTCTAAAGTAAATTGAGATGTATGTTAGTTTTCCTAAAATGAGAGAGAGATAATAAACAGCTAAAAAATATGTTGTGAATTATCATCAATACGATCCTCATTTAAAAGATAATTCAAGTCAAATGCCGGAAATATCTCATATTTAAGCTGCAAGTGCTCCTATTTTGTGTCCTTAAAGGACAAAGTCTATACATACGTAAAGCGTGGTAGACCAATCGATTTCAAATAAAATAATGCTTGAAAAGAATAAGGAGCAAATAATCATAATAAGAAGACAATGTGCTCTTGAAGAGCCTACGATATAACACTTTATGAAATCTTATGAGAGATTCAGGTACCTGAAAATAATGAAGTGATGAGATCTCAAAATATTATGTCGCATTGTGAATCGATAGAAAATAATATATCATTGGTAATATCTTTGATACAATACTAGCACAATATTTAAAAGATTAAGAGGATCTGAATTCTACGTTTATTGAAGCATGCTGACATAGAAAATATTTATCAAGTGGCATGAAAGGATGCATCTTGATAAGCATAAAAACTTATTTGATTTGCAGTCCAGACACTTGAAGATGTCACATATGACATGCTGAATATTGTCACTTGACAAAATTTATATGAAAACTTTTTAAGGATTCAAAATGTTTGAAGCATTTAAAAGTTTCTGGGAAACTTATTTATAATCCTTATATTACATAAGCTTATAGCTTGAAAATTATTGAAACTCATGGAGAGTTTTCAAAAGCAATAAATTATTTGCTGAAATGAGAAATATATCAATTTGAATTGGTTATGAAATATCATATATTAGTGCAGTTGGTGCACTCATGTACCTTGCAAATACTACAAGGTCTGATATAACCTTTTTCAGTTAAATTTTTAGCAAGATATAACTCTACTCCTACTAAGAGACATCAAAATGGGATCAACATGGTCTTATTTTATTCTAAAGATTGCAGTTCCGATCTTATTGATTATACTAATGCTGGGTATTTATTTAACCCACATAAATCTCAGTCTCAAACATGCAATGCATGTGTTCACATGTTGGGACACTGCCCTATCTTGAAGATATACAAATTAGTCTATCTAGCCACTTCAATGAACCATGATGAGATAATAGTTATTCATGAAGCTAACTGAGAATGTGTATGGTTGAGGTCCATGATATATTTCGTTCGAGAAAAATGTGATTTGAAATTTGATAAGGTACCCATAATTTTTATGAAGATAACACAACATGCATAGCACAACTTAATGGAGAATTCGTAAAAGCAGATATAATGAAAGATATTTTGTTAAAGCTTTTCTATACACATGATCTCCAAAAGAATGGTGATATTAATATACAACAGATTCATTCAAGCGACAATGTAGTTGATTTATTCACCAAGTTTCCTCCAACTGCAACTTTCAAGAAGATGGTGCACAAGATTGGAATGCAAAAGGATATTCTCATTGGGGGGAGTTAATACGCGCTATAATCTTTTTCCCTTAAGAGGTTTTATCCCAATGTGTTTTCCTTGTAAGGTTTTTAATGAGGCAACCTATATGCGTATTGCAAGAGATGTGTACTCTTTTTCCTTCACTAGATTTTTTTTCCACTGGAATTTTTTATAGCAAGGTTTTAACGAGGCACATTATCTGTCAATTAGACATTCAAGGGGGAGTGTTATAAATATATTACTATATATAGTGAATGTCTACTTTACCATATATAGTGAATGTCTATTTATGGAAAAGTTAGAAACCCCAAGGTTAGTTTTTCCCCTATAAAAAAGAGATTTCTTCATTGTAATTAACTCCTCAAGAATCCTCATGAGTAATAAGTCTCATCTCTTCTCTCTCTATTCTTCTTCTTTGTTTTGTATTTCATAACACTGTTTTGTTTTTTGGTTATAAAAATTATTTTCTTTATAAATTCATGATCTTTCTTTTGAAGTAATTATACTAAGGGTTTCAAATGGGTGGGTTGGGTTGAGATTGAAGATATTAAATGGGTTGAATTGAATATCGGGTTGGGTCACGACCCGCCCAAATATGCTTTGGGTTGAAATGGGTTGGGTTGAAATGGGTAAACTATCGAGTTGGGTCTTGACCTGCCCAATATGACCCACTTTGTCTATAGTTAAATAGTTCAAATTTCAAATTTCATTTCTGCTAAAATTACTACAAACAATATAGCTCTTTGTTTTTTCAACAGTAAATGTATGCATCTAATATTTAGGTTGTAAAATTCATACTAACCTCCCAAATTGATAAGATTGATTAATAATTATCATAAACAAATACTAACAACTAACTAGTATTTCTACATCCTCCGTGTAATCTTGAATATTGGGTGCTTCATTAAGAACACTGAATAGCATTGACAAGTTATCCAGAAAAATAAATAGAAGGTCCATCAGTACACCCACAGATCCGTCAAGTCAAGTCGTCAAATGTCCATAATACCGATAATGGACTAAAAGATTTTTACACTATAGATGATTCCATAATGGCCTGCTTCTAATGCACAAGTCTTTAAACAAAGGGAAAAATAAAATTCTCCAACGCCATCAATTTTTTCTGGGAATGCAACTAATGAATCAGAGAGCGTATCCTTCCAACTACGTCTTCTTGATCAGATATCCAACCAAAACACCAATAAGACCAATCAGTATGACAAACAACATTGAGAAGCCACCAATATCGGTTTTCCTAATTTCTTTTTTTACCAGCTCCTACAAAATGGTAAGAGTAAGAAGTTAATTAGAAGTACTAGCCTTACTGCAAGTGAAAAGCAACCTACAAAAACATCAATCATAGGATACTTAAGTGATGAATCCATATACACGTAACCAGAAACAATTATAGAAAAGTTCAAGTCAATTATAAGAGATATTTAAGAAGATCATAATATGAAGACTGCTTTACGACTCACTATTCCTGCAGTTTTTTGACTTGAATCACAACTGACAGCACCTCTGGTAGCATTCTAATAGGTTTCGACGTGGACCTTAATGCTACCAACACAGAGAAAATCATAGCAGCATCAAATAGGGCTCAATACACAACAACATCAATAATATGCCACTTCATCAACAGTGCGATAAAATTTTCAATTGGGCATACAAATAAAAAACAGATGGGAATCATACAATCCAAGTTAAGTCACTCATTTTTCAATTAATAGTCAGGCATACAAGATTCACTTTCCTGGTCCAACGAGATAGACCTACCATCTGGATCAGCTTCTGGATGGTATAAATTGGCAAGTGAAAGTGCAATTAAAAGCTTGCACTATCAAACTGACCTAGGGATGCAAACATTATTAGTGGAAATGTGCTAGATTCCAACATCAGTGAGTGGAGAGGGACTTGGCATAACTATTATAATTGTTAGTTATTGTGTAGCTACCAATAATATTTGTATAAAAAAGAAGCTTTGTCGGCGTGCAATTTCCCTGCCAGTGCATCATCATCCTGTCAGTATTGTGCATAAACCAGTACCACTGGGAGCCATTGCCTGTGATTTTTTCTGGAAACTCTCTTCACAAAGTTAGAGTCTCATTCTAACATTACTTATCCAGGTTTCACTATATAAACTTTCTATCTCGCACCTATTGCAACCATCCACAAATCCATAGCACTATGGCAGATTCTCAGAGACACAACAAGAGAAGCAAAATAGGGCCACAGGAAGAAAGAATTAACTATTAAGCATATACCTGCACACATTCACCAAGCTAATTAAATCTCTGAGCAGCAACTTCACTTACATCTATTGCAATGTCATCTTCCTCTTCAGAGTTGGCAGAAGCTAAAAACACGAAGGTTAGAGACAAACTGCCAAGACATATTATGTTTTCTTATAAGAAAAAAATTGATATGATTCGATAATACTTTACCTTGATGACCATAGATCTAATCTCGCGAACATAATTTTGCTTCTGCATTTTCAGGGAAAATTGAGCTTTGATATTTACCAATAACGCGACCTCCAATGCTGAAAGCAGACTCAGATACAACAGTGGTGATAGGAATACTTAACAAATCTCGTGCCATTAGTGAGAGTTTCGAATACTTAATCCTATTATCTTTCCAAAACTTAAGTACATCTAGATCTTCATTTTCTTTGCGAACCAACACGGGTTCTTCCAAGTAAAAATCTAATTGTGTCTTTTCTGGACTAAGTTCCGACTGACTTTCAAAAGTATCATACTCATCCATTTCATCCACCACTTCAATATCATCTCTACCACTACTACTTTCTACCATATCAACATCAACCGATGAATTTTTCAAATACTCTCTAAATAACGCATGCATATTACACTTAACAACTTTTACCTTTTCATTGTAAATGACTGGATCACATTTGGTAAAGCAAAAACTTACAAGTTTTAACTTGTACCGAGGATCAAGAACTAACGCCATTGAAGCAATTGGACTATAGTCTTCCTGCCGATACTTTTTGAACTTAATTTCCATTTCCTTTGCCATTGCCTTAATATGAGGATTTTCACTATACTTCTATTCTATTATCATCATATGAATTTTCCAAACTTTATGAAAATACATGTTAGCAGTAGGATAATAATTTCCTGAAAATAAAGTAGTGACTTCATAGAAAGGCTTCAAAAACTTAGCAATTCGAGTAGCTTTAACCCAGTCATCTTTGGAGAGACAACATTTAAATTCAGTATCAAGTACCTTAAATCAAAAAATGCTCGACGATAAGGAATAGAACTATCAAGCATCAAGAATATGGAATTCCATCTCATCGGCACGTCTTGATACACCTTCCCATTCAATTTTAAGCCAGGTTCTTAATACACTCTACAAACTTTATTTTCCTTCCCTCGGAACCTTTAACATACTTTATGCTTTCCCTTATGTTACTTACCGCAGTTTTAATTATCTTCAAACCTACGTTGACAACCAAATTCAAAATATGGTTTGTACATCAAATATGCACAAACTTCCCATCAACAAGTATAAAATCCAACAACTTAAAATATTCGATCAACCTATCCATAACACCTTCATTATATCGTGCATTATCTAAAGTTATCGAAAAAACCTTTTTCTCAATTCCCCATTCTGTAAGCATACTGATCAATTTTGGACCTAGAATGACACCACGATGGGGAGAAAGAGTATGACAAACTATCAAAACTCTCTTTTGCAAAATCTAATTTGTATCAGCATAATATGCTGTGACACACATATAACCATCAGTGGTGATTGAACTTCATAAATTAGATGTCAAACATATTCTTCTAGGAATACCAACAAGTTCATCTTTGATTATCTTGTTATGAACCTCATACAATTTATAAACATCAGCTTTTGTCGTGTTTCTTGAAAGGTTCTTAATACAAGGATTTAAAAAAGAATGAATATCTCTAATCTCTTCATGCTCCACAAAGTTAAATGGATAATTATGTCTAACTATAGCCTTCGCTATCTTTTCACGATATAATTTGTGATCTACTAGCGTACCTTGTTGGGATTGAGATTCATCTTTTAGGTGTTTCAAGTGATGACGATTTAAATTTGAAGTTCCTGAAGTTGGGTCAGCCCACATGATAACTCCACATTTTTTACATTTTACTCGTAATCTATTATCTTCATTGTCATCCTGTGGAAACTCCTCAAAAAATTTCCATGCTTCGGATCTTCTTTTCCGTTTTGATGAACTTGAAAAGCTAGAAGCTTCATCGTTATGATCCATAACAAATAATAAAACCTAAAAAAAAATGTGAATCCATCAATTAAACAACCAGCAGAAGTACTTAGAGTGAAATTACTTGTAGATCCAAAATCAAGTCAAAATTTTGTATGAAATTAGAGCAATATCAGCAGGATAGAGTGATGATTTTATTTGAATCGATTAATCGAGACTCAAGAAGAACGTTGAATCAGAGGTCAGGAATAGAGTACTAACTGCCGAAAATGTGTTCCTACAATGTGGAGTTTCATCGACGGTGGCTGATTTGCTATGGGTTCACAAATTTACGTCTTGGAGTTTAACTGTTTAAGGGTTGAAACGGGTTAATTTTTTCCTCGGTGGAAAACAGATTGAAATGGGTATTTTAAGGGTTGAAATGGGTGAGAATTGTTTTTTAACAGGTCAGGTTTAATGGGCTTAAATCTTACCTAGTTAGAAATTAGTTTGTACCCAACCCAAACAAGTTTGGACGGGTTGGGCGGATTTAGCCTTAACGGGTTTATTTTGATAGCCCTAAATTATAGCACCAAATTTCTATTTACATTAAAATTTTAGTAAGCGCCAAACAACATTATTGTATGTACTCCATTACCCACTAAGACACTATAATAAATAAATATTCATTAAATCTAAACTACTTACGTTGTCTTAATTGTATTTGGTAGATAGTCGATTTCCCCCAACTTTCAATTAGTTTAAAAGGGAAACATAAGTAAATAAATGGATGGTTGGTTTAAACATTATTCATTTTATATATTCTTTCCTCCTTTCAATCATAAACAAAGAAGAGTCTTATTTGGAGTACTACTTTTTCCTTCAAAGATTAGTGTTATGTTGGAATGAGACAAAAATGTCATTATAATTATGTCGTAATTCCTTGCCTACAAATTATATTTGAAAACTGAAAAGAAACAACTAAAGATAGTGAGATATTGACAATATGATAAACACTTGTAAATTCTAGACTAGACTCGTGCATTGGACACACCCATAGTAAAGAATTAGCATTCACTGCATTAGTCTAGAATTTACAAGTGTTAACTGTGAGTGATATGGTCAATTCTCACTAAACTTCACTCGATAATAGTAATTCTTCACTATTTACTTGGCATACATATTAAAAAATAATAAATAATAAAAATTATTTTATTATATTACCTTTTAAATATAATTAATTCAATACACTAAAATACATATAGTATATTCAGAAATGGCTATAATTAATAACTCTTCACTATTTACTTGGCATACATATTAAAAAATAATAAATAATAAAAATATTTTTACTATATTACCTTTTAAATATGATTAATTAAAATACACTAAAATATATATTGTATATTCAGTAGTGACTATAATTAATAACTAATGATAAAGTGGGTAAAAATACGTATATTATTCATTGATTTTTCAAACTAAATAAATATTATTAGACAATTATTTTTCATAGAAAAATATTATTGGATAGAGGGAGTATCAAGTTATTTCATCTTCTATTGATGTATAAAATAATATTATATAGATGTTTACATAATTTTTATACGTATTAGTCATATGAGTTTTTAAATTATAAATTAAAAATCATATTAATTTTACATATAACTTAATTCCTAATCAATTATCAAATATAACAAGTATTAATTACTTATATAGAATTTAATGCATTCATAACTCACTTTCAAGCCAGTTATCAAATGATCCCTATGGTGTTGGGGTAAAAATATGAAGATAGCCAAGGTGTCTATGGGGTAGAGGTGAGGGTGGATATATATGTGTGTGCCCGCATGCTTGGGTGGTAGAGACTATAGACAAACAACTTGAAATGCCATTTAATATTATTTTTGGGTATAAAATCTTTATTTAAAATCAAGAACTTCGACACCAAGTTCACAACAACTTATGAATGACAATGAAGTTTAAACTATTTTCTGAAAAGTAAAAAATTCAACAAGAAAGAGATGAAGATAGAATGGAGATTTAAGTCCATCAAATTCACGGTGTGTTCTTAAGGAATTTATTTTTCTTAAGTACCTGAGGTTATAGAATATATCCTTCCAGAATAAAATGAATCATTTCAACCGAATAGTGGTACCTCAAATTCACTGAATTTCAAATGCGCTCAACAGTAGCAAATCATACTTAAATTTTTCAAGAAAAAAAGTGTTTTTAACTTCAAAATTTCGTGCCAATACCTGAGAAAAATCAAATATTTATAGCCAAAAGGTGTTTCTTTAGAAAAGAAGCAATAGTTCGTGAAAAGTTGCACTTGCACAAAACAAAAAGTTTTGGCTGACATGGATTGGCATGTGCATTCGTATATGTGTCCGAGCATGGACATATGCGACCACATTTATTAGTTTTCATCTTCTAATAGTGAACTGAAGAATTGCATTTTTTATATGCATTGTGACATATGTCTGCACATGTTCGTGTGCATCCACAAATAGAGAAAATTTTTTAGATCAGATTTTTGAAAAAGATAATCTTTCGATTAATCATTTGACAAATTCAAATTCGAGACTAAGTCCAAAGTAGAGTTGAGCAAGCGGTAACGATGACAATGCGAGATTTGTCTTCTTTTTGCCTCACTAATAACAAGGAAGAGTGCTTCTATATTTAAGTACAAGAATGTTCTTTTCTCCCACCATTGTCGGAGAAACATTTCTTTATAAAGTGAACACACATTTTGTTTTTCCTTCATTATTTATTGACATTTCACTTAGAACCCGACAATCCCCAACATGAATGGAAGATGACTTTATGATCAGAAAAAATATGGACAAGTGTGTGATTAACAAGCAAAGACTAATTGAATCTAGATAAGTAGGTTTCTCTTGGAACTTATCTTAGTGAAATTATATCGGCTACATTCTGTCAATCGATAGATGGGATATTTTTAAATTATCGAGCTTTGTTCTACACTTAGACAATACAAGTCACACAACTAGCTATTTTATCACTATGGTTCTAACAATTTTATTTGTTTCAGTTATTTATTATTTATGATTCTCAGGATTTTATATGTTTCAGCCATGAACATTACATGATTTCATGAGAGCTTAGAGAATAGGCCTTTACTGTTTTTTTCTTGAAGTGACTTCCATCTCAAACTCGTATAGGTAATTTTTAAATGTTTAATTATTTTGTCATACATGCCAAACTTAGAAATCATAAAAAAGCTTCAACCTTAAGTCTTGTCCTTGTTTACTGAACATTATTTTCATCATGAGAATGGGTTGAGTTATTTGATAATGTTGAACAGTTAATCACAACTTTGTTTAATCTTTTTGAACCTAGTCGTTGAAATTTTCAATATGTTCGGTAGAGTCACCGTCGTGATGTCTTGTCCTAGGCCGTAAACCTATTTTCTTTGATGTTCTCTCAACTTCTTCTCAGTTGAGCATTTTGTAAGTGGATCCGATACATTATCTTTGAATTTACATAGTCAGTTATGATAATTTCACTAAAGAGTAGTTCTCTAATGATATTATGTCTCCGCCTTATGTGATGAGATTTTCTATTATACATCATGCTTCATGCTTTATCTATTGCAACTTTACTCACAATCTATGCATACTGGTGCCAAAGGTTTCGGTTAAAATAAAATATGTTTTAAGAATTTTTGGAGCCATTCAACTTCTTCACTGACCTTATCTAAAGCAAAAATTCATATACCATTGTAGAGAGAACAGTACATATTTGTTTGGATGATTTTTAAAAGACCGCTCTTCCACCAAGAGTAAATATATATCCCCTTATGAATTTTACTTTATTGGACCCGATGATTCAATTTGTATCTCTATATGTTTTAATTACAGCTGGACATTTGTTATCATGCAAAGCATAGTTTTGAGTATATTTTAGATACCCCTAAAAAATTTTCATTGTCATCCAATGAGTTTGATTAGGATTACTTGTGAACTGACTCAAATTATTAATAGAACATATTATATATGATCACATATAATTCATGATATACATCAAACTTTTCAATACTCTTACATATTCCAATTGTAAGTCACTTTCACCTTCATTTTTTTGAAGTGTAAAGCGCATATCTAGTAGTGTCTTGGCAATATTGAAATTCAAATACTTGAACTTATCAAGTACCTTTTCAATGTAATAAAACTGTGGCAATTCTAAACCATGTAGAGTTCTATGAATTCCTATTCCTAAGATCTATCAGTAACTCTAAAGTCTTTCATATCAAATTTACTTTCTAGAATTCACTTAGTAGCATTTCTATCAGAAATGTCTCCACTGATATCAACATATCATTAATATACAAACAAATAATGACTTTGTGATTTGGATTGTCTTTAATATAAACACATTTGTCACTCTCATTAATCTTAAGTTCATTCGTCAACATAATTTCATCAAATTTTGCATGCCACTATTTGGGTGCGTGTTTCAGATCATAAAGTGAGTTAACAAGTTTGTACACTTTCCTTTCTTTACTAGGAATCAACCCTTAGGTTGATTCATGTAAATTTCTTTCTCCAATTCTCCATTTAAATAATAATCAAGTGATGCGTATATGCTGAAATAATCAAGACTTTTTTTTTCTAAAATCTTTGATGACAAGTCTTGCCTTATATTTTTCTATAGTTCTATCAACTTTTATTTTCCTTTGAAGAGTCCATTTTGAACTTAAAATTTTATTTCCTGGAGGAAAATCAACTAACTTTCAAGTATGGTTGTTCAAGATTAAATTAATTTTTCTATTGATAACCTTTTTTCAAAAGGATGGGTTCAAAAAAGACATGGTTTCTTTGAATGTTTAAGACTCATTTTTGAGATGAAATATTATAAAATCATGTTCAGAGGAAGCGGATGTCCTTTGACGTTTACTACGTCTTAGATTTTCTTCATTAAGTACATTCTTCTTTAGTTCTTCTCGAGGTCATTTAAACCCTTCACTAGAAAACTCGTGACTTTTTTCATATAGATAAATTTGCTCAATGAACTCAACATTATCTAATTCAATTACCGTATTATCATGACTATCTAGATGTTTGAATTTATGAATCAAAAACTGACATGCTATACTCTTTGTAGCATATCCAATGAAAACATCGTTCATAGTCTTTAATCCTATTTTTGACCCTTTTGGGTGTATAAACTTGAACTTTATCTAGACATCACCACACTCTGAAATATTTTAAATTGGGTTTTATTTCTTTAATTTCTCATATGGAATTGATTATGTCTCGTGATCAGACCTAACGAGTCATTACCTAAATCGTGACGAATGTTTTCCAGAATTTCTAAACATTTTTAAGAAGGGTTTTTGGTATTTTACCATGTTTTAACTCCCATACCACGTCGTTTAGGCTCCCCTAAGGGTGAAATATAAGCCTAATTTCCCCCAAATCCCTATTAAGTTACAAAAATCAATTAAAACTAAGTAAAAGGAACAATTATTCTTCTCTAAAGCCAAGTTGGGGTTCCTCAATCTCAAGTTCAAATTCCAAGGATTTCTCTAAGGCTTCCATCTCCAGTTATGTGGGATTTCATCAATGGGTTCCTCCCACCTATTGAGTCCCAAAGAATTCTCAAATTCTCAAATTTAATTCCCCTTCAAATTTAATTCCCCTTTAAGTTTTAAGTTTCAGTTCAAATATGAGTTTTCTTAAATTCTTCAGTTTATTCTTGTAACTAAACCATGAATATATGTTTTCCCATAGGTTTAGCATTTTCCCATACTCAGAAACATGAATTTGCCTTTTTATTGATAAATCATTGAGTTTTGGCTTGAATTTATGAAATTTCCTATTATGAGTAGCTTTAATATTATTACGTTTAGTGGAATTAGTCAGATTTGGTGGGTTATGAACACCAATACCTAAGGATTCATGCATATATTAGTTTACATGTCTTTGAGCACTTCAGATTATCCATTGTTGATATTCTTAGAATGTAATTAAAATGAGCAATTCAATTTTCAGTGTCCTTCAATTAGGAGTAGTATTTAGCACAGGATGAATGCAGGTATGATGGCTCACCCTCCAGTCAGGACTTATATATTTAGTAAAAGTCCCTAAGTTCCAGAGTTACAACTCTACATTAGGTTATAAGGGGTCACCCGCCTATTTAGGATTGACACTCTAGTCCTTCAAGACATCAGTTTAGTTGATCCAGTCCAGCCAATGTTTGTACCCTTGGTAAAGGTACTGAACACCCATCCAACTGAGGTTACAGGTTAGACTCGAATTGGCCCAGATTTGGGTATTCTATTATAGTTAGCTCCCACAGTCCTCAGTTCATGTTTTAGTTTATGTTTCAATTCATATTTGCATGACCATGTATTCAGTTATTCAACTTTCATTTAGTATATGTTTATACCTAGTCTTCCACTCAGTTTACATATTCATGCATTCATGTTCAAATTATACTAGATAGTTGCCCATATCACATATTGTATTCAAAGTACTGATTGTATAATTTTTTGTGCTATATTATCTCATAATATAGGTTCGGACGCTCAGTACTCGGATCATACTTAGCACATTTTCGTACCACTCAACAATATTTTTGGTGAGTCCTCATCGTTCGATGACTATTTATTAGTTATTTACTTTTCAATCTACTTTTATTTCATTCAGTTGGAGTTAGTTGGGGGCTTATCCCACAACCCATTAAGATTTAGAGGCTTTTAGACAAATGTCTAGATTTTTAGCATGTTGGTTTGTCAGACTTCTATTTTTACTTTTGGTTGATATTCAGTATTTCCTTCAGTTATTTTAGTTTAGCTTCCGCCCAGTATTTTATTACTTTTTGGTATTTTTAGCGTTATGCTAGGCCATGGGTTAGCTTGGGATCACTTGTGACTCTAAGCACTGTGTTGCAACTAGTGGGTAGTCTCGGATCGTGACAAACTTGGTATTAAAGAAGCAGGTTTAAAGTGTACTAGGGTGTTTGAAAGCCGTATGAAGTAAAGTCTTATTTATAGGTATGAAGTGCGCCACACTTATGAGCGAGAGGCTACAAAATATTTAAGTAAAGTATCACTTATTTCATTATTCATGTCATGCGATAGAGTGAGAAATTTATTAAACTTCTTCTTCTAACTCTCTCTCTACCCGTTTACAGATAATGCCTCCTAAGAGAACAGATAGAAGGAGGAATGGGAATAAGCCAGCACCACCGCCAGTTTTGAAAGACCCTATGAATGAGCAAGCCTCTCATGCTGATTTCAGGGTTGCTTTCACAACATTAGCCCAATCTATGACTGCTCTGAATAACCTGTAAGTTGTTACCCCAGCCAACCCAAATACAAATACAATAACAACTAGAATTTGATACTTCACTCGGATGAATCCCCTGGTATTCTTTAGGTCCAAGCCTGAGGAGGATCAACATGAGTTACTGGGCAGTATTTAAGAGGTCACTGAGATCATAGATGTCACTTATACTAAGAGTGCTGACTTGGCTGCTTACCCATTGCAAAGAGTGGCTCACACTTGGTTAAAGTAGTGGAAAAATGATACAGATACAGATGCAGGGTCAGTAGAGTGGGATGATTTTGTTTTTGCATTTTTGGATAGGCTCTTCCTACTTGAGTTAAGAGAAGCCAAGAACCTGGAGTTTATAAACCTAAATAAGGGAAGTATGAGTGTAAAGGAGAATTCATTCAAGTTCACTCAGTTAGCAAGGTATGCTCCAACTATGGTTGCTCACTCTAGGACCCAAATTAGCAAGTTTGTGCTAGGTGTTTCCAAGGATGTGGTCAAGTATTATAGAATGGCTATGTTGGTTAAGGAGATGGACATCTCCAGATTGATGGTCCATACTCAAAAAATTTAGGAGGAGAGTATCAAGGAGAAGGAAAGGGAGAATTAAGGAGCTAGAATTGGTAGCTTTAATTTCTCTCAGCATAGGTCTGATGGTGGAAATCACTCTCAGTTTTGCTTGAAATATTCATCTTTAGCCCCATCTTTTGCTAATTCTCCAGTGCCCGATTTTAGATAGGATACTTGTGATAGAGCGCAAGGCTCTAAGTCCCAGGGTAGTGTGAATAGTGTTTGCACTAACCCAGTTTGCAAAAAATATGGTAGGAACCACAAGGGTGAGTACATGGATGATAGTGATTCTTATTTTAGGTGTGGTAAGTTAGGCTATAGAGTGAGAGGTTTCCAGTGACCACACAGAGGGGTAAGTATGTTCGTCAGCAGAGTCAGTCTACTTCTTCGACAGTTTTAGTAGGTCGCTCGACTCGGCAGGGTGCCACTTCTAGTGTAACTGGTGGACAGTGTTAGGGTAGTTTCTATTCCCTTCAAACTCGAGAGGATCGGGAGGGTTCTCCTGACGTAGTTGCTAGTATATTTGCAAATTTTTCATATTTATATTTATGCATTGTTAAATCCCATAGCCACAGTTCCTTTGTGACTTCTTATTTAACAGTAGATTTTGGTGTCAACTTCCAAATACTCACAAAACCATACTCAATTTCTACTCCAGTCGGTATCTCAATCATAGCCAAATGGGTATACAAAAATTGCCCAGTCACTGTATCCCAAAAAGTCACCTCAATCGACCTAGTTGAGTTAGACATGATTGATTGTGATGTTATTCTTAGAATGGATTAGCTTCGGCCTTTCTATGCCTCAGTTTATTATAGAACCAAAGTAGTCCAGTTTCAGTTTCCAAATAAGCCAGTCTTAAAATGGAAGGATAGTACTTCAATGCCTATAGGTTGGTATGTCCTTTTCCTTAAAGCAAGAAAAATGATTTCCAAAGGGTGTATCTATATCACCTTGCTCAAGTTTCAAGTTCCAAAATATCAATTCTAGAGTCAGTTCTAGTAGTAAATGAATTTCCAGAAGTGTTTTCTAAAGACTACGCAGAGTTCCTGCCGAGTGAAAAATTGACTTCGGAATATATCTCCTTACAGATACCCAACCCATATAAATTCCACCTTATAAAATAGTTCCAGCCGAGCTCATGAAATTGAAAGAACAATTGAAAGATCTCTTAGACAAGGGTTTTATCTGGCCTAGTGTCTCTCCGTGGGGTGCTTCAGTTTTTTTATTGTGGAAGAAAGACAATTTTCTCATAATGTGCATTGACTACCATCAGTTCATCCCCAGGATTGATGACTTGTTCAACCAACTTTAAAGTGCTAATTTTTTTCTAAGACAGACCTTAGATCCAGCTATCACCATCTCAGAGTCAGGGGATGTGACATATTTAAAAGCCCCTTCAAAACTCGATATGGTCAGTTTGAATTTATAGTTATGTATTTTGGTCTAACAAATTCTCCTATAGTTTTCATGGACTTAATGAACACGATGTTCAAGCAGTACTTGAACATGTTCGTTATAGTCTTCATAAATGACATCCTCATTTATTTTTGGAGTACGGATGAACATGCAAACCGTTTAAGGATTATCTTGTAGACTTTTAAAGATCACCAGTTATTCGTTAAATTCAACAAGTGTGAATTTTGGTTAAAATTAGTGGGATTCCTTGGTCATATTATTTTCAGTAAAGGAATTCATGTTGATCCTCAAAAGACCGGAGCAGTAAGGAATTGGCTATGACCCATCTTTCCTTTAGATATTAGGAATTTCTTGGGTTTAGCCATTTATTACAGATAATGTTTTGAAGTATTTTCCTCTATTTATCATCCCATTTCCATACCGACTAAAAAAATTCAAATTTGAGTGTTCAGATTTTTGCAAGAAGAGTTTTCAAGAGTTGAAGACTCTGCTCACGATCACTTTAGTTTTGACTCTACTAGAGGGTATAGATGGTTTTATGGATTATTTTAATGCTTCTAGAGTTTGTATGGGTTGTGTGTTGATGTAATGAGGAAAGTTTATAACTTATGCCTCTATACAACTCAAGCTTCATAAGAAGAACTATCTGACTTATGATCGTGAGTTGGAAATAATTATTTTTGCCTTAAAGATTTAGAGGCATTATCTTTGTCAGAGAAGGTGGCTAGAGTTGTTAAAAGACAATGATATGAGTGTGTTGTTCCATTCGGGTAAGGACATTATTGTTGTCGATGCCCTTAATAGATTATATATGGAGAGTGTTGCTATCGTTAAGGAAGATAAGAAGGTTATTTCATGAGGTTCATCATCTTGTTAAGTTGGGAGTTTGGTTGGTTGATTCAACCGAAGGTAGTGTCTGGGTTCAGAATGGTTTGGAATCTTCACTGGTTGCCGAGGTGAAAGAAAAGCAAGATAGTGATCCTATTTTTCTTAAGATAAAAGAGGCAGTTCAGAATCAAAAGTTTGAGGCTTTCTCTAAAGGGAGAGATGGTGTTCTTCATTGTCAGGGCAGATTATATGTTTCAGATATGGATGACTTGAGGTAGTGAATGTTATCAGAAGTACACATTTCTATATATTTTATTCTCCTAGGAGCCACTAAAATGTACCGTGATTTGCAGAAAGTCTATTGGTGAAATGGCATGAAGAATGATATTGCAGAATTCGCCGCTAAGTGTCCAAATTGGCAGTAGGTTTAGGTTGAGCACCAGAGGCCTAGTGGTATGCTCCAAGACTTCAGCATTCCTACTTGGAAGTGGGAAGTGGTGAATATGGACTTTATTATAGGATTGCCTCGTACTCATCGACTGCATGATTCTATTTGGGTTATTGTGGACAAAATGACTAAGTCAGCTTACTTTTTGCCTGTTAACACTTTAGATTCACCTACAGATTATGCTAAACTCGATCCTAGGGAGTTGGTGAAATTGCATGGAGTCCCTTTGCCCATTATTTCAGATAGAGGTACCCAGTTTATCTCTCGATTTCGAAAGACTTTTCAGAATGGTCTTGGTACCCAAGTTCACCTTAGTACAGATTTCCACCTGCAGATAGATAGTTAGGCAAAGAGGACCATTTAGACCTTAGAGGACATGTTAAGGGAATATGTCATTTATTTCAAGGATAGTTGGGATGATCACTTGCCTTTGATTAAGTTTTCTTATAATAACAACTAATTGGAACACCCCACAATTTTTAGCTAGAATTTGAATTGTCATCCCTACGTGTATAAACTCTACTCCAATGATTTTTATGTGAATATAACTATCATTATCATTATCTTAGTGTGAAGAGTGCTTATGAGATGAAAATGTTCATAGGAAACACTTAGAACAAAGTTAAGAGCTTTTGATTAGACTAAATTTTTGTATTTGATCCTACAAGGGTCAACTTTGAATGTGTATAACTTCGGGAATATGTGGAATTTTTGAGAGCAAGACCCATCAAATTATATTTAAATGTGTCCTCTTTCCAATATATCTGATTTTACCATAATCCGATACCAGAGCAAAAAGTTATGAGCATTTTCAAGAGGAACCAGTGAGGGTCCGCAAGCATGACACGGATCTTGTGCTCTGCATTAAGCAGTGTGGCACAGATCTTGTTCAAAAATGCTAAAATTCGTTTTTCTCCTCATTTTTCAAGGGTAAACTGGTCATTTATATCCTGAACTATCCTAGAACTAATAGTAACATGAATTGATCATCCAATAACCCCAAAACACATCAATTACACAACCCTTCTTCTCCCAAATCGTCAAGAACACCAAATAAGGGATCTTCTTCAAGAATTCATCTTCTAAGGATCCAAATTCATGCTTCCCTTCAAGAATTAAATAAATTCAGGTATGTGGGATATTCATCAATAGGTTCTTTTCACCATTAAGTCTCATAGTTTTCCTCGATTCTCAAGTTTAATTCTATTATGATTTTGGGTTCCATGAAAAGTATAAATTCCATGATTTCCTCTATGTAATTCCTAAATTCTACCTTAAAATAGTGTTTTCTTATAATTTCAATTATTCTTCTGTACTTTAATCATGATAATTCGTTACATTGATAAAATTGTTGGATTGTTGAATTTAAGTCATGATATTTCGTATCATGTCATTGCTTTGAAATTATCGTGTTTAATTGTATTTTTTAAAGCAACCCGCCAGTAGTGGACTGATACTTTTAGTAGAAGTTCCTAAGTTCCAAAACTAAGTAGCCAACGTAGGTTATGAGATGTCACCTGCCACTAGAGGTCTGACACTTTCTTAGGGGTTACCCACCAGTAGAGGACTGACACACTAGTCTTTCGGGACATCATCTTAGTGGATCCAAATCGTCAGTGTCAGTACTGTGGTAAGGTATTACCACCATTCCAATTGGGGTTATAGGTTGGACCCTGATTAGCTCAGATTAAGGAATGTCGGTTAAATGTTATCTCCCACAGTCTCAGTTCAGTATTCAGACCACTTCAGCTCAGGTTTGCATAACCAAGTGTTCAGTTTATCAGTTATTTAGTTATTCAGTTTTACATATTATTTAAGCACATGATTTGCTTGGTCTTGCATTCGTTTTACTTATTCATGCATTTATGCTCAGTATTCATTTATGATCCTCAATACGATTTTACAACCTATTCAATTTTAACATTAGATTTACATATGCTACTCATGTTTCTACCGCTTCTCAATTTATAGAAATGTTTTCAGCTCAACATTTAGAAATTTCACTATGTCTTACAACTTTTACGTATAACCATGATTTAAATGCATATTTCAGCAGATAATTTTATGTCTTCAGTTTTAAAGCATATATTAGGTATATTTCATGATTTAGTGCATGCCTCACATACTCAGTACATTCCAAAGTATTGACCACATTTATTTGTTTGTGGCTACATTCCTTCATAATGTAGGTACCAGATGTAGCCCACACACTAGGGTCAGACAGTTCTCAGCATTCATCCAGCAGGTGATGAGTTCTCTTATTTCGGGGACTCAAGTCAATTGCAGTTCCTATATTTTATTTCCATTATTCTTATGTATTGATTAGGGATATTTGGGGGGTTATTTCCTAACTACGTATAGTTAGTATAGTATAGGCTTCATAGTTAATTAGTCAAAGTCATTATATGTAAATCAAGTTCCTTCTTTAGATTTATCGTGTTGTAAGCTTTTACAATATCATATTTATTTGGTTTTTCTCATGATTAAGATTTTTATCAACAAATTTAGCTTTTATATACATTTTAAATCAGTTGCTCAAGTAGTATGCCAGTACATGAGTTGGCTTGGGATCACTTGTGGTTCTAAACACCTTGTCACGACTAGGGGGCAGTCTCAGGTCGTAAAAACCTTTGTATAGAACAAGGTTCAAGTGTATTAGGGTTTCTATAAAGCCATGTCTAGTAGAGTGTTAAGGAATGGTATAAAGATGTATGTATGTTTCTTCAAAAGGCTATAGAGCATTTAAGAAATGTTTCCCTTCTTTCATATCTCAGATCGTGCTATAGAGATATTCTTTAAGAAACTTATGCAGATTCTCATGTTATTCCATTCATGTTAACTCTGCCTTATTTTTTAGGTAAGAAAAACTGTCAAGCTTAAATTCCTACTGATAGAGTTTTCTCAGACAATATCCACAGACAGTAATGAGATTGCATGGGGGAGAAAAAGGATTCCATCAGTGAGTTTAACATCCAAAGTTTGAAAGAGTTCATTGATGTGCCCTCAGATCCCTTCTCAGAATCCTATGACCGCATGTGATCTAGAGTTCGAAGCATGAATCCAGAAGTTTAGCGCAGTAAAGTGGGGGTAATGTTTATCTGAATTTAGTAGATTACGTATCCATGGAGCTAGAAAAGTGTTGTGTAGTTGAGAGAGATTTCTCAGTTAAGGGAGACTTAGGCCACATTTGTTTGAACTTAATGGAGACCTGAATTTGAATGGTTTAGACTTCCGACCATTAAGTGTATTTATTTTTTATTAAGATTTTAGCTCTTAATAGGTCTGAATAGCTCCAAATCATTCAGATCTAGAACTAAGTCTTAATATCATTAAGAAGTATTCTTGTGTTGGATAATATTTACCACCACTCTATCCACAAACACCAATTACCACCACTAACCACCTCTGTCACTACCACCATTGTCAACCATGACCCATACCACCACCACCACCACCTATCACCACTAACCACTACCCATCATACCAACTACTTCCACCATCATAACAATCACAACCATAATTGATAATCAATATCGCTATCAAACACTACTATCAGTCGCTACAACACCTACCATCTTTATTATTCTAATTATATCCACCACCGCCGCCACTACCGATGCCAACACCAACATACTTTCCAATGCCACCATGATCATCAACCACTAATGGCCAATTCCTACTATTGACCAACTCATCTATCACAACTAGCACCACCGCTACTATCACTAACACATCATCAACCTTTGTACATTCTTCGACCATTACCACTAGCATTGTTATCGGCGTGCCACCTCTACCATCACTTCAACCACTAGCAGCTATAATCTATCTCTACTAACAATCATCTCTACCACAATATCTCTAACTACCACCAACACATTATCAACCATCATGCATTCATTTTTAGAAATCACAACCAACACCACCAATAACTAACATCAACCAACTTCACATCATAACCACCACTGAGGCTACCAATCATCATCGTCATAAGAGTCACTACAATACCTACCATCTCTACCATCACAACTATCACCACCAATATTACTAGTCACTAACATCAATTATTACCACCACCACCATAACCATTATAGACCATTTTCACCATCACTAACAAATATAAATGTTTTTTTCAATCAAATCAGAAATTTGTTATTTTAAATTAAATATTTTTCTAATATATTCTTAAGTTTTATTTGAATTATATTTTTTATTAAATATACAAATAAATAAAATTTGCACATTTAGATGTTAAAAAACAAATAATCTTAATCATTCAATCACCAGATTTAAAGATAATATCTTAATCATTAAGATTTGTATTCAGATTCAGACATTTGAATCTTAATAAAAACATATGCAGCCTTAAAGTATGTTAATGCTTTAGTCAAAATAGACATTAGGCAGTGACCACAATGATAGAGGAGCTTGATAAGGTTGAGTATGTTCATAAAATTTTGTGTGGATTAGTGTTTCATGATTCCTATCCAGTAGTAATAAGTGGGTATTAGTGTATAAGATGTTTTGTGGATATCCATGTTAAGTGTTAGAATATAATTTTGAATTTTAGATGATTGAGCTAATAGAAAGAAGAGTTTGAAGATTCTAAGTTAGTAAGTGTTTAAGTTAATTATATGATGACTATTGGGGCTATAGAAAGTTAAGAGTTCTATCTCAGAAAGAAGTACTAGCAACGAGTTTTACACTTTAAGATATAGTCTTTTAGGGTAAGTTTATTATTTATATGTATTGTTATATCTCAGGCTCTAGAGTAAAGTGGTTGTAGTTCAGTTTAAAGTTTATTAAAGGGGTCTGCAGACTTTGAATAATGGCTAAAATCTAAAGGGAAGATGATAGAACACAGAACCAAGTCAAGTTTTCGAAACCTAGTAGTGATGCTAGTGAGTTCTAGAACAATAATAGGGGAGGAAGATACCCGACCTATTTTTATCTTAGTGCAAATTTTTTACTTCAGTCATTACAATATCTACTCATGACTTACAAGTCATCTCTATGATCAAAGCTCATATTCATGCACTTTATAAAGAGTCATGTACGCTCCTAGTTCTGAGTATGAGGGGTGCCAGTTCACTCAGAAGTACAAATAATATTCCATGAATTTATGAACCTCAAACTCAGGTCATGCAACTCATGACTCATGTACTCATGTTTTACAGTATGCTCATTTTGTATAACTCATGGTGCATATTTAATGACGAGTGAAAATTTGTAGTATGGCATGTATGTCCCAGTTTAGATCTCTTTAATGAATCCATGCCTTTGATATTCTATTCCTCAGGCCTTAGTTATGTATCAAAGTTATCTATAGTATTCTTTCATGCTTCAGGACCTCATGTTCTAACCTTTCATTGACCTCTCTTTATGAAATAATAGTGGTGATGAACAATAGTTTCGATGGGTAAGAGTAAATGTTCCTTGTTAGGTAAAGATTGTTGTATGCTTGTTTTATCTTAGGTTATAAGTGTGAAGGAAGATTGAGTCAAAGCTTTGGTATATGTTATAGTTAAGGATAATGCAAGAAAGTTGTTATTGATAAAGCTATTAGAGAATATAGGAAAATTCCTAGGTTGGTTGGTTGCCTAGATGTTCATATATGGTTATAATGATAGGCTTGAATTCCATATTGGTATATAAGTGGATGGATGCATTATGCATCAGTGAATTCCTACAAAAATTTTATGTTTGTTGTTAAAGTGATAAAGAGTGTTATTCTTGAGATGAGAGCTGTGAAAACACATAGGGTATTAAATCTGTGGTTTAGACTAATATTATGGTGTTATGTGGGGTACTTTGTGACTTTGAGTAGGCATTGAACATGGTGAGAGAATTTAGTTTAGCTCAGAATTTAGTAGATAGAGTTATCAATGCCCATGTGAAGATTATAAGTGGCATCAAATAAAAGGTAGTATTTAACAGGGAAAGCATAGTAGAGGGAGTATTTGAGAAGTGGGGCAAAGATTGAAAGTTAGCAGTTGCATTTTCTAAGTTATAGTAATTCTCTTCTAGCTTATCTTTTATAGCCTTTTAGTCCATGTTATAGATTTGTAGCCATTTTGCGATTCCTTACTCAGATCATGCCCAAAATTCATTGCTCCCTAATATTATTAGAACTTCTTAGAAAGGGTGTTAAAGAAATACTCCAGTTGAGTATAAACTTTTAGTATGAGTCAGTCCATCTAGCCAACAATTCAGTTTAGCAATCAGACAGATAAGCTCCTATAGTTTTCCATCTTTCCATCTAGTTTTACAATCAAAAGTTTCATAAATATGACCATTCCATGAGGTAATTCATTCACATCCATGCAAATTGTGACTTCAATTCAGTCTATGTATCATATCTCCGATTCAAATATTTTGTCATGATCCAGTTGATAAGTGTTCAGTGTATGATCTTAGTTTTTGTAGTATTTCAGCTTAGACATTGTAATACCCCACAAGCTCCTAGATAAGTTTTCGACCATTTGTCCCATGTTTAAATACCCCAAAGAGATTATGTCAAACCATAGTTAAGTGTCATGACTATTCACTATGACACCCTTAAAATTTCAAGCATTTTATTTTTGGCATTCCCATATTCAAAACATTAATTTTTGACTTAAAATGTGTTCAGGTATGTTAGTAAGGTGTATCGAAAGAGTTTCAAATTTTTTAGATGAGGTTAGGGGCTATTTTTGAATTATGAGGTAGTAAGCCTCCGCAATATCACTGTGTCACGGAGGCTACTCTCTACGATAAGAGGCATGGCATAGAGGTTATCCTCCACGATAAGCAGCACGTCACACTGAGGTGTAAAATTTCATCCAGTTTTGATTTTCTTAAATGGGGAAAGGGGCTTTGGATTCTTTACCCCTTGTATGACCTTAGTCTCGTTATCTCATGATTTGTGCTTACATAATGTACTTGGTGATGCGATGAAGCTCTTTTCTTTTGATTTCTATACATGTTTTATTAAGGGAGAATTCCTAATGTGAAGTTACTTACTTTACTCCATACTTATAAAGCTTCAAAAGTTTCCTACCCATCATTCGAGGACGAATGATTCCAAGGGGGAGATTATGTAACACCCTGCATTTTTTGGCTAGAATTCGAATCATTGTCCCTATATCTATAAACTCTAATCCAATGATTTATATGTGAATATAAGTGTCATGATCATTATCCTAGTAGTGAAGAGTGCGTATGAGGTGAATAACTTTCATAGGAAACACTTAGAACAAAGTTGAATTAAGAACTTTTGATTCGACCAAATTTTGGTATTCGATCCTGCAAGGGTAAAATTTGAACATATATAACTTATTGAATATAAGAAATTTTTTATCTCAAGACCACCAAATTAATGATAAATGTGTCCTTTTTCCAATGCATCTAATTTTGCCTTAACTCGTGAGGGTCAGTGATTTCAGCGGGGACGGACCTTGTGCTCCATATAAGCAGTGTGGAACAGACCTTATTCAGAAATTCTAAAATACACTTCTCTCATAAGTTTTTTGAAGGTAAACTGGTTATTTACATCCTAAACTATCCTATAACTAATAGTAACATGATTTATCATCCCATAGCCCCCAAAATACACCAATTACACAATCCCTCTTCTCCTAAATCCTCAAGAACACCAAATAAAGGTTCTTCTTCAAGAATTCAACTTCCAAGGATCCAAACTTATGCTTCCCTTCAAGAGGTTAAGAAATTTAGGTATGTGATATATTCATCAATGGGTTTCTTTCACTCATTGAGTCCCAAAGTTTTCCCCAATTCTCAAGTTTAATTCTATTGCGATTTAGGGTTTTATGAATAGTATAAATTCCATGATTTCCTCCATGTAATTCCTGATTTCTACTGTGAAATAGTATTCCCTCATAATTTCAAGTATTCTTCCGTACTTTAATCATGATAATTCATTACTTTGATGAAATTATTGGATTCTTGAATTTAAGTCATGAAATTTCTTATCATGTCATTACTTTAAAATTATCGTATTTAGTTGTATTTTTCAATGCTGGTGGGTTATGAACGCCCGATACCTAGATCATCATGCATGCTAAAGTTTTTAGGATTTCAAGATTTCAAGTTATTCATACCATGTTTGTACCATGAAATTTATAATATTTTTATAATGAGAACTCACCAGTATTATATCATGCTAAATACATCAGTTAACATGTTCATGATTACTTCAGATGATGCATGCACTATTATTTAAAGAATACCATATTTGAGCATATAAGTTATCAATGCCTGCACTAGTTTATGCTTCCGTGTCAGTTTAGTTGGGAGTAGAACTTAGCACCGAGCAAACCTAAGGATGAAGGCCAACCGTTAGAGAACTGAGACCTTTAGTAGAAGTCCCTAAGTTCTACATCTATGTAGCCAATGTAGATTATGAGATGTCATCTGCCAGTAGAGGACTAACACTTTCTTAGGGGTTACCTGCCAATAGAGGATTGACACCCTAGTCCTTCGGGACATTAGCTAGGTGGATCCACACCATCAGTGTCAGTACTCGTGGAAAGGTATTATCATCATTCTAACTGTTCTTACAAGTTAGACCCCGATTAGCTCAAATTAGGGCATGTCGGTTAAATGTTAGCTTCCACAGTCTCAGTTCAGTATTTAGACCACATCATCTCAGGTTTGCATGACCAAGTGTTAAGTTTATCAGTTATTTAGTTATTCAATTTTATAGATTATTTTAGAACTTGCATTACTTGGTCTTGCATTATTTTTACATATTCATGCTCAATATTCATACATGATCCTTAGTATAGTTTTACAGCCTATTCAGCTTTAACTTGAGATTTATATATGGTACTTATTTTTCTACCTCTTTCCAGTTTATAGAATATTTTTAGTTCACAATTGTAATGGCCCGAGACTACCCCTTAGTATTTACACGGTGCTTACAGTCCCGAGGGACCACAAGCTAACCCATGAGCTGGTATCTACTGTGTGCACTAGATAATATAATCATGAATTGTGGAAGAATAACTAAAGTTCCATAAGGTTTTAAATATCTGAATTCAAATTGAAATATAAATCTAGGAAAATGACTGTCTAAATCTGATTAAGTACTGATAAACTGAACAACTAACTGACTATAATATCTGAAAACCCTCTAAGACTAACTAACTGAGAGTTGATGGGATAAGCCCCCCACTAACTCTATTGACTACTGAAATAAAGACATAAAATAAGATAGCCTATCCTCGGGCGATGAGGACTCACCACTGCTACTGTACTGCTAAGAATCTAAGAGACTAAGTGCGATCCGAGAACTGAGCATCAGGACCTATGATATGAGCATCATAGCGCAAAAGAAAGGTATGCGATCAGTACTTTGAATGTACTGGTATGCTAAACAAGGTAGGCTAAATACAAGGTTTTATGAATAAGAGTAATGATCTATCTGAAAATGCATGTAAAGCAAGGAATACAGAATAGAGAGCATGAAATCTGTAGATACTAAACATGTATGAAAATCTGTAGACACTGAGGAAGCATGACCAAGCATATGACATGAACTGAATAAATTTGTAAGTTGAAATACTGAAATTAACTAAAATCTGCACATTTTGTTCAAACAATACTAAGACTGAAGAACTGAACTGGAATTGGAACTGAGACTATATCTAAGATTGTGGGAGGTATCATCTAACTGACATTCCCCAATTTGAGCTAATCGGGGTCCATCCTGTAACCCCAGTTGAAAGGGTGTTGTTACCGTGCCACGGGTACTAACACTGGTTGTGTGGATCCACTAAAATGATATCATGTCCAAAGGACTAAGGGTGTCAAGTCTGAATTGACGGGTGACCCCTTCGAGATAGTCAAGCCTAATGTAACGGGTGACTACTCATATCCTACGCTGGCTACGTAGTTATAGAGTATAGGGATTGATACTAATGACTCTGCCTATCTGATGGGGAAGCCGTCATCCCTACACTTGCTCGGTGCTAAATCCTACTCCCAACTAAATAACATGAAATGCTAGACTATTCTGAGTTTAATTGACTGTTCTGATAATGCTCATGACATAATCTTAAGTTATTCTGAAGATATTGAGACAATATTAAGTAAATAGCTATGGTTTTGGGTATTCAATATCCCCAGGACGCAAAACAATATTAGTAGCATGACACTAAAACATTGAAGGATATAGCATGAAGACTTTTATTAAATCAATTGCTCTTGTAGGCATTTTATCAAACACTTATAGTTCATGGCTTAAAATAATCATAGAATTACTAAAAGTCCGACATAATTGACATGAAGTTATCATGGAAAAACATTAAGTCATAATTTAATTCAATAAATGGTAACACTAAAACATGAGGAATCGAATAACAATAATGACTTCATTAGAACATGGTATTAAATCAAAGTTCATGGAGATTAATGGATGAAATCATGATTTGAAATCAAATAACTTTAAAAGATCATAACTTTATAATTAAAAAGGTTACTTGAGCTCCATGGATGAAAGAAATCCATGGATGAACATCTAACATACCTGGAATGATGAATTTGGAAGGATTGATGGAGAGTTCTTGAGAAATTACCTTGAATTTGAGAGCTAGGGTTTCTTGTTCTTGAAAAGAAGAACTTTAATTTTGAAGAATAATTGAATAATGATGACTACTTAGGGTGTTTAGGGGTTAAATTTCGTGTTTTAGGTTAATTAGGGCCATGGAAAAAGACCCAAATACCCTTGAAAGAATTTAAAAATGGAAGATGAAAACTAACCATCTCGATTTTTATCCTTAGCGTGATGCGCCACCATCACACTAAGCCATTGGAAAAGGGACAACTGGGACCTTGACAGACGGCGCAACACGCCACCATCGCGGTAAGTCTGTGGATGACATTTTGGCCACCTCCACAATGCTTCATGATAGCGGAGACCCACTGAAAATTGACAAATAAGAAATTGTCCTGCTCCGTGATGTACCATGATCGCGGAGTCACACTGGAAATTGACAATTGTCATTTGAATTGTCTACGTGATGCGCTAACGATTAAAATAATAATGTTTTGTGAATGAAAGATAAAATCGCCACAACTTCTTACCCAGTTATTGGATTTGGGCGAATTTTATATTGTTGTAAAGTTAATTAAATTTCCTAAACAATAGCAGGCTCTAAACTAAAAATTAATGAGTGTTTCAGAAATTTAATATATGAATACTCATACACTGGGGCTTAGATTATTCTAGGGAAATACGGGGTGTTACAATATATCCCCCTTGAGATTATTCATCCCCGAATGAAATTGGTTAAGCTGAGGTACTGATGGACTGAGCTTACACACTGAATATGCTTGTCTGATGCATGGAATGCATGACTGAACTGATTCATGAATGCAAGACTAACATGAATATGATGTGCAACTGAAACTGAGCATGATAGAGAAAAATCTAAAGAAGATTTGGTACCTTCCACTGAATTTGGATTCGCAGAGAAAAGATGAGGGTACTTAGTTCGCATATCTGCTTCTGCTTCCCAAGTGTCTCCCTCAACAAACTGATTCTGCCAAAGAACTTTGACTAGTGGAACTTCTTTGTTCCTTAGTATACGAACTTGATGATTAAGAATTTCGACTGGAACTTCCTCAAAGGAAAGACAGTTCTGAATATCTATACTTTCTAAGGGAACAACTACAGCTGGATCACCAATACACATTTTAAATAATGAGACATGGAACACTGGGTGTACTGAGTCTAAATCTAAAGGAAATGTATCTCATAAGCTACCTTTTCAAGATCACCGACCTCAAACTCGAGACTCTTTCTCCTCACATATGCATACAATTTCTGTCTGCTCTGGGCAACCTTAAGTCTTTCTCTGATCAACTGAACCTTTTCCAAAGTCTCAAACACTAAGTCAGGCCCTACTACTACAACCACTATAAGAAAAACAGCCTCTAGGGAAGGGAATTCTCATCCCTAAAAGTCCAATTCTGGTCGTAAATGATCTTTTAGGATGGGAAAATATTGGTTGCGACTCGGCCTTATAGCCTCCTTCGCTAAAGGTCTATTGCGACGAGGTACTCTAGCTGGTCAATAAATGTCATTAGATACGGCAACATATCTGGTCTCTAAAACACTTTTAGAGACTATATTTCGTCCCTAATAGATGATTTTCATCTTTAAAAAGTAGTTATTTTCTGGTCGCAAAATATTTTTTGCAATGAGTAACTACCTTGTCCTCAATTAATCTAAAATGACGAGCATCTAACTCATCCTAGATTAATCTTTAGAGAGGAGCGACTGCTTCCTCCTAAATTAACCTTTAGAGACGAGCAACTAACTCGTCCTTGATTAACCTTTAGAGATGAGCAACTAACTCGTCCTAGATTGCTACTGAAATCGTAAAATTTATATATTTCATTGTTAAATATAAAATTGCTATTGAAAATATCAAAGGATGATAAATATAATTTGAATATTTTCTAAACAGAAAAAACTAAATCAATTAAACATCCCTAGCTAGAATATGATGTCAATAGTTTCAATATTCTCTAAACAAAAAAAAAAATTAACCAATTAATATCCCGAGCTATATGATGTCAATAGTTTTAATATTTGCTAACGAAAAACACTTAACCAATTAATAACATCCCGAGCTAGAATTTGATGTCAAGTTTACATAATGTTCTTAGCAAAATAATAATGAGCTTGTGCATTCTCTGAACTTGCATCTTCACTTGTAACTTCAATCTTCAGAAATCTGTAAGAACAAAATTTTTAGAAAGACAATTAATAACTATTGGTATATAATTTAATATATGTAAGAAGTAAAGAATTGGAACACAGTATAGCAATGAATAACTGACTTAGCCAATGGATAAAACAAGTACAGAGAAGTATATAATCATAAAAGCTAATTCTGATGTCCCTTTAGTGCTAAAAATAAGTAGATAAATGCATTTCTGGATGGTGCATTAGCAGAGGTGCATACAGTTAAGTGAATAGAATTTTTCTAAGCACCTTGTGTATAGATTTTGTATTAGAGGGGATGTGTAACACAAATTGTTGCACATATACTCCTACTATATCTTCAGAAAAGTTCTATTTTAACATCAGACAGAAAATGGAAGTAAACTATTTTGGTGAGCTGAAGGAAGCCCAGCTACTTCCAAGAAGAGGAAAGGATATAGGAGAGATGGAAAAGTGGGGTGAGGAGAGAGAAAGAGGCAAAAAGCATCCAGTAGAGATCATCTAGGACCTTGTATCAGTTATTAGTTAACCAAGTCCTCTTTTCCTATTAATCCTAAATAGAACCCTAACGATAAACTCACAGGTGTATAGAACAAAAGATTCACGTGATTAAGTTACACGTAACTTCAATTTATATTGATCTTCATGGATGCCTTTGATTAGTAACTATTCTTTTTGTTTCTCACATACATGACTGGAAAGGAAATGGAAGACATGCAGGACTGCAGCCTTAGGCAGTTGAGTTATTGAAAAATAAAACACTGAGAATAGGAAAGTAGTCAGTTCTAAGTAAGTATGAAAATTAGCATATCTAGACTAATGGATTTTTTAATTTTCCAACTTTCCTTTTAGTTCCTCCATCATCGGCAAACTCTCATATCCACCACGATAGATTTAACCATCCACAATCAAATTCACCATCAGAATCATCCCACAATATTGTCACCACTAATCCACCATTAAACTACTATCATTACAACTAGTATTACTAAACCTACATCTCCACCATAGAAAAATCATATCAAAGAAGGCTAGGGGAAAGACAACGATGAGATGCCATAACAAAATACTAAAGACAACATGACAAAGAAAAAAATTAAAGATGAGAAGCCATATCTATATACTAAAGACAACATGGAAAAGCAAAATAAAGGAAGTGAAGAAGCCATGACCCAATAATAGATCCTCACTGACCATGTTTCTCCATTTATAATCTTCTCAAGCCAATATTATATGACCTAGAAATGGGATGTACTTGACATTCTCTAGGTTATCTAATAGGTCTAAAAGACTCCTAGAAAGTGTAGGACTTAAAGCAAACATATTAACATGATAAAGCATACTCCCAACTAATAGGATAAGCATATAATATTAGGTTTATCATCAAATACAAGATGCAAGTAGATTACCTGTGGAGAATTATCTAAAATTGCAACTTTTGCTACATCAACACCTAATACTGTTAAATCCTTGGTATAACTTCAATCAGAGGATGCATGATTCACGATATGCACATCTTGAAATAATCTTTCCATCTGGATCCAGAATATCCAACAGTTTCTTTGCATATATGCTCTGACTAGTGGTAAAAATTACAACTTCAAATATCTCTGCAACTCTCTCCAAAAATGTCCAGAGGTGAGGCCTCTGATTCACATAGACAACATGCTCTTTCATGCTGAAGAAAATTAAAAATGTAAAGTCTGAGTCATCACAGTGCTCCAGTATAGAATGAACAAGTGTCTCTGAAGACATAAAATAAATATGCATGATATTAGACCATCTAGTTGGAACCATGTGTTATAAACTGTAAAATATACGTTCTATACAAGAATGTACCAGGGTACACCTTTCTATAAAAAAATCTTTCTACTTTATGGAAACAATATTATTTCTGGTGCCATCATTCCTACTTCTAACTAGCCTTCAGGTATAGCAAAGATTGTTTTTAAGCCAAGCTACACATTGCACATTTCTAATGTAACCATAAATTGAATTAAAACTGTAATGAAAAGTAAAATTTGAGTACCCAAAGTAGAATCTTACCATCTTAGTAAAGTACTAGGGTGATCAATTTGTATCTTTGTGATTATTTTGGCAAAATATTCGGCCTCTCTAATATGTTTGGTAAATTTCTTATGAAACTATGTAGGTCAAAGCATTCTGCTTGGTCATTAGACTCTATATACGTAAAAGCATCAGATTGTTTAAATGATCTGAGATGGTGAATTTCCATGTATAAGTTTGAATCATCTGACTGAACGACAATTTCTCCAGATGTTCTGCACTCTTGACTATAGCTAGCTACTGCAGTGTCTTCAAGAAAAGGCAAAAGAAAGCATTCCTCATCAACATTAATAAAAATATTGGCTCTTCACACTTGTAATTAGACAAGAATCTATCAGCCAAACTGTCATCATAGATGTTTTCACCCTTGACGGCTAAATAAGAAACAATTATATCAGATATGTAAAAGTCTAAAACATTGCATATCTAAAGTTCACACGAACTTATGCTGATATCACTATCTTCAGTCTCTCATTGGGGTATATAAAAATCATTGCTTGCTGTAAGCAACCACAAAAAAGTTTATGTAAGAATGATCTTTTTTGAAAGAACTGGAAGAGAAAGAAAGGGTAAGAGGTGTACTTCTCAGCTCTTATCATCTATGGCCCAAGGAGTTTTTGGTTGTTTGATAACATCCTTTTCAATATTATAGAGAAATAGAGAAAAATCTAAGAGTAGTTTGTTTGTTTGCCTAAGATATTTGTCAGGACAAAGTGAAGAAGAAACAAAATTTGATTATAAATTCCACAATTAACAAAAAAATGCAACAAAATTGGAGGTGTACCTCTATCACTTGGTATATCAGAATCATTATATGTGCCAAGAGACTCCAAAGTAGGTGAAAAGATGGTCTTTGAACTTAATTTGGAGGTTACTACTGAAGAATCCTACATTGATTCCAAAACATGATGGGAGAGTACAAATAGCAAAAATCAAATTGTCTAATTTTGGCATGCAGGCACAAATATGGCATGGAAAACTAAATTGTAAAATTGTTAGGAGATAGGAGCACATATCCTAGTGTCTACCATTCCTATAATATGTGATTTTTTTTTCATAAAGTAATAATGTGCGAGCTATATTATGTGAACTATGGATTCTTTCTAGCTAACCCTCATAAAATAAATCAAGTCAATTTTTAAGAAGGAATACATGTCATGCTTTTCCTGACACTCGTGTCTTAGCCCTATCACATAATGTTATCTTCACACAGCCACTAAAGTAGAGATATGGAGAGGCTAGACAGCTTAAATACAAACCTTTCTTTGGTTCCATGTTTGCTCTAAGAATTTTAATGTTAAGTTTTTGTGTCTCCATAATGTCTATGAAAAACATATTTATGACCATTCACCCGTGAAATTGAGACTATATAAATTTATTATAGAACAAGCTGAAGATGTATGACAACAATATATGTATATTTGGAAGAATCATACCCATAATATATCAAATAGTTGAAAGAAATGAATACATAAATTAAGATTACTATACATGAAACTAAAATATCAGGTACGAATAGTGAACACTCCAGAATGTATTTACCATTTTATCAAGGATAGGAGAACCAGTAACAAGTGGTTTTTGCTTTTCAAGCAGTTCATCTACCAAATCATTAGCATGATCTCTATTTCTTCCTACTTGGTTTGGTTATACTTTATAGAAGATAGGAACTGCAAAAATTAAAGTAACTGATTAATGAACTAGGATGAACAGTACAAAGAAATTCAATGTCATATAAAGCAGAGACTTTCATTATGAAACTTGTGCGTGGGTAAGGAGAAAAGCATCATTTTTGCACCATCAAAATCATAAAATTCTTATTCTTAAGAGCCATACAATAGAACCAACCTACCATCCTGAGTACTGTGAATCAGATCTGCAACTTCAGCTGTATTCTGCACTCCTGGTTTGAGCGAGAGAACTCTTGGATATGATACTTGACTTTGGACAGATGTTGAGACCATTTTTCGAACTGGATTTGGCTAGCTTTGTCTTTATTTTTAGTGATGGAATTTGATTCGTACTTTGGATATCTAGCACAATCATGATTTGAAAGCATCAGTAGGGATTCAAAACCCCTTCAGACAGATAGTATCAGCCAGAACAGACTGTTATCAAAGAATATCGAAAAAACTTTAGAATTCATGGCCACGTCTGAAGGTTAGCATATAGAAAAGTATAATAAATAGCACAACATTTTTACTCATCAACTCTATGTAGTGAAATAATAAAAAAAATCATACTCAAATGAACTATGCCAAACATAAAATTAGAATCACTTTAATATAAAGGAACAAAGAAAACTCCTGCTATCATAACCCACATCTAAAACTCAACTATTGGTTGAAGAAAAAATCAAGCATATCTTTATAGATAATTTTTTACACTGAATAGTTCTGCCCCATCCAAGCATGAAAACAACTTTTTTTAACCACATTGCACCATAAAATTTTAACAAATGTTACAAGGGTGGTGAAATCACGCCTTTTGATCAGTTTCTATGTAAAGATGGATAATACGACCAATTTTGTTTGATGACTTTTTTATTTTCTCCATACAAACCCAACAAACTGGACTTGCCAATAAAAAATACCCAATTTCAGAAATAAAATAATCTTTTTCTTCTCATCTTGAAACCAACAGGCGTAAAGTAATTTTTGAAAAGCGCAATCACAGAGCATCAACTACATTAAACTTTGATAAGAAAGACATAAAAAGAAAAATAACAGTTGTATTCTAGCTTGGCATGGAATTTGGTTGCTCTATTTATTTTATTCTGATCAAGTAAAGTTTTCATCAATATTAACACCACCAAACATGGCCATATACAAGAGGTATACTAAGAAAAGGGAAACCTACAAAATATGGTTCTCCACAAAAGACACTCAATCCTCTATGCAAAAAGGAACTACAATCTTTTAGAAAGTCGCTAACAAGAAAAGGACAAAGCAATGTGTAAGTGCCAATACAGCTTACAACTAAAGCACAAAATAATTTGGGCATTCCACAGTAAAATTGCACATGTTGACACATAAATCAACACCTTTGCAAGCTAACTAAAGAAAAAACGTACAAAAGGAAATCTAACGTGAGACAATCAAACAAGATACCATTTTAACCCAATATCGCCTATATGAAGTCAGATAATCAGAACACATTCAAACCCTAAATCAACAAAGTCCTACAACACCCCACAAAATTCTTTCTATTGTAAAAATAAAACCCAATAATTTAAAACCAAAGAACGCAATAGAAACAAGCTAAAATTTTAAACTTGACAATGAAATCTCAACTTGGCAAAGACATTGGCTCAAAAGCTAATCCAAATTGATAATTGACCATCCACAAATTCATATATTTCATAGTAAATGACCTAGTAATAATTTTTTTTAAATTGACAGATTCTTAATAGAGAATAGGAAGAATAACAGTAGCACGAACAATCAAGCACTAAAATACGTTTAGAACAATTTTGAAAAAAAGGAGCAATTCATGATACCTCATCGCATTCTAGAGAGACAATTGTGATTACGACAAATCAGCAATAACCTAATAAAAAGGACACAATACGGAGAATAAGCCCTACTACAACAGCTAAAGTAGCGTACAATTATTGGCAAAGCTTCGGATCCCTATAATTGTGCATATACGCGATTTGATACTAGGGTAAGGAATTTACGACCAAACTGTGTTATTGAGGTAAATAGAGAGGTTTAATTAGTCTTTCCAGAGAAATTAAGAAGTTTTTGGGCATAATATATATATTTAGTGATATAAAAAATGTTATTAGAATTTTAATATTAAATTTTGGCGGTACTCTCTCCCGCTTAAGTCAATGAATTATAATTTGGGATTAGTTATAGAGTTTTTAGGGATCAGATTTTGTACCTTTACAATAAACTACTATATTAAGGACCGGTATATAATCTCGTCCTAATATATGTACTTTTAAAGATGAGATTATTAATCCATCCTTAAATGTTGGTCATAAATAAAGAATTTTCTTGTAGTGAGCCTCACCTACTTCAAACCAACCAATTGGAGATCTACATCTTCTACCATAAAGAGCCTTAAATGGAGCCATACGGATACTGGAATGATAGCAGTTATTGTATGTGAATTCAATCAAAGGCAAATGGTCATCCCAACTACCCTTGAAATTAACAACGCATGCTCTCAGTATATCCTCAAGAGTCTGAATGGTCCTTTCTGATTGATCGTCTATCTAAGGGTAGAAGGCTGTAATGAGGTAGACTTGAGTACCAAAACCCTTTTGGAATTCTTTTTAGAAGTGAGAGGTAAACTGGGTACCTCTATCTGAGATGATAGATAAGGAAACATCGTGCAACCTAACCAACTCTCTGAGATAGAGATGGGCATAGTACTCAGCTAAGTAAGAGATATGGACTGGTAAGAAATAAGCTGATTTGGTCGTCCTATCTATGATAATCCAAATAGAGTTATGCTGATGACGGGTATGAAGCAAACCTGTCTCAAAGTCTATGTTCACTTTCTCCCATTTCCACATAGGAATACTGAACTCCTACATGGACCACTAGGCTTCTGGTGCTTAGTCTTAACTTGCTGGAATGTAGAGCACTTAGCTACAAACTCTACAATATCTCTCTTCATCCTACTCTACCAATAGATCCCCCCCAAATTGTGGTACATCTTAGTGGCCCCTGGATGAATAGAGTAACGCACACCATGTGCTTATGCAAGAATTCGTTTCCTCAACTTATCTACACCATGCACACACAATCTACCCTAACAACGCAAAACACCATCTCCTACTTGGGAGAAAACCTCCACTTTCTGATCTCTAACTGAATTTTTCAACTTGAGTAGACTGGGATCTCTATCCTACTTTTCCTTTACCTCGAAAACTAGAGATGACTCTGATTTAATTTGCTCCTATACACTACCTTCTGCTGAATTGAGTAAACAGATACCTAGTCGGGCAAGCTGATGGACTTCCTCAGCTAACTTCTTCTTACCATCCTCAGCATGATCTATACTACCCATAGACATTCTACTGAGAGCATCAGCCACTATATTGGTCTTGTCCGAATGATACAAAATGCTCATATCATAATTCTTCAATAACTCTAACCATCTTCTCTGACGCAAATTCAAATCTTATTGAGAGAACACATACTGAAGGCTTTTGTGATCTATGAACACATCTATATGGACCCCATACAAGTAATTCCTCCAAATCTTCAACGTGAATACTAATGTTGCTAGCACAAAATCATGTGACAAAAAATTCTTCTTATGAGGCTTAAGTTATATGGTGGCGTAGGCAATGACCTTACCTCTCTGGATGGGGAGACAATCCATACCTACTCTGGATACATCACAGTACACAACAAAACTATCTAAATCGTCTGGTAGAGTTAAGACTGGGGCTGAGGTGGGTCGAGTCTTCAACTCCTGAAAACTTTTCTCACATAAATCTGACCACTGAAACTTAGCTTTATTCTGAGTCATCTGGACATAGAGGATGCAATAAAATAAAACCCTTCAACAAACTGATGGTAATAGCTAGCTAAACCTATAAAACTCCTAATATCTGATGGAGAGATAGGTCTAAGCCATTTTCTCACCACTTCGGTCTTTTAAGGATCAACTCTAATGCCATTACCAAAAATAATATGACTAAGGAATGCTACTGATCTTAGCCAGAATTCACACTTACTAAATTTAGCGAACAACTAATAAACCCAAAGAGTCTGAAGCACTACTTTGCTGTGCTCTGCATGCTCATTTTCGCTACAAGAGTAAACAAGGATGTCATCAATGAAAACTATGACAAACATGTCCAAGTACTACTTGAACACTCGGTTCATCAAGTCCATGAAGGCTGCTGGGGCATTTGTAAGACTAAAGGATATGACTAGAAATTAGAAGTGACCATACTGAGTTCTGAAAGCTATTTTTAGAATATCATATTCTCTGATCCTAAGTTGATGATAGCCTAATCTAAGGTCTATCTTGGAAAAGTAATTAGCACCTTGAAGTTGGTAGAACAAATCGTCAATTCTAGGAAGTGGGTATTTATTTTTGACTGTGACCTTGCTCAACTGATGGTAGTCTATGCACATTCTGAGAGAACTGCCTTTCTTAAGCATGAATATAATAGGTGCACCCTACGGAGAGATGCTGGGTCTGATGAACCCCTTCTCTTGGAGATCCTTTAACTGTTCTTTCAAATCTTTGAGTTTAGCTGGAGCCATTGTATATAGTGGAATAGATATAGGCTGAGTATCTGGGAGAAGGTCTATTCCAAAGTTGATTTTCCTTTCGGGAGAAACTCTGGGAAGATCTTCAAGAAACACATCTGAGAATTCTTTTACTACTGGGACTGACTCAAGATTAGGTGTTTCTAAGTTAGAGTCTTTGACTCACACAAGATGCTAAATACACCCCTTCGATATCATCTTTCTGGCTCTAAGGTACAAAATCAACTGACCTCTAAGAGCTACAGTACTACCCTTCATTCAAGGACTGCTTCATTTGGAAACTAAAAATAAACTATTCTATTTCTATAATCAACTGAGGCATAGCATGAGTAGAGTCAATCCATGCTGAGAATGACGTCTAAATCCATCATCTCTAACTCCACAAGATCAACTAAGGTAACCTTTTGAGATATTATGACCGGACAGTTCTTGTATACCTGCCTGGCTATAATAGGAACACCTACTGAGGTAGATACTAAAAAGGGCTCTGCTAGAGTTTCAGGACTGTCTCTGAAATTGACAGTTATATATGGAGTTACCAAAGAAAGAAAATCTCTAAGTTCTAGTAAAGCATAAACATATAAGGAAAGACTTACAATGTACCAGTAACTACGTCAGGAGAATTTTCCTGATCTTAGAGGGATTGAACAACATATAATCTGTTCAAATGCTGACCACTGGTAGCACTAGAAGCGATACCCTTTTGAGTTGGGCGGTCGGATGGAAATGACGACTGATGAGACTGGTCCTATTGGCATACATCCCTACCTTTCTGAACAACTACCCGACACTCTCAAATCTGATAGCATGGCTTGCTACACCCGAAAAACACATTACTACCCGTACTACACTCACCCTGATGGTGTTTGCCACACTTCTGACATAAAGGATTGGTACGAGCACTGCTAACACTGACCTAGGACTTAGAGCCTAGTACCCTATATCGATTGTTATTTCTGAATTTGGGTACTGAGGCACTGGCTGAAGAAAGTACTGGGGCTGAAGACCTCTGATGAAACTGAGGATGGTTACTACCTTCTGACCTTGGCTGATTGAAATTAAAACTACACATCTTAGCTCTCTTATTTTCTTTCTCACTATCCTTAATATTTTTCTCCTCTATCTGTTGAGCATGGACCATCAATCTAGACAAGTCCTTCTCGCTAATCAGTATTGCATTCCTACACACTTTGACCATACTATCAGATACACCAGACATAAACTGATTCATATTAGACCTACTGTCAGCCACCACATGAGGAGCATATCTAGCTAACTGAGTGAACTTAAGAGAATACTCCCCCACACTCATGCTGCCATGTGTCAAATTAATAAATTCTAACACTTTAGCCTCCTTCTATTCTAATGGAAAGAATCTTTCTAAGAAAGTTGTGGCAAACTCTTCCTATTTTATAAGACCTGCATCAACACCTCTATCAACTATCCACTGCTTAAACCAAGTATGGGATACACCCTTCAATTGATATACAACCAACTCGACACTCTGACTAAAATTCACCGCCATAGCATCTGTGACCTTATGAACCATATCTAAGAATTCCTGTGAATCCTCTTCAAACTTGGATCCCATGAAAGAAAGAGGATTTATTCGGGTGAAATTCTCAATTCTGGTTGCAGTAGTATTGGACACTGGGTTGGTCTGAAGAGCAGTTGGTCATTCATTCTGTGCTACTATGGAGTTTGCTAGAGTAGTGAACGCAACCCTGAATTCTTTGTGAGAGACATGCTTGTCCAGAGGATCTGCCTGGATGGGCTGAGAGGTTGGCTGAGTTCTTGTTCTTCTTGGGAGGCATGTTCTGTAAATAGAAAGAGAAAACAGATTAGATAGAGATTTTAACTTGAGCTCATGCTCACTCATACGATATAAATGCTAAAAGAAGGGAAACTCTTTCCTAAATGCCTTATAGCCTTTCGTCCATATGTGTGGTGCATTACACACCTATGCACAAGACTCTACTCAACGCGGCTTTCAAACTTCCTAGGACACTTTAAAACCTTAGGCTCTAATATCAAGTTTGTAAAGACCCGAGACTAACCCCTAGTCATTACACGGTGCTTACAGTCCTGAGAGACCACAAGCTAACCCATGAGCTAGTACCTGCTATAAGCACTGGATAATATAATCATAAATTACAGAAGAATAACTAAAGTGCCATAAGGTTTTAAATATCTAAATTAAAACAAAAATATAAATCTATGAAAATAACAGTCTGAATCTGATTAAGTACTAATAATCTAAATAACTAACTAACTGTAATGTCTGAAAAGCCTCTAAGACTGAATGATTGAGAGTTGATGGGACAAGCCCCAAACTAATTCCATTGACTACTGAAATAAAGACATAAAATAAGATAGCCTGTCCTTGGGTGATGAAGACTCACTATGCTACTATACAGCTGAGAATCTGAGGGACTAAGTGCAATCTAGGAACTGAGCATCAACACCTATGATATGATACATCATAGTGCAAAAGAAATGTATGAGATCAGTACTTTGAATGTACTGGTATGCTAAATGAGGTAGGCTAACATACAAGGTTTCATGAATAGGAGTAATGATCTATCTAAATATGCATATAAAGCATGGAATACAAAATAAATAGCATGAAATCTGTAGATACTAAACATGCATAAAAATCTGTAGACACTGAGAATGCATGACCAAGCATATGATATGAACTGAGTAAAATCTATAAACTTAAATACTAAAATTTACACTCTTTGGTCAAATAATACAAAGTTAGAAGAACTGAACTAGAACTATAACTGAGACTATATATGAGACTGTGGGAGGTATCATCTAACTAACATTCCCTAATTTGAGCTAATCGGGGTCCAACCTGTAACCCCAGTTGGAAGGGTGTTAATACCGTGCCAAAGGTACTAACGCTGGCTGTGTGGATCCACTAAACTAATATCATGTACAAACGACTAAGGGTATCAAGCCTAAACTGATGGGTGACACTTGCGATATAGTCAAGCCTAATATGATAGGTGACTACTCATATCCTATGCTAGTGTAATGTCCCGTACTTTTCCTAAAAAATTTCATCTCAAGAATGTCTAGTATTATATTTTAAATTCTTAAAGCGCCTGCCTGGCTTTCAGGTCACTTGCGAATGATGATTGCATGAGGAATTTTCACAATTTTCACCTTTTTTCATGTGGAAAATTTAATAAGATTTCCATCGATATATGATTGCTTAAATCTGATAATTGGGTAAGAAGTTATGACTATTTCAAGCTCCCATCATAAAACAGCGCCATATTAGTCAGTGACACACCGCGCCATAAGAGGAAATGGAATTTGGCAAATTCCTGTAGGGGTTCGCGATTATGGCGCATCGCGCCAGGGCCCAAATTCAAAATTATCCTTTTCCAATGTCTTATCATGATTTTCTCCGTGTCGCACCAAAGTTCCAGGTCGTAAAAGAAGGGGCAACACGATGGCTCTGCCTCAATTATCGAATTCCAGTGACACGGCACAATAGTTCTGTATCGCGCCAGGACTTCAATTTGGGAAATTTTTACTGAAATTACAAGACGCGTCCACGGTTAAAAGGGTCAATTTCCCACACCTATTTAATCCCTTTAACATGTGATTCAGCCACTTTTCACCCAAAATACACTCTCTTCTCTCAAGTTTCTCTCAAGAACAAGCTAGGGTTTTCATTGAAGATCCAATTTCAAGAATGTTTCACCGTCAATCTTCACAAAACCATGAACTAAGGTATGCGTAGTGTTCATTCATGGACTTTTTTTGTCCATGAAGCCCAAGAATCTCTTTTCTAAGTATAAGTTTATGGATTTCTTTATGAATTCCATGTTGGATGATCAATTTTATGTGGAATTGATTTGTATAGATGTATATTCATGTGAACCTATGAATAAACCCTAGGATGATGAAATTAGAGATGAATCATGATGATTAATTATTGTATAATGTTGTCTACATGTGCTATGCCTACCATGTGTTTGATTAAATGCCTAGATAAAGGAACAATTTCCAACTAGTATGATATCATGAAATCCCCATGTATGTACAAGTTATGCCCATCACATGTTTTGATGGAATGCTTTTATAAATATATTATGGATAATAATATTAGTTATATGTTCAAGTAAGTTATGCTTGGTCAGTTTTCTTTCATCGAGTCCTGGGGGTACTTGTACCAAAAAAAATTAGCTGTGTGCTTAGAGCCATGTCATGTTTTCATGATACTCTCAGTTAAGCCATGATTCTTAGACTTCAGACAGTTTTATGACTCAAGAAATCTCCATGATCTCATGAACTCAGTCAGTTGTTAGATATCAGTAGTAGTTTATCAGTCAACAAAATTCAGTAACTCAGTCCATGTTTAGTTCAGTAAATCATGTTTAGTGTCCATTCTGATGGAAGTATAAATTAGCACCAAGTGAACCCAAGGATGGGGACACACACTATCAGATGAGGGTGTGATCCTTAGCAATCATTCTTGCATTCCAGAACTATGCAACCAGCATAGGTTGAGACATCAACACTATCGATGAGGGTTGATAAGGTGGATAAGCACTGTCAGATAAGGGCCCCACCATTTTCATACAGGTGACACTATCAGATGAGGGTCAACAATAGCTTGTCCTTATCGGTGATGCGGTATTGACACCCTTCTAATTAGGGTTACAGATTGGACCCCAACTCAGCCATAATGGCATATCAGTGACATGTTGGTTAGATAACTACTTCCCACAGTTTCATGTTACAGAATAAGGACTTTCAGATACAGTCAACTCAGATATAGTTCGAAACTCAAATAGTTCTATCAAATTCAAGACTGTCAGATACAGTCAACTCATATATAGTATGAAACTCAAATAGTTCCAGCAGACGTAGGACTGTCAGATACGGTCACTCATGTTATTAGTTATATTTAGATTCAGTAATCATGTTATCACAGTATTAGTGTCAGTTGTTATGTCTCATGCATGTATTCTCACACTCATGATATTTAGTCAGTTATTATCACTGTTCATGCATATGAACCCCATGCATTCAGCCTACCTCACATCCATACCAGTATATTTAAAGTACAGACGCATTTCACTATGGTGCCTTAATTAGCAGTAGATTCTAGTTTTAGCAGTCATAGTTAGAAGTGAGTCCTCATTATTTGAGGATATGATTATTCCCTATTATCTCATTAATTAATTTATTAGTTGGAGTTAGTTGGGGACATCTCTCATCAGCTCCTTACTCAGATAGTTCAGTTAGTTAGAGGCTTTCTAAACTATCATGTTTCAAACTTCAGTATTTTTAATTTTTGTTTTAGGTATTTTATTACCCCATACAGATGTTATATCATTTAGATTATGTTTAGTATTGAACCTTATGGCCTTTCAGTGCATGTTTCCATATTATTATGTCATATTATGCAGTGTACAGGTATAATATTAGTCATGGGTTAGCATGTGGTCCTTCGGGGTTATGAGCACCATGTAGCATTCCAGTTCAGCAAATTAGGGTGTTACAAACTTGGTATCAGATCCTAAGGTTCAATAGAGTCCTAGAAAGTCAGAAAGTCATATCTAGTAGAGTCTAGTACATGGGTTATTGCGTGCCACATTTATGTACAGGAGGCTATAAGATATTTTAGGAACAATTTTCCCTCTTTCAGTATTCATGTCGTGGTAGTGGTCATAATCATAAGTTAATCTCTCAGGCTAATCCGCTTCTTCTCTTTATTTCATAATATGCCTCCTAAGTGGAGAAATCAGTTAGCCCCTCAGCCCGAAGAACCTTTGGGCGATCATGTTTCTCATACGGAGTTCAAGATCGTATTTACCACTCTTGCTTAGTCAGTAGCTGCCCATAATGAGCGACTAGCTGTCATTTTGGCCAACTCAGCTGCAACTAGGATTTGGGACTTCACCTGAATGAATCATTCGTCCTTCCATAGGTCTAAAGTAGATGAAGACCCTGAGGAATTCATTAATCAAGTTCAAAAAGTGATAGACATCATGAGGGTGACTACTGTTGAGAGTACTGAGTTAGCCACATACCAGTTGCATGATATGGCTCATACTTGGTTCAAACAGTGAAAGTCAAAAAGGTCAGATGATGCAAGTCCTATAGAGTGGGAGGAGTTTGTCACTACATTCTTAGATAGATTCTTTCCCCAAGAGCTTAGAGAGGCTAAGGTGCTAGGAATCATCAACCTCGGGCAGGGTAATATGACGGTGAAAGAGTATTCTCTAAAGTTTACTCAATTAGCTAGATATGCCCCTCATGTGGTTGCAGACGGCAGAGCCAAGATGAGTAAGTTTGTTTCAAGGGTAAATGATAGCATGGTTAATGAGTGCAGATCCACTATGCTAAATAGTGACATGACTTTAGCCAGACTTATGACCCATGCTCAGCAGATAGAGGAGCAGAAGATTAAGCAGAGGGAAAAGCAAAATAAGAAAGCTAGGATAGGTAGTTTCAATTTTAGTCAGCCTAATTTAGAAGGAGAAAACCGTTCTCAGTATCATCCTAATTCATCATTTCCAGCTCCTTCTTCAGCCAGTGCTCCAGTTTCTAAGTTCAGAGATAAAGTGCCAAGCTCTAAGTCTCAGGGCAGTGTCAGTAATGCCTGAACTAATCCCCTTTGTCAGACTTGTGGTAAGAACCATAAGGGTGCTTGCAGAGCTAGCAGCGATGTCTATTTTGATTGTGGCAAGCCTGGCCACAGAGTCAGAGACTGCCCTCAGTCAGGTTATCAAAGTCATCTCTGCTCCTCAGCTCAGTTTGATCGCTCAAATCAGCAGGATGCCACCACTAGTGCTACTAGCGGGCAACGCCCAAATAGAATATATATGCTTCAGACCCGATAAGATTAGGAAAATTCTCCTGATGTAATTACTGGTATGTTACGGATCTTTCATGTGCATGTTTATGCTTTGCTAGATCCAGGAGATTCTTTGTCTTTTGTTACTTTCTATATAGCAGTTGATTTTGGAATCAGTCTCGAAATTCTAGCAGAGCCCTTCTCAGTCTCAACCCCAGAGGGGAAGACCATCATAGCCTGGTGGGTATACAGGAACTGCCCAATTATGATGTTTCAGAAAGACACTTCAACAGACTTAGTCAAATTAGAGATGACTGGTTTTGATGTTATTCTCGGTATAGATTAGCTTCATTCCTGCTATACCATAGTCGACTGCAAAAACAAAATAGTCCAGTTTCAGTTTCCAAATAAACCCATCCTTGAGTGGAAGGGTAGTGTATCTGCTTTCAGGGGTCAACTTATGTCCTACCTTCGAGCAAGGAAAATGATATCTAAAGGATGTGTCTATCATTTTGTCCAAGTTAAGGACACTAGTTCCAAAAATCCCAGCCTTGAATCAGTCCCAGTAGTGAATAAATATTCAGATGTCTTTCCCAAAGATCTTCCAGGAATTCCTCCCGAAAGGGAAATGGATTTCGACATTAATCTTCTTCCGAATACTCAGTCTATCTCTATTCCATCATCAGAATGGGACCAGCAAAATTTAGAGAACTGAAAGAATAGTTGAAGGATCTCTTAGATAAGGGATTCATCAGACCCACCATTTCCCCATGGGGTGCACCAGTCTTATTCGTGCGCAAGAAAGATAGTTCTCTCAGAATGTTCATTAATTACCATCAACTCAATAATGTCACGATCAAGAACAAGTATTCTCTTCTCAGAATCGATGACTTGTTTGACCAACTTCAGGGTGCCAGCTATTTCTCTACGATAAACCTCAGATCCAGCTATCATCAGCTCAAAGTTAGAGAAAGTGATGTTCCGAAAATAACTATCCATACTAGGTATGGTCACTTTGAATTCTTAGTCATGGCATTTAGTCTTACAAATGCCCCAACAGCTTTCATGAACTTGATGAACCGTGTTTTCAAGAAATACTTAAACATGTTCGTCATAGTCTTCATATATGATATTCTGGTCTATTACCGAAGTGAGCGTGACTATCTCAAAATAGTACTTCAGACTCTCAGAGATCATCAGCTATTTGCCAAATTTCGTAAATACGAATTTTGGCTAAGGTCAGTAGTATTCCTTGGTCATATCATTTTTGGTAATGGCATTAGAGTTGATCCTCAAAAGACTGAAGTAGTAAGAAACTGGCCAATACCTGTCTCTCCATCACATATTAGGAGTTTCTTAGGTTTGGCTGGCTATTACAAATGATTTGTTGAGGGATTTTTATCTATTACATCCCCTATATCCAAAATGAATCAGAAGAAAGTCAAGTTTCAGTGGTCAAACCCTTGTGAGAAGAGTTTTCAGGAGTTGAAGACTCGACTTACCTCAGCCCCAGTCTTAGCTCTTCCAGATGGTTCAGATGGGTTCGTGGTATATTATGATGCATCTAGAGTAGGTTTGGGTTGTGTCCTCATGCAGCATGGTAAGTTCATAGCCTATGCCTCTAGACAGCTTAAACCCCATAAGAGGAATTATCCTACTCATGATCTTGAGTTAGCAGTCGCAGTCTTTGCATTGAAGATTTGGAGGCATTATCTCAACGGAGTTCATATAGATGTCTTCACAGATCACAAAAGTTTTTAGTATGTATTTTATCAAAAAGATCTCAATCGTCGTCAGAGAAAGTGGTTAGAGCTCTTGAAAGACTATGACATGAGTGTTCTCTATCATTCAGGCAAGGCCAACATAGTGGACGACGCTCTTAGTAGGCTATCCATAGTAGTGTTTCTCATGTTGAGGACAGTAAGAAAAAGTTAGCTCAGGAAATCCATTAGCTTACCAGACTAGGAATTCACTAAGTCGATATAGATGAGGGTGATATATGGGTTTAGAGTAGTTTTGGAATCATCTCTAGTTTCCGAGGTGAAAGAAAAACAAGATAAAGATCCCAGCCTTGTCAAGTTGAAAGAGTCAGTTCAGGATCAAAAAGTAGAGGTTTTCTCTTAAGGGAAAATAGTGTTTTGGATTGTCAGGGTCATCTCTGTGTTCTAGGTGTAGACGAATTAAGGCAGCGAATTCTTACAAAAGCGCATGGTGCGCGCTACTCTATTCATCCAGGGACCACAAAGATATCCTGCAACTTGTATGAAATCTATTGGTGGAGTGGGATGAAGAGAGACATTGCAGAGTTTTTGGCTAAGTGCTCTACATGTCAGTAAGTTAAGAAAGAGCATCAGAATCCTAGTGGGTCCATGCAGGCGTTCAGTATTCCTACTTAGAAGTGGAAAGTTGTAAATATGGACTTTGTGACGGGTTTGCCTCGAACTTATCATCAGTATGATTTAGTCTGGGTCATTGTAGACAGAATGACCAAATTATCTTATTTCCTTCCAGTTCATACCTCTTATTTGGCTGAGGATTACACCAAGCTCTACATCAAGGAGCTGGTCAGATTGCACGGTGTTCCATTATCCATTATCTCAGACAGAGGTACCTAGTTCACCTCTCATTTATGAAAAGCATTCCAAAAAGGTCTTGGTACCCAAGTTCATCTCAGTACAGCCTTTCATCCTAAGACATACGGTCGAGCAGAAAGGATCATTCAGACGTTAGAAGATATGCTAAGGGCGTGTATAATCGATTTCAAGGAAAGTTGGGATGACCACTTGCCTTTGATTAAATTTGTATACAATAACAGCTATTATTCCAGTATTCGAATGGCTCCATTCGAAACTCTCAATGGTAGGATATGTAGATCTCCAATTTGTTGGTTCAAAGTTAGTGAGGCCTCAATCATCGATCCTGACTTAGTATTCGAATATTTAGAAAAAGTCCAGTTAATCAGAAAAAGACTCTAGGCTGCTCAAAGCCGACAGAAGTTTTATACAGATGTTCGTAGAAAAGATATCGAGTTTGAGGTTGGTGATCATGTCTATCTAAATATCTCTCCCATGAAGGGAGTAAAGAGATTTGGCAAGAAGGGAAAGCTCAGTCCCCGATATGTCGGTCCCTTCAAGATTCTCAGTCGTTTCGGCAAGGTAGCTTATGAGCTCAAATTGCCTTCAGATCTAGCCTCAGTTCATCCAGTCTTTCATGTTTCTTTGCTCAAGAAGTGCATAGGTCACCCCTCTATTGTAGTACCTATTCAGATCATTGATGTTCAGAACACTCTCTCTTATGAAGAGATTCCATTCGAAATCTTAGACTATCAGAATCGTAGATTGAGGAACAAAGAAGTCCCTCTAGTTAAAGTTCTTTGGCGAAATCATTCTATCGAAGGAGATACTTGGGAAGCAGAAGCAGACATGCGTACCAAGTATCCTCACCTCTTCTTCACCAACTCAGATCAAGCTCAATGTAACAGTTCTCCTTAAGCTTACTCAGTTTCATGTTCAGTGTTTATCTCAAACTTGTTATGCAGTTTCATGCCCATGTTCCCATTATAAACTTGGTATCAAGTACCATTATATATTCATCCATGAACTCATGCATCACTTTAGTTATGTAATTATGCATCAGACATGCATTCTCATTGTGAGAAACTCAGTTCTTCAGTACACTCACTCATAATTTATGAATCAGTTACACATCCATCAGATATGCATGTTCAGTATTATATGTTCAGCTTGTTAGTCATGTCAATCATGAGATCATGTTCTATTTATTCATGTTCAGTATATACGTCAGTTGTCTTTTCTCCCTCTTAGTCAGTCTCATTCGAGGACGAATGTTCTCAAGAGGGAGATATTGTAATACCCCATACTTTTCCTAGAAAATTTCATCTCAAGAATGTCTAGTATTATCTTCTGAATTGAATGATGATTATTCCATGAGGAATTTTAATGATTTCACTTTTTTCATGTGGAAAATTCAATTAGCTTTCCATCGATATATGATTTACTTAAATTTGATAACCGGGTAAGAAGTTATGACTATTTCAAGTTTCCATCATAAAATAGCGTCATATTAGTAAGTGGCGCGCCGCGCCACAATAGGAAATGGCATTTGGAAAATTCCAGTAGGGGTCCGCGATTATGGCGCATCGCGCTAGGGCCCAAATTTAGAATTGTCCTTTTCCCGTGTCTTAGTGCAATTTTCTCCTTGTCGCGCCGAAGTTCCAGGTCGTAAAAGAAGGGGAAATGCGATGGCTCCGCATCATGCCATCCCTCAATTTCTCAATTCTCAAATTCTAGTGACATAGCGCGATAGTGCTGCGTCGTGCCAGGGGTTCAATTCAGGAAATTTTTACTGAAATTACAAGACGCGTCCAGGGTTAAAAGGGTCAATTTCCTACCCCTATTTAAGCCCTTTAACATGTGATTCATCCATTTTTCATCTAAAATACACTCTCTTCTCTCAAGTTTCTCTCAAGAACAAGCTAGGGTTTTCATAGAAGATCCAATTTCAAGAAAGTTTCACCGTCAATCTTCACGAAACCACGAACTAAGGTATACATAGTGTTCATTCATGGACTCCTTTTGTCCATGAAGCCCAAGAATCTCTTTTCTAAGATTAAGTTTATGGATTTTTTTATGAATTCCATGTTGGGTGATCAATTTTATGTGGAATTGATTTGTATAGATGTATATTCATGTGAACCTATGAATAAACCCTAGGATAATGAAATTAGAGATGAATCATGATGATTAATTATTGTATAATGTTGTCGACATGTGCTATGCCTACCATGTGTTTGATTAAATGCCTAGATGAAGGAACAATGCCTAACTAGTATGATATCATGAAATTCCCATGTATGTACAAGTTATACCTATCACATGTTTGGATGGAATGCCTCTATAAATGTATTATGGATTATGATGTTAGTTATATGTTCAAGTAAGTTATGCTTGGTCAGTTTCATTCCATCGAGTCCTGGGGGTACTTGTACCCAAAACAGTAGCTGTGTTCTTAGAGCCATGTCATGTTTTCACGATACTCTCAGTTAAGTCATGATCCTTAGACTTCAGACAGTCTTATGACTCAGGAAATCTCCAAAATCTCATGAACTCAGTCAGTTGTCAGATATCAGTAGTATTCGATCAGTCAACAGAATTTAGTAACTCAGTCCATAGTCAGTTCAGTAAATCATGTTTAGTGTCCATTCAGATGAGAGTAGAAATTAGCACCGAGTGAACCCAAGGAGGGGGACACACACTATCAAATGAGGGTGTGATCCTTAGCAGTCATCCTTGCATTCCAGAACTATGTAGCCAGCATAGGTTGAGACATCAACACTGTCGATGAGGGTTGATGAGGTGGATAAGCACTATCAGATAAGGGCCTCACCGTTCTCATATAGGGGATACTATCAGATGAGGGTCGCGTACAGCTTGTCCTTACCGGTGGCACGATATTGACACCCTTCCAATTGGGGTTATAGATTGGACCCCGAATCGGCCATAATAGGATATCAGGGGTATGTCGGTTAGCTAAATACTTCCCACAGTTTCAATTTATAGAATAAAGACTGTCAAATACAGTCAACTCAGATATAGTATGGAACTCAGATAGTTCCATCAGATTCAGGATTGTCAGATACAGTCAACTCAGATACAGTATGGAACTTAGATAGTTCCATTAGATATAGGACTGTCAGCTATGGTCACTCATGTTATCAGTTATATTCAGATTCAGTAATCATGTTATCACAGTATTAGTGTCAGTTGTTATGTCTCATGCATATATTCTCATGCTCATGATAGTTAGTCAGTTATTATCATTGTTCATGCATATGAACCCCATGCACTCAGCCTACCTCACATGCATACCAGTACATTCAATGTACTGACGCATTTGCGCTATGGTGTCTTATACCACAGGTTCAGAGACACGAGCTCCAGATCAGCAGTAGATTCTAGTTTCAGCAGTCAGATTTAGAAGTGAGTCCTTATCATTCGAGGACATGATTATTCTCTATTATCTCATTAATTAGTTTATTAGTTAGAGTTAGTTGGTGACATGTCCCATCAGCTCCTTACTCAGACAGTTCAGTAAGGTAGAGGCTTTTGAGACTATCATGTTTCAGACTTTAGTATTTTTAATTTTGGTTTATTTATTCTATTACCCCACACAGATGTTATATCATTCATATTATGTTCAGTATTGAACTTTATGGCCTTTCAGTGCATGTTTCCGCATTATTTTGTCATATTATGTAGTGTATAGTAAGATATCATGGGTTAGCTTGTGGTCCTTCGATGTTATGAGCACCATGTAGCGTTCTGGTTCAGCAAATCAGGGTGTTACAGTTGGATATATAGTTCTAGAGTATAGGGACTGCTACTAACGACTCTGCCTATCTAACGACGAAGCCGCCATCCCTATACTCACTCGGTGCTAAATCCTACTCCCAACTGAATGACACTGAAATGCTAGACTATTCTGAGGTTAGTTGACTGTTCTGATAATGCTCATGATATAATCTAAAGTTATTCTGAAGATACTGAGACAACATTAAGTAAACAGTTACAGCTTTGGGTATTCAATACCCCCAGGACGCAAAACAAAAGTAGTAGCATGACACTAAAACATTGATGGACATAGCATGAAGACTCTTATTAAATCAATTGCTCTTGTAGAAATTTTATCAAACACTTATAGTTCATGATTTAAAATAATCATAGAATTACTAAAGGACCGTCATAATTGACATGAAATTATCATGAAAAAATATTAAGTCATGATTTAATTCAATAAATGATAACACTAAAACATAAGGAATCGAATAACAACAATGAATTCATTAGAACATGATTAAATCAAAGTTCATGGAGATTAATGGATGAAATCATGATTTAAAATTAAATAACTTTAAAAGATCATAACTTTATAATTAAAAAGGTTACTTGAGCTCCATGGATGAAAGGAATCCATGAATAAATAACTAATATACCTGGAATGATGAATTTGGAAGGATTGATGGAGAGTTCTTGAGAAATTGCCTTGAATTTGAGAGCTAGGGTTTCTTGTTTTTGAAAAAAGGGATCTTTAATTTTGAAGAAGAATTGAATAATGATGACTACTTAGGGTATTTAGGGGTTAAATTTCAAGTTTTAGGTTAATTAGGGCCATGGAAAAAGACCCAAATACCCTTAGACGAATTTAAAAATAGAAGCTGAAAACTGACCATCCCAATTTTTGGCCTTGGCGCGACGTGTCACCATCATGCCAAGCCATTGGAAAAGGGACAACTAGGACCTAAACAGACGGTGCGATACGCCACCATCGTGGTAAGCCGGTGGATGCCATTTTGGCCTCTTCCGCTATGCTCCATGATCGCAGAGGCCCACTGAAAATTGACAAATGGGAAATTAGCCTACTCCGTGATGCGCCATAATTACGGAGTCACACTGGAAATCAAAAATTGTCATTTGGACTGTCTACGGGATGAGCTAAGGATTAAAATAATGATGTTTTGCGACTAAAACATAAAATCACCATAACTTCTTATTCGATTATCGGATTTGGGCAAATTTTATATTGTTGAAAAGCTAATTGAATTTTCTACACAGTGGGAGGCTCTAAACTAAAAAATAATAAGAGTTTTAAAAATTTCATATACGAATACTCATGCACTGGGACTTAGATTATGCTAGGGAAATATGGGGTGTTATAATAATTTAGAAATTTCACTATGTCTTACACTTTTACGTATAACCATGATTTAAATGTATATTTTAGCATATAGCTTATATCTTCAGTTTTAAAGAATACATTAAGTATTTTTCATAATTTAGTGCATGTCTCACATACTCAATACATTCTAAAGTACTGACCACATATATGCATTTATGGTTACATTCCCTTATAATATAGGTACCATATGTATCCCACACACTAGGGTCAGACAGTTCTCAGCATTCAGCAAGCAGATGATGAATTCTCTTATTTCAGGGACTCAAGTCAGTTGTAGTTCTTGTATTTTATTTCTATTATTCTGATGTATTGATTAGAGATAGTTGGGGGAGATGTCCTGACTACCGACAGCCAGTATAGTAGAGGCTTCGTAGATAGTCAGTTAGAGTCATTACATATAATTCAAGTTTCTTCTTTAAATTTATCATTTTGTAAGCTTTTACTGTATCATATTTATTTGGGTTTTCTCATGTTATGCTTCCGCTTAGCAAATTTATCTTTTATATATATTTTAAATTAGTTGCTTAAGCAGTATTCCAGTACATGTGTTAGCTTGGGATCACTTATGGTTCTAAGCACTGTGTCATAATTAGGGAATAGTCTCAGATCGTGACACTATCACTCTAATATTCAGATTGCCCCATTTGAAGATCTTTATGGTAAAAGATGTAAATCTACTATTGGTTGGTTTGAGGTAGGTGAAACTGCTTTGGTAGGGCCATATTCAGTGCATAAGGCGATGAAAAAAGTTCAGCTAATTAGAGAAAGACTGAAAATTGCTCAGAGTCGTCAGAAATATTATGCAGATGCGAGAAGAAGGGATTTTGAGTTTGATATTAGTGATTTTATCTACTTAAAGGTTTCACCCATGAAAGGGGTAAAGAAATTTGGTAAGAAAAGAAAGCTCAGTTCGCGTTATGTTGGTCCTTATAAGATTTTTAGTCGATATGGTAAGGTAGCCTTTGAGTTGGAATTACATACTGGTTTAGCATTAGTGCATCTAGTCTTCCATATTTTTTTGTTGAATATATGCATTGGTGACTCATCGTTAATCATTCTTTTAGAGAGTGTGGGCATGAAAGATAGTTTCTCCTATGAAGTGATCTTTGTTGAGATCCTTGATTATTAAATTCGTACGTTAAGGAAGGTTCTATGGAGAAATCAGTCAGTTGAGGGATTTACTGGGGAAGCAGAGGCAGATATGACGACCAAGTACCCCTATTTTTTTCTCTTCAAACTCAATTCCATCTTGAGGTAATAGTTCCCTTAATTAGTTAATTCTTTTATTTCTATATCAGGCCATCTAGCTATTTTTATGTCATATCATGCATTTCAGAGTTTAGTCCAGTCCATCAATCAGTCATAGATACAAATATCAACTCGTGGTTCAGCTCGTAAGTGTTAGTGTAAAATTTCAGCTTTTCCCCTACTTAGTCAGTTTCACTTGGGGACGAATGATCCCAAGGGGAAGATATTGTAATATCTCAAGTTCTTAAAATCTAAACCCACCAAAAGATAGGCCATTGAATTAGCTTTCCAATGCCCCCATTTTTGCCTTAATCTGATAACGTGGTGAAAAGTTATGGCAAATTAACTGAGGAACTATCAAACTGCCTGTAACAACACGACTCTGTCAACGACTCATTATCATACACAACGTCATAGTGAAGACTCATTGTCATGACTGTGTGGGACCAAAGACTTTAGCTCAGTGATGACGAGTACAACATATGACTCGTTATCTGTTTAAATGAGTCGTTAGATGGACCCATCATTAGAACAATAAGAAACCAAGAAATCAAGTCCCTGACAATGAATCCTCATAACGATTCGTGACCAGACCTAATGAGTCGTCACCTAAGTTGTGACGACTATTTCTTAAAATTTTGAAACATTTTAAGAAAGGCTTTTTGGTCTTTCTTCATTCTTTTAACTCCTAACCCACGTCATTTAGGCTTCCCTAAGGGTTGAATATAAGCCTAATTTTCCCCAAAATCCCCATTCAGTAACAACATCAATTAAACCAAGAAAAGGAGTAGTTATTCTTCTCCAAATCCAAGTTAGGGTTCTCTAATCTCAAGTTCAAATTCCAAGGATTTCTCCAAGGCTTCCTTCTCCAGGTATATGGAATTTCATCAATGGATTCCTAAAACCCATTGAGTCCCAAAGACTTCTCAAATTCTCAAGCTTAATTTCCCTTTATGTTTTGGGTTCCAGGTCAAATATGAGCTTTTTTAATTTCTTCATTTTACTTGTATCTAAACCATGAATATATGTTTTCCCATAGGTTTAGCATTTTCCCATACTCAAAAACATAAAATTCCCCTTTTATTGATAAATCATTGAGTTTTGTCTTAAATTATGAAATTCCCTATTATGATAAGCTTTTAATATTATCACATTCAGTTGCATTAGTCAGAGCTGGTGGGTTATGAACACCCTATACCTAGGGATTCATGCATATATTAGTTTACATGTCTTTGAGCACTTCAGATTATACATTGTTGATATTTTCAGAATGTAATTAAAATGAACAATTCAGTTTTCAGTGTCATTCAGTTGAGTAGTACTTAGCACCTAGTGAACACAGGGATGAAGGCTCACCGATCAATTAGGATCGATACCTTTAATAGAAGTCCCTAAGTTTTAGAACTACAACGCCATCGTAGGTTATACGAGGTCACCCGACAGTTGAGGACTGTCACCCTAATCCTTCAAGAAATCAGTTTAAAGGATCCATGTTAGTTAATGTTTGTACCCTTGGCAAGGTACTGAACACCCATCCAATTGGATTTACAGGTTGGATCCTGATTGGCTCAATGGGGTATATCGGTCATTGCTAGCTCCTACAATCCTCAGTTCATATTCTAATTCATGTTTCTGTTCAGATTTGCAGGACCATGTATTCAGTTATTCAGCTTTCATTCAGCACATATATATACCTGGTCTTGCACTCAATTTCCATGTCCATGCATTCATGTTCCAATTACACTATTTAGTTGCCCATCTCACATACTCAGTATATTTAAAGTACTGATCGCGTACTTTTCTATGCTATATTTTCCCATAATATAGGTTCGAACGTTCAGTACCCGAATCGTACTTAACACTTTCCCATACCACTCAGCAGCAGTTTTGGTGAGTCCTCATCATTTAAGGAGTAGTTATCAGTTATTTACTTTTCAGTCTACTTTTATTTTAGTCAGTTGGAGTTAGTTGGGGCTTGTCCCAATAACTCATTAAGATTTAGAGGCTTTCAGAAAAATGTCTAGATTTTTAGTATGTTGGTTTTCAGACAGTTCTATTTTCAGTTTTTGCTGATATTCAGTTTTTCCTTATTATTATTTCCATCTGTTATTTCAGTTTAGTTTCCGACCAGTATTTTATTACCTTTCAGTCTTCTTAGTATTATGTCATGGGTTAGCTTGGGGTCACTTGCACTCTAAGCACCGCGTTGTGATTAGGGGGTAGTTTCGAATCATGACATTCGGACCCTCCCCCACTTGTGGACCCATTTGCTGCCGTAGATGGCCCACATGCGACTGTAGGTGGCATGTTGGTTAAAACAGAAGATCTGTGATGACCTACAGACTAAGATATGTCGGCATCTGCGTTCGCAGATGGCCAAGTTCTCCAATAGATTGCATTTTCATTTTCAAACAGTGCGCGTCCCTTCGAGGTGCACCGTGTCCGCAAATGGAGAAAGTTTTTCTCTCTAATTTCTCGATTAAGAGATCATTAACTCTCAAGTTTCAAATGAATTTTGTATAGAAAAAGCAATCTCTCAATCAATTTGATAAAGTCAAAGCCAAGCAAGCGACGACAACTATCACACAAGTCTTGTCTTCTTCGCATCTCACTATCCACATGAAGAAATACTTCTATATTTAAACATAAAAAAGTTCCTTTCGCCCATGAACATGAGAGAACACTTCTTCCGTAAAGTGAATACACATTTTGTTTTACTTTCCCTCTATTTTTCATTTATACACATTATTTTTTACTTTTCCTCTATTTTCCGTTTACTTTCATTACTTTGAACCAATATTCACGTTAGACTTGGTCTTGGATCAACCTCTGATGCTAAGGTACCCTAACACTTGTCATTCCATCGTCGGCCAATTGCTACAAACATCCGAGATTTCATCTTTATCACATACATTTAACAACTGCAATCTTATTTCCGAAACATGTGAGACAGGTGCTAGAAATTATTAGGGCAAGATTACCGTATAAATATCTCCCGTTTTCACCATTGTAAGATTCTCATTGATACACAAAAACTCTGGCAAAAATTATTTAGTGTTCATTGCTATTTTGCTGTAGATCAACCCAGCTGAATCAATACGAATTATTTCCTGTCTTTTTTTTTTTGATAATTGATTATTTACTTTGTTATCGTTATGACGTTGTTTTCATTATCTTTACAAAGGATAGTTGAATTTAGTTTAATCATATTGCTTTTGGCCCTAATCTCTCTATTAATTGTTTAGTCTAATAACCAATTGTCTTAGCTTAGGTTGAACACAAATCTTCTTTTACCTTGGTACATTATCACAAAACTACCATCTTGAAGTGAACCAATCGTAGGTTATGGTAATTGGTATAGGAAAAAAATATCCTCCATGTTCATAGGAAACGAACAAATAATGTTATGAAGGGGATTGAATCAGTTAACAACAAAGGTCAGCACGTTAATTAATTAATTAATTAACATATCCAAATTGCTGCAGTGGAGATTAGTGTTTGAGAATAAAAGGGCGGTGTTACCAGATTTCACATGATTTGATCTAGATTATAATAATCCATAATTGAAAATTATTTTTTAATGTTATCTTTTAATTGTAATTATATTTATTTATAATGGATAGTGCTCTTTGTGGGTGGTAGTAAACTTAGGAAGTCCTTCTCTTTCACATTTGATCTTGATAGCTATCCACCATTAATAAGTTCTTATTTGCTTATTATTCTCGTATTAGTTAAATGTGATGGTCAACTTTAAGAAGAGGAAAATAGCTAAATTTGTTTAGTACTATTTTCTTCGTCCATCTTTACTTATCTGGTATGTTAAAAGAGTTAGAAAATTACATAAGATGGCCCGCATAGTGATGGCTTTGAATTTGTGTTCTCCACAAGAAAAGTCTTTAAAAACTAACCTTCCTTTCTTTTTATGTAAAAAACAAATCATTTTGCCCCTTTACACCTCAAATATTTTTAAACGATCCATGCTCATTTGTCTCTCAACTTCTATTTTTATTTTTATTTTTTCTTAATTTTTATTTATTTTTTCTTTTTTTCTTATTTTAATTCATTTATCTCAATCTTTATTTTTCTTTTATTTTTTTTCCTTTTTCTTTTTTTTCCTCAACCATTATCTATTTCTTTCTCTTTTTTTTTATTTCTTTTTTTTAGTTTATTTGTCTCAACCTTTTTTTACTTTTTTGTTTTTATCATTCCTCTTCTTTTTTTATCAAAAATTATTTTTAATTCTTTTTCTTCTCATTTTTGCTCAATTTTTATTTATTTTCTTTTTTTATTCTTCTCTTTTTTCTTAACTTTTATTTTTTTTCTTCTCTTTTTGTCCTTTTTCTCAAATTCTATTATATGTTTCTAATAAATAGAAAGTTGGATAATCCGTAAAGAGATCTTCTTTCTTTGACATCAAAGTAAATTTAAGGGCATGACTTGTAATTTAAAATTCCTTTGGAATAAGTCTTGTCTCTATGACAAAAGTTATAGACACATCTCATAATTTAGACACAATGTGGTAGTTTCAAATCTTATTCGTGGGACATAACTTGTTATTTGAAAATTTTTGAGTTAAGTCTTGCCTCTAAGGCAAGAGTTATAAAACATCTCATAAATTAAGACACAATGTGATAGTGTCAACACTTGCCTATTGGGTGTAACTGGGCTAAGTCTTATAGAGACAAAACTAATAAAGTATTACATAAATCAAGACACAATATGGTAGTGTCAAATCTTATCCATGGGACTTAACTTGTGGGCTAAGTCTTGCCTCTAAGGAAAGAATTGTAGAACATCTCATAAATTAAGACACGATGTGGTAGTGTCAACTCTTGTCCACGGGGAGTAACTTGTTGTTTGAAAGTCGTTGGACAAAGTCGTGCCTCTAAGGAAAGAGTTATAGAACATCTCATAAATCAAGACATAATGTGGTAGTATCAACTCTTACCCATAACTTGTTGTTTGAAAGTCTTGATATATAAAACATCTCATAATACAATACACAATATGGTAGTATCAATTTTTGCCCATGGGGCATAACTTGTTGTTTAAAAGTCATTGGACAAGTCTTGCTTCTAGGGCAAGAGTTAAAGAGTATCTCATAAATCAAAACATAACGTGGTAGTGTCAACTCTTACCCATGGTGCGTAACTTGTTATTTGAAAGTCTTTGGATTAAGTCTTGCCTCTATGGCAAGAGCTATAGAGTATCTCATAAATATAAACATAATGTGGTGTGTTAATTCTTACCTATGGGGTATAACTTGTTGTTTGAAAGTTCTTGGGTTAAGTTTTGCCTCTAAGGTAAGATTTATAGAACATCTCATAAATTAAAACACAATGTGGTAGTGTTAACATTTGCCCATGGAACGTAACTTACTGCTTGAAAGCCCTTGGTCTAAGTCTTGCCTCTAAGGGAGGAGTTATAGATCATTTCATAAGTAAAAAACACAATGAGGTAGTTTTGCTTCTTTTCCAATATACGTAACTTGTTGTTTGAAAATCTTTGAGATAAGTTGTGCCTCTAAGGCAAGAGTTGTAGAACTTCTCATAAATCAAGACATAACGTGGTAGTGTCAACTCTTGCCCCTGGCATAACTTGTTATTTGAAAGTCCTTGAACTAAGTCTTGCCTCTAAGGTACGAGTTATAGAATATCTCATAACTCAAAAACACAATGTAATAGTGTCAACTCTTGCCCATGAAACGTAACTTATTATTTGAAAATCCTAAGTGTTGTCTCTAAGGCAAGATTTATAGCACATATCATAAATCAAGATATAATATGGTAGTTTCAACTCTTGCCCATGAGGTGTAACTTTTTATTTGGAAGGAATTGAAGAAAAGAAAAGTAATAAAAGTTGCGAAAAAAAGAAAAAATGAAGAAAAAATATTTAAAAAGAAAAAATAGAAATCAAAGAAAAAAGTATAGAAGTTGAGAGGATAAAGAAACAAAAATAAAGGTTGAGGAAAAAAATAAAGGTTGAGAAAAGTTAAAACAAGAAAAAAAGAGAAGAAAAAATGAAAACCATAGAAAGAAAAAAGATTTGTTTTGTAAAAAAAAGAGAAGTCGAGAGGAGAAAAGAACTAAAAGTAAGGATTGAGAAAAACTAAAAATAAAAAATAAAAATTAAAGTAAAATAAAAAGAGAAAAAAAAAATAGAAGTTGAGAGGAGAAAAGGTAAAAAAGTAAGGGTTGAGAAAAATGAAAAAAATAAAAAATAAAAATCAAAGTAAAATAAAAAAGAGAAAAAATAGAAGTTGAAAAATAAATAAGCATAAAATTATTTAGAAATATTTGAGATATAGATATAGGGGTGGGCATTCGGTTTGTTCGGTTAGTTGTTTAATATCGATTTATTTTTTCAATTTTCGGATTGACGAAAATGACAACCATAACCAAACCAAAATAAATTCAATTTGGTTCGATTTCTACAAATTTGGCTCGATTATTTCGAATTTTTATTTCAGTTTTGAAGATTAAAGTAGTGAGCATTTCTTTGTCATGACTAGACATTTAAATTGATTTTTTTAGAAAAATAATTTTTTTCAAACCTACTTTTCATTCCCAAATATAAATAACTCAACATGAATGAAATGAAATAGCCATGAGTTTAACATAACATATAACTTCATTATGCATAAGTTTACATAAAAAGTCCACAAAATAAGTCAATAATTGTCAATCAGTGTTAAAATAAGTTATAATTAGGGACATAACTCGTAAGACGTTTGGCAGTTTGGGTTACTTATTATATATTATATTAATACTGAATATATGTAATAAAGTATATATATATATATATATATATATATATATATATATTATTTATATAGTTTTGATATTTTGATTTAATCGATTCTTTTTAAAAATCAAAAACCAAACTATTTAATCGAATTTCTAATATTCAAAACAAAACCAATCCAAATAATTGAAAAACTGAAACCAAAATTAAATTTCGATTTGATTTTTTGATTTTTTCGATTTGAACCAAAATATGTCCAGCCCTATATAGAGGAACAAATAGGTAACTATACTATATATAAAAAAGGAGGCTAGTTTTGTAGGACTTTTCTTATGGGGACAAAAAAGCAAAGTCACCTACTATGGAGGTCATTTCTATAGTTTACCCTAAAATAGTTGTTCAAATTTACTTGTTTATGTTGGGTTCAATTGGTGTGAATGGAAAATTAAGGGAAAGTGTACTCATTAAAGAAAAGTATACTTCTCCCACATTGGTGGGTGAAAGGAATTTTAATGTGTTTTTATTGAGTAACACTCCTTCAAGTGGATAGTGAGGCAAGAACCAAGAGGTGCCTCGCACCGTCGTCGTCTCTCACTCAGCTCAGCTTAGACTTTGATCGATCGATGAGATTAATTTTTTAGACAAAGTTTATTTGAAATCAAAAGGGATACAACCCTTTGTGGAAAAGACACACTATTTCAGAAAAGAGGTAATTGTTCGATCAGAAAAGACATGTTGTTTCGGAATGGAAAGACATAACTGTTCTGAAATGATACACCCTTCCATGAACCATTGCTTCCTTTTCAAAGAGGTATTTGATGGCTATAAATATCTGAACTTTTTTCCTCAGGTAGTACAAATATTTTTGCATTGAAAAACTCTCTTTTACTTTTAAAAAAACTTTGTGTGATCATCTACCGTTGAGTGTGTTCGAAGAATTAGAAAGTTTAAGGTACCTCTACATTCTGATTATAAGTCATTTTATCCTGGGAGGAAAAATTCCACAACCTTGAGTACTTGAGGGAAATTAATTCCTTAAGGACACTTCATGAAATCGAAGGACTTGGTTCTATTTTCTACTTCATCTTGTTTCTTTAATAACATACTTCTTTGATAGTTCTTGATGAACTTCTGTTGAAGGTGTTAAAAACTTCATAAGTATTCCTGAAACTGTCTTGAACAAACGTTGAAGTGTTTGTGCAAACATACAGATTGTGTACCTAAAACAATAATCTTAAGAAATTAATCTCGTAATCTGTATTATTTGATTTCTGGAGATTAAAGCTTTATGCATTCTACGTTGTTTGAACTTAACAGGTGATTTGAAGAAATACGAACTTCATCATAAGTTAAAAGTCATTCGGTTAACGATTGAAAGATATAAAAACTTCATCGTTTAACTAGAAACAAGTAATGTTTAAAGTTGCTACAAACTTTTAATTAGTATTTTGATATACTAAAGTTGACTGTCATTTTGTGACAGGAAAGATGACTACTGATGGTTAAGTAACTGATGGTGTGACAAGTGTGGTAGCAACGAATGTTGCTACAACCAGTCGCACAACTACACCACCCGCTATGGTACTAGCGTAAAAGCCTAAAAAATTTTCTGGAATAGATTTTAAGCGGTGGCAACAGAAGATGTTCTTCTATCTAAAAACCTTGTGTATTTAAAGATTTATATTTGAAGCTCCAAAAGTGCCCGAAGAAACTTCGAACAAGGAACGGTTCATTGTAATTGAGGCATGGAAACATTCTAATTTCCTATGTAGGAATTATATCCTAAGTGTCCTCCAAGATGATTTATACAAAGTTTACAGCAGAATGAAAACATCAAAAAAGTTGTGGAATGTGCTAGAAAAGAAATATAAGACTGAGGATACTGGAACTAAGAAGTTCTTTATTGCAAGATTCCTTGAGTACAAAATGATTGACAGTAAGACTGTCGTATCTCAAGTGCGAGAATTACAAGTCATTATCTAATCTTTTTTCTGAAGGTATGAATTTAGTGATTACCTTATTTAAACCTATTAAAAATATTCTTAATAATCACATGAACTTTATTGTAGGTTTTGTCGTGAACGAGGCATTTTAAGTTACTGTAATAATAGAGAATTTGTCACCTTTGTGAAAGGACTTCAAGAATTACTTGAAACACAAATGAAAGGAAATGATAGTTGAAGACATTGTGAAGTTGCGCATTGAGGAAGACAACAAAGCCGCAAAGAGAAGGTCGAAAGAAAATTCTACAATGAATGGAGCTAACATTGTAGAAGATGGCACCAACAACTCGAGAAGCGGAAAAAAGCTGGACAAGAAAGCAATCAACCAAAGAAGAAATACAAGGGAAAATGCTTTAATTGTGGCTAGATTGGCCACAAGTCAACAGATTATCGTGCTCCAAAGAAAGGAAAAAATAAGGATCAAGCCAATATGACTGAATCCAAGAATGAAATAGACGATCTATGTGCCATGCTTTCTGAATGTAACTTGGTGAAAAATCCAAGAGAATGGTGGATGGATTCCGATTCTACCTGCCACGTTTGTTCTAATAAAGAGTTGTTTGCTATATTTGCTCTGTATCAAGACAAAGAGAAGATATATATGACAAACTCTACAACTGCAAAAGTTGAAGGGACGGAAAAAGTCTTCTTGAAAATGACGTCAGACAAAGTGTTGACTCTCACCAATATACTTTATGTAGCGGAGCTAAGAAAGAACTTGATTTGTGTATCACTTCTTAACAAAAATGGATTTAAATGTGTATTTATTTCAAGCGAGATTGTACTTTGCAAAAAAAAAGTGTAAGTAGGAAAAGGCTACCTCACTGACGGCATATTTAAGATGAATGTAATGACAGTTGAAATCAATAAAAGTTTTGTTTCTTCTTACTTGCGTGATTCTAATGAATTATGGCATGAACGATTAGGACATGCCAATTAAAAAACTTTACGAAAATTGATTAAATTAGAAATTTTATCAAACTTTGAGTGCAATAAATCAAAATGTCAAACGTGTATCGAACCAAAGTATACTAAGCATCCGTATAAGTCCGTTGAAAGGAATTCTATTCCCTTAGACTTAATCCACATTAACATTTGTGATATGAAGTTAACACCATCTCGTGGTGGAAAAAGTATTTTATAACTTTTATTGACGATTGCACTAGATACTATTATGTCTATTTGCTAAAGACTAAGGATGAAGTAATAGATGCGTTTAGGAAATAGAAAACACAAGTTAAAAATCAGTTCGAGAAAAAGATCAAAACGATAAGAAGTGATAGGGGTGGAGAATATGAATCTCTTCTTGCAGAAATTTGTGTAGAAAATGGAATCGTCCATCAAACTACGACCCCGTATTCACCTTAATCTAATGGAATTCCAAAAAGAAAAAATCAAACTTTAAAGAAAATGATAAATACCTTACTTATAAGTTCAGGTTTACCGCAAAACTTGTGGGGAAGAGTAATCCTTACAGCTAACCAAATACTTAATAGAGTGCCCTACAGTAAGACACTATTATTTCCATATGAAAAATAAAAAGAAGGAAACCCAACTTGAAATATTTCAAAGTGGGGTGGGGTGGGGGGTGGGGGTCTAGCAAAAGTCCAAGTTCCTATGCCTAAAAGGGTAAAGATAAGACCTAAGATAGCGAACTGCATATTCATAGGATATGCTAAAAGTAGTAAAGTATATCAATAAATCCAAACATCCGAATATCAATGAAAATACGGTAATTGAATCAGATAATGCTGAGTGTTTTAAGCACATTTATCCGTATAAAACTAGATATGAATAGTCTAGTGGTAGGTCTAAACGACCTCGAAATGAACCAAGCGAGGATGTACATAATGGTGAGAATCCAAGACGTAGTACACATCAAAGAACGCCAACTTCGTTTGTATCGAATTTTGTAACATTTCTCTTAGAAAATTAGCCTCAAACATTTAAAGAAGTGATGTCGTCTTCAGACTCATCCTTTTGGAAAGAGTCAGTCAATAGTAAGATTAAATCAATCTTGAGCAACCATACTTGGGAGTTGATTGATTTTTCTTTAGGAAATAAACCTTTAGGTTCTAAATGGATCTTCAAAAGAAAAATAAAAGTGGATGGTACTATTGATAAATACAAGGCAAGACTTGTAGTAAAAGACTTCAAACAGAAGGAAGGCCTTGATTATTTTGGTACATACTCATTTGTAACAAGGATAACATCAATTTGGATATTAATTTCCTTGGCAGCGGAATACGGTCTTAAAATCCACCAAATAGATGTGAAAACAACATTCCTAAATAGAGAACTGGAGGAAGAAATTTACATAGAACAACCTAAGGGTTTTGTAGTTCCTGGTAAAGAAAAAAAGGTGTGCAAACTTGTTAAGTCACTTTATGAACTAAAATAAGCACCTAAATAGTGGCATGCGAAGTTTGAACCAAACCATGTTGGCAAACGGGTTTAAGATAAACGAATGTCATAAATGTGTTTACATTAAAGACACTCCAAATCACAAGGTCATAGTTTATTTGTATGTTGATGATATGTTGATCATCAGTATAGATATTTCTAACATAAATGCTACAAAATAAATACTTGAGAGTAAGTTTGATTGAAAGACCTTGGAGTTACGGATGTGACCTTAGGAATAAGAATCCATAAAACTCCACAAGGCTTGGCGTTATTACAGTCTCATTACATCAAAAAGGTACTTGACAAGTTCAAGTATTTGAAATTTGGTATTGTTAAGACTCCATTGGACGTGAGTTTTGCACTTCAAAAGAATAAAGGTGAAAGTGACTCACAGTTGGACTACGAAAGAGTGTTGGGATGTTTAATGTAAACTGTGAATTGTACACGGCCAGACATAGCATGTGCTATTAGTAAATTAAGTCGGTACATGAGTAACCCCAATAAAACTCATTGGATGGCGATGAAAAGAGTTAGGGTATCTTAAATACACTCAAGACTATGCTTTACATTATAATAAATATCCAGCGGTAATTGAAGGATATAGTGATGCGAATTGAATCACTGGATCGAATGAAGTAAAATCCACGAGTGGATATGTATTTACTATAGGTGGAGGAACAGTCTCCTGGAACTCGTCCAAACAAATATGTATTGCTCGCTCTACAATGGAATCTAAATTTATCGCATTAAATAAAATCGTTGAAGAAGTTGAATGGCTACGAAATTTCTTGGAACATATTCCGTATTAAGTCAAACCATTAGCACCAGTATGTATACACTGTTATAGCCAAACGGGGATAGGTAGGTAGGGAGAATAATGTATAACGATAAATCTTGTCATATAAGACGGAGACATAATACCGTTAGAGAATTTCTCTCTAGTGAAATTATAACTGTTGACTATGTGAAGTCAAAGGATAATATGTCAGATCCACTTACAAAAGGCCTAACTAGAGAGGGAGTTGAGAGAACATCCAAGGGAATGGCTTTACGACCTAGGACAAGTCAGCATGACAGTAACTCTACCTAGCAGATTGGAGATCCCAAGAGCTAGGTTTAATGAGATCAAACAAAGTTGTGACTTACAGGTTCAATATTGTCCATATATCCAACCCATTCTCATGATGTAGACAATATTTAGTAAACAAGGATAAGGCTTGTGGTGTGAAGCCTTTTAATGATTATCTAAATTTGACAGATTTGACCAAATAGTTTAATCTATAAGATTAAACATTTAGAAATCACCCATGCGAGGGTGAAATGGAAGTTGTTTCAAGGAGAATGTTAGTAAAGGCCTATTCTCTAAGCTCTCACAAAACCAGAATGTATTCATGGCTGAAACGAATAAAACCGTGAGAACCATAAATGGTAAAAGGCTAGTTATGTTACATGTGTTATTTAGGTGTACATTAAAGCTCGACGGTTTAAAGATATCAAATTACCGATTGACCAAGTGCATTCGATGCATGTTCACTACGAAAAGTTCAAAGAGAAACCTACTTATCCAGATGCAATCAGTTTTTGCTTACTGATCACATACTTGTCCATAAAGTTTTATAAAAAGTAGTCATTCCCCATTCATGAGGGGGATTGTTAGGTTCAATTGTTGTGAATGAAAAATGGAGGGAAAGTGTACTCATTTAAGGAAAGTATACTTCTCCCATATAGGAGAAAGAAAGCAACTTTAATGAGTTTTTATTGAGTAACACTCCTTCAAGTGGATAGTGAGGCAAGAACCAAGAGTTGCCTTACGCCGTCGTCGTAGTCGCTCGCTCGGCTCGGCTAGGCTTCGGCTTCGGCTTCAGATTTGGATTTGATCGATCAATGAGATTAATTCTTTAGACAAAGTTTATTTGAAATCAAAAAGGACACAACCCTTCGAGAAAAAGACACACTATTTTGAAAAAACGGGCACTGTTCGTTCGGATGTTACTGTAAATGACATGTTATTCGGAATAGACAGGCATGGCTGTTCTGAAATGATACATCCTTTCATGAACCATTGCTTCCTTTCCGAAAGGGTATTTCATGGCTATAAATACCTGGAATTTTTTCCTCAGGTAGTATGAAAATTTCTGCATTGAAAAACTCTCTTCTACTTCTTAAAAAACTCTGTGTGATCATCTACCATTGAGTGTGTTCGGAGAATCAGAAGGTTTGAGGTACCGATATATTCTGATTGTGAGCCATTTGATCCTGGGAGGAAAAATTTCACAACCTCGGGTATTTGAGAGGAATTAATTCCTTAAGAACACTCCGTGAAATCGGAGGACTTGATTTTGTTTTCTACTTCATCTTGTTTCTTTAAATAACATACTTTTTTATAATTCTTGATGAACTTGTGTTGGAGGTGTTAAAAACTTCATAAGTGTTCTTGAAACTGTCTTGAACAAACGTTGAAGTGTTTGTACAAACATACAGATTGTGTACCCAAAACAACAGTTTATACTAATTCTTAATACTTAGGTAAATTATATATAATAAAAATAATATAGTAAAATTATCTTTATAATTATTGTTTTTAAAGGATCGGTCAAGTTTATCATGAATAAGTAAAAATGTTTAAAATTGTTCAATTTTAGTTTATTTTAGACTTTTAATTCATTAATATCCCGGCCTTCAGCTAATTATTGCACTTTAATAAAATGTTTGTAAGATATGGGTGTCACAAGCATAATGAAAAAAATATTTGGGATTGAAGTCCGTTATAATTTTCTTTTGAAAAAAATTGGTACGAAAGTGAAAAAATTATTGAGATAACTACATAACTTAGTAAATATAGATTCTAATTATCATATTTAGCTTAAGTTTCAATTAGTTACAATTGAGTTTCAACATTGCCACTAGACAAACACACCATGGCAAGAATCAAAGTTCACGAACTGAGACAAAATCCAAGACTGAGCTTTTAGCTCAGCTAAAGGACCGAAAAGCAAAACTTGCTCTTCTCCGTGTTGCTAAAGTCATTGGTGGTGCACCAAACAAGCTCTCAAAGATAGAGGTAGTGAGGTTGTCAATAGCACAGGTGTTGCCGGTTATATCGCAGAAGCAGAAGTCGGCACTGAGGGAAGCATAAAAGAATAAGAAGTATTTGCCTCTTGATCTTCGTCCTAAGAAAACTAGAGCTATTCGTAAACGTCTTACTAAGCACCAAGCATCTTTGAAGATAGAAAAAGAGAATAAGAAAGAGATGTACTTTCCACTTAGAAAGTATGCCATTAAAAGTTTGAATTCATCCAACTTAGTTACTGTGGTATTAGCACTTCCCAAGCAGAACAATGGATCTATGTAAACTGATTTGTTTTACTTTCTAAAACATTATGTTATGAAGCATAAACTTTTGTTTAAGAAGAAAAAAAATCCCCTTATCTATTAATTATTTTTAATTATAATTCATAGTGTTTCTTATGTATTTTTTTTCTAGATTTTCTGTTATTCTTCTTTTTCAGTTTTTCCTTCATTTTTTCTTTTTCTTTTCTTTTTGTTTTTTTTTCACCTTTTTCTTTTTCATTTTATTTTTTCCATTTTTTCTTTTTTTTCCTTTTCATTTTTTCTCCTTTTTTTTCTCTATTTTTTATTGCTCTTTTTATTTTTTGATATTTTTTCTCCTTCTTTTTTTTTTCCTTTTCATTTTTTTCTCCTTCTTTTCAATTGGGTGAATTAACAAACACAAATACAAGTGCGAATTATAAAATACAAATATAAATGTAAATTATAACATATAAATACAAGTGCGAACTATAAAATACAAATAGAAATGCGAACTATAACATACAGATACACGTGTGAACTATCATTTTTTTAATTATTGAAAAGGAACGATTAATTTTCTTTCTACGAATACTCGTATGTATTTATCAATACGAGTTGTATTTATTGATACAAATAAATACAATTCAAATCTTTATACAAATTGTATTAGTATTTGTAAAACCATTTGTTTCATTTGTTTATAATTGTATTTGTATCAAATGATATTTGTTTATTTACAAATACGAAATTTTGACATACAAATACAAAATGGTACATTTGTATCAAATGATACATTACATATTTATATATTTTAGAATCAAGAAAATACAATTAATACATACAAATACAAATGATAAATTGTATATAATCACGGCTAAATACAATATGCAATTAACTTACAAATACAAAATAATTTTTTAAAAATAAAAAGATATCGACGAAAATAGAATACAAATATAAATATATCTAAATATACAAACACAATAAAATCACAATACAAATATAATCCAATATAATATACAATCAATTATAAAATACAAATACAAAACAGTTCTTTAAAATACAAATGCAAATTATATAAAATATAAATGATGGTGTGAACTAACAAATACAAATACATTTGCAAACAATAAAATACAAATATAAATGTGAACTATAAAATACAAATACAAGCGCAAACTTTAAATAGGGATTGAATACCCGGATCGAATCAGAGTTCACGCCGCCCGCCCTGAACAAATAGGAGGCGTGGGCAACAGGTCGCACCAAATTCAAATACAGTTGTATCAATGAATACAAAAATATAAATGACGGTGTGACTACAAATATAATAAATAATTGTGATATTTACGTAATCATCCATGACTTGTACTCGAGTAGTCATATTTTTTAAAAATATAAAAAATATAAAATAGAACAAAAAAAATGATTAAGTACAAAAAATAAAATAAAAAGAAAATCAAAAAATAAAAGAAAAGAAGAAAGAGAAATGGAAGTTGGAGATAGAAGAGAGAAAAAAACAAAAAGAGAAAAAGAAAAAAATAGAAAAAAGAAGATAAAACGAGGAAAACACAAACAAAAAAAATATAAAAAAAATGAAAAAGAAGAAACAATGGAAGTGTTTTTGGCGAGATTAAATATGTAGGGTATTTATGTTTTTTATGAGTACAGATCACTGAATAAAAGTGAATACATCGGCTATGAATCGAATACAATGGCTAAATAGGTACTATATTTATATTTTATATGAATACATACTATTGATAAAATCGAATATAGCCGACGTAAATTGAATATCGCGGCAATAAATGATAATTATGTAAGATCGAATAGATGTTTTAATTCAACCAAGGCATAATCTTTAAAATTCACTTTATCCTTAAAATATAAGAAGTATTTTCACTAAATCACCCTAAATAGTATCACTATAGTATATTTTTTTAATTATATACAAATTACTTATCTAAATAAGAATAAATTTTAGAAAAACATTATTACTCCTTTTGTCCCAATTTATGTGAGGTAGTTTGACTCAACACAGAGTCTTAAGAAAGAAAGAAAGATTTTCTAAACTTACGATCTAAATAAATCATAAAATGTGTGTGACTATAATATCATTTCATTAAGGGTAAAATAAATATTTAAAATCTAAAATATTATTAAAAATAAAAATATATCATTCTTTTTTAAATTGATTAAGAAGAAAAGTAAGTCATATAAATTAATAAAACAATAATATTTTTTAATTATGTAGAAAGATATTTATTAATCACCGATAAGAATTGGAAGAAGTAAGGGAAAGAAGTTAGCATAACATCATAGTTAACCCTTTTTTTTTTTTATTTTTTTTAAAAAGGTGAAACAACATCAACATACATCAATTATATAACCCCACCTAGAATGGACTTAATTACACTCCGAACTGACACTACAAACTGACAACCACGTATAACTGTGTTGTCATTAAAACAATTAAAATTCTCTCTTTCGCCCTTGTGTGGATGACGAATCCCTCGGATTCTCATTTAAATACAAGTAATATATAAGTGATATATATATATATATAGTGACGGACCCAGACTTTTCACTAAATATGTTCAATATATAAAAGAAGTTGCTTAAAACTGGCTATTACATAAAATAATTTTAAAAAAAGCCTTACAAGGAATCGAATACGTGACCTAGGTGTTGGCAATTGACCCCATAATTGCGGGGCTGGGCACACCGCTTCTGCCTAATGGGTTCAATAGATATAATATACCGAGTTCAATATTCGCTTAAACTGGTTATTGCATAAAATAATTAAAAAATTGTCTTACAAGGGATCGAACATACGACCTAGGTGTTAGGAATTGAACCCACAACCACTAGGCTCAGCGCTACTTTTGTGCTTAATGGGTTCAATAGATAATATATACCTTTTATATTTGTAAAAACTGTTTATATATACGTATATATATAATGTAATTTTTGATAAAGTGGGTTCATATGAACCCACTTGAACCCATGTGGGTCCGCCCCTGTATACACACACGCACACACAAGTTGTTTAAGGCCCATGCTAAGCTCGGGCCTAACTTCATGATATAAGAATATCGGATTTTAATTTTTTTTTAAAATATAAATTAAGTTATTTTTCTATTACATATTTAATTTAATTTATTTATTTATACATTGATCATGTCTTGTTTGTACCAGACACACCCCAAAAGAGAATAATTATTATTAAGAAATAATAAATGCTCAAACTGGAAATGAAACTATAACTTCAAAGTTGCACAAATTTTACTAAAATGTAATAAATAAATAAATAAATAATGCACTCTATCCATTTCATTTTGTTTACATTTGTTGATTTGGTACTCCTACTAAAAAGCTATTTAATAAGAGTTTATTTATTTATCTCGTTTATTGTATTTTGAAATTATATGATTGACAATTATTGAACCTGTGAGGATGACAAAACCTCTAAGATCCTCACTTATATTACATAGTTATTTATTTAATTAATGATAAAACAATATTGAAAAAAAATAATTTATCTCTCTTGAGTTGCTAAAATAATAAACCCTTCAAAAAGATACATAAAAGATAAGCTCCTTTTTCCTATTCAAAATGGTAGAAATTGAAAGAAAGAAACTGAATTTCCAAAAGAATCTGATAAAGAAAGAAAGAGACATCTAAAGAGGTCTCACATTTTCAGCAATAATGACTGTAAAAATCCAATAAACACATCTTCAAAGTAACAAGAAAGAGGGAGTTATGTGCAAGTATACACATAGATGTAGATGGAGCAACTAAATGACATGTGTCATAGTAATGACTCATTATTAAATAATATAAAGATCAAAGTAAAAAGATAATTTTATTTTTAGTACAAGGGTCATGCAAAATGAAGAAAGAGAAAAAAGAGTACTCTTGAATTCCTTTTTACTTATTTCTTTGACTTGACACATAACTTAAGAATAAAATATATTAATACTAAAACATACAGAAGATCGAGCCCAAAATTAGAGCTGAAAATCTAGATTACAATTTATTCATCTTTTACTTTTTTTTGCTCGTGGGGAATTGAACCATCGACAAAAGCTGAGACAACCAACTAACTGATCTACAATATTATTTTTAATATAATTTTTTTTAGTTATTCCTAGGAACTTCTATCATTTTTCATAGACTGATGAGGGGTATTAGCATCGGAGCAACTCCTTTTGTCCCCTATCAAGTCGTGTAGTGACATGTTACTTTATTCTTTTTATTTCATTTTAAAAGTCATTGGCTTTTTTCGCGCCCATTAAGGAAAAGTAAAAAATACAAAGTATACTTTACTAAGTTGTCCCTATTAATTAGATGATTTTTTTCGAATACTTAATATAGGCTTTCAATGATTACATTTCACTTTTCTAGAGTCAAACCGCATAAACTTTGAATAACATTTTTAAAATGCATGTGTTCATCATATTAATATGAAAAGTATTGCAACTTATAATATTTTTCATATAGTTTCGAACATTTAAATTTTAATTATTAAATTATTCTAATTCATTTTAGTTTTAAAAACTAGTCAAATTATCTTTATCTGAAGCGAATTGTGGCAAGTAAATATGAACGAAAGGAGTACAACCTTTTGTTCTGAATTTCAAAGAAATAATTTGCTTCAAAGTTTTTATCGAAGTTCACAATTTCTTAAGCATTTGAATAGAATTTTGAAGTTCTTTAAAGTTACCAAAATGAATGTAGCAGCAAGTAATAAAAAAATATATTAGAGGTAAAAAATGAAACATATGAAAATGTTGTAGTACATTTGACATCACTTTCAAAAAGTTAGTTTAAGGAATCATGTATTTACCAAAAAAGCCTTAAAAATTCTTTAACTTTTATGTAGTATAGAAAGCAATAAAAGACAAATATAGGTGCAATTTTTGTAAGAGAAAGTTTTTTAGTTAGTAAGCCTTAGTTGGACTGTAACCAAGGACTACCAAAATGTTACATTCATATATATAAATATATATATATATATATATATATATATATATAT
>NC_061117.1:77028721-77130194 GCF_002878395.1 Capsicum annuum | reverse complement strand
ATATATATATATATATATATATATATATATATATATATATGTGATACAATTCAAAGTGCCTCGGGACCTTTTAATTGGATGAACATGGAGCGAGAGGTATTTGACGACCCCTTATTGCTATTAAAAAGGTGCCATGAGATGGTGATTACATCTAAGAAGGGTCAAGGGGTCTCGGAGAAGTCAAAGAAAGTAAATAACAGATCGGAGAAATCCTAGAATCACCTATAAAGCCACCTGCGCGTGCAGGTGAGGGACATGCAGCCGTAAATGGCTATTTTGGCCTTTCTAGAGTCATCTGCATTGGGACATGTGTTAGCATATGAATGGATTACGTGGTATGTGTCCAATTTGCTGAAATGGACCAATTTTAGGTCTATAGTTGTAATAAATAGCCCTTGGCTATAAATAATAGTTTCTCTTTCATTTTTACATAACTTTGATGCCAATGAATAACTATACCCTTGTGAGTGTGAGTGAGCTAGGATTAGCTTACGTTGAACAATCGTTTGGAAACGTTGGTTGCTTGAGGTTTCAATTTTCTTGTGGTCTACGTAAGATTTAAATGCTTTGTAGGATTATTGGATTGAGGATTTAGAGTTGAATATACCCTATATTTTCTTTCAATTTCCTTCTTTGTGTTTATCTATTTACTTGGTTTCTCTGTCTTTTATTTTTTATTTCCGTTATCGTAGTGTATTCTTGTTCTCATAGTTTTACTCTTATCATTTGGTGTCATAGCCGAGTTTGAGTTTGTTCCCATCAATTCAATCTTGAATTTGTTAACTTTTGAAAAAAAATAGTAAAAAATGTTTTAAGCAAAAGCCACAAAAATATTTTTGTATTTTTGAGTCATTTTTGTTGTTTCCACTCTAGATTTGTTCCATCTAATATTATCTAGGTTGGATCTTAAATTATTGGTGTGGTCATGAGTCGTAAGGTGTGGGTATGAGTCATAGGTTGACTCATAGCCAAAGGCGGGTTTTCCCAACTTTTATGTTGAGGACACTTTGGACATTTCTCATTTTAACACCTTGGACCCCACGACTTAAAGCCTTTCCTGGAACTTCATTATCACCTCATTCCCAAGAAAATACTCCCAAATTCTCTTTCAAACTCTCTGTTCAAGTAAAGGCTAGAATTCCCAAGAAAAAAGTCTTCTAGGGTTCTAAGGGTTCTTTCTTCTCTAAATTTCTCTGTATCTCAGGCATGTTACTCTTCCCTTATTGATAATTTAGCAAAAGCATGTGATTTAGAGTGTTGTTCATAAGGTTATTATTTAGGTTTTGAAAAAAGGTTGGGAGTTTTGAATGTAATGAATTGAATAATGTTTCCTATGGTTTATATATATGATTTTTATGGTTTAAATATGGTTTTGAACTTGTGGGTGCATGGGTATGGTTAATGAACTAGGTAATTTTGACTTTCCTAAATTTGTGACTTTTGATGTGGTTATAACCCTAACCCCATAATGTGAAATTGGTTTTAGTTATGAGAGCTGTGGAAATTTATAAAATTGAACTAGACTTGAATTATTACATGATGTAAAGAAGTATTTGAAATACAATGGTCTGATTTAATGAATAAAGGGAGTCGGTGTTCCCCAATGTGTATTAATGAACAAAGGGAGTTGTTCTCCCCAAGTTAATGGAAATTGCTTTGGCAAGTGAATGAGAATGTGTGACAACTATTTTAATTGGGCTCTAATAAGGGTTGTGTAGCTGAGTTATGAAAGTGGAGGTCCGAGTGATCGATACTGCAATTCATATTTGTCGATGCGGGGGTCAAAATGACCAAGGAGGTTCACATCCCTCTTATTATTATATCATGATTAGGGATGTTTGTGTCCCCTGTAAATTATTGTATAATCGGGTGCTTAAGTCACCTTGATATATGTTGGAAGGTTCGAGCCCCCTAGGTACATATATATAAGATTATTATCCGGTTCATGTAGCTACACACACTGGGGCCCAACTAGAGGGTGAGAGATGGGGCACATATAGCCTATGGGTACGATTATATGACGGTTGAACTACACAATCCAGGTTAAGGTTTTGAAAAGCATGTTAAGCCTTGTTCCCTATCCTGGCAATAACATATATATATCTATGTATTTGCATTCAACTATATGCACTGGCTTTTAAATGATTTTAATTATTGCTATATTATTATATTATCCTTATCCCCGAGTTTCATGCTAGAGTTTACCCTGCTAACCATCTCTGGATGTAGTATCCCCACACGATGCAGGAAATGGCCATAATTCTAACTTTTTTGCACTTTGACAAGGATACGGGATCAGCTCGTGAGTCAGACTGAAGTGGTGAGCTTCCATACTTTGGAGGGCCCCATTTCATGCTTTGGTTTATTTCATGTTTGGACTTTTGGACTTGGTTTTGTCTATGGTCGGGAGCATGTCCTAACTGGATATTCTTTGATTTGTTTAGAGGCTTTGTTGGACTACTTGGGCATGGACGATGTCGGTATCGGTGTTTGCATTGGCATTGGTATTGGTATTGGTATTGGTTGGATGTTTGGTTGTAAGCAGTTGGTTTTGGTTATAGACTTATTATAATGGTTTTTATTCTTGATATTCTTTTATCTTATTATATGTTCTGAATTAATCTAACACGAAGTGTAAGGTTGGCGATAATTTGGGTATTGGGGGTCGTCTCCAGTCCTGGTTGGACTTGAGATACCCAACACGGCCAAGCCTGGGTTCGGGTCATGTCATATTAGTATCAGAGCCTAGGTTTGGTATCATTGGATGTTCGACAAAAATCGTGTCGAGTAGAGTCTCTGTTATGGGTGTATAGCATTCCATATTTCAAAGTGGAGGCTATGAGAAATTTAGGAATGTTTCCCTTTCTCGTTCTTTTGTTTTAAGCTATAAGATCTAAGGTCTCGAGTCTCTCTAATTTACGTTTGTTTGCTTTTTAGATCATGCCTCCCTGATGATCTAAAGCTCATGGAAACTCCTCTATCCCGATTGAGGATAATACTGATGGGACACGCTCTGCTTATAAGGTACAAACCCGGTCTAGGAGTACAGTTTCTTATTACTCTCCTGGAGTTTTGCTGGTCCTCTCTAGTCCTTCTCGAGCTCCTCAGGCTGATGTGATGAATGCAGAATTTTGTCAGTCTATTGATACAGTCGGGGGCATGTCCCGACTGTTGAGTATTTCAAAACAAAAAATGACTGCAGACTTTTAGAAACTGCCCCAATGTCATTGAGTGATGGCATTAAGAGTTATGAAAATGAAAAAATTAAGGTGAGTTGAGTTTTTTTGTCGGAATTTTTGACGTAGTTAGGGATGCTTGACATTCCATTAGCTTGCCCCAGTTTGTTGCTAAGTGAGTAGTTTCACGTTGTAGTGTGTTGTTTTGTTGTTCAAAAGATCATAAATTGAAATTGTAATATAAGGAGTAGAAAGCAAATAGTCAAACAATTGTTGTAATCTCTATTTGTGGAGGCCTCTGACTGGCGGGGCAATGACTGAAATGTAAAGAGCCTCCATCAACAGAGCACTTATTGAAAAGAAAAATCATCTGAATGGCGGACAGTTGTTGAAGAGTAAAGCCTTTGACTGGCGAGGTGATTGCATAAAAGTAAAAGCCTCCGACTGGTGGGGCAGTTGCTTAAAAATAAAAGCTTCATTCTGGCAAGGTTACCTTTGACCAAAACTTGACAAAAATATTGCTATCGAGATATGATGTTGCTATAATAGTGGCTTTCTTACTAGTACGATAATGGATTTTGATGCATTTGTTGTGGTGCAAATCTCTAATTGGTAGACTGTGCTTTGTTTGCTGAAATGTGTTTCTCCAATATGGCATAGCGTTTCTTTGCTTATGTACATTCTCTGATATGGCAGGGCGTCCCTCTTTCTAGTGCATAACTTTTGATATAGAGAAGAGTCATATTGCTTATTCACATCCTTTGATATAGTAAAGGGTCATTTTGCTTGCTTATGTACAATCTTTAAACTGCGAATGTCAACTTTATTTACTTATGTACAGTCCTCGAAATGTGGGATCATGACTTTGTTTGCTTATTTAAATGTGTGAGTTTGACTTTGTTGAAGTTAGACGACACTCTCCAATTTGTAGAGTTATTTAACGTAGTTAGGTATCTAGCTCTGATCGATGAAGTTTATTGGAAGGAGTAAAATAGCCTAATTTTCTATGAGGATCCTTTGTCTTCACTTTTTGATCCAGATCTTATACATACCTGCAAGAGAATTCAAACAAAATTCTTAGAGCTTGTCAGGATTAGTATACATATAATTAAAAATAAAGTAGGGAGAGAGCATTGTGGATTATGTTGTCGTGATGTGTTGCATGATATATCTGATCATGTCCAAAAGCTCTTCTTGATATCATCTTTTCTATTTTCTTGCGCTGAAAGAAAAATTCTTAGCTGGGAAAGGGTGTTGATTTGTGTCGACTTGGGATCTTGGCTTTGTCTATGGAATCCTCCAACACTTCCTCGACCGCACGATTATTCCCAAATCTACAGGCATGGTAGGTGGAAAAGAAGGAAAATATTTTGAAATGTATATATATATATATATATATATTTATTCACAAATCTATTACGTATATATTAAGTATATATACTAAACCTCTATGATTTTTAGATTATGATTTATTAAATCCGTTGAGTCTCAATTTATCGATCGCAACCCACGTAGATTTATACTTCTGGCAGAACTCCTCTAAATTTTATTGATGATACAATGATTCTGGTAGCAAGATTGATTATATTTTGGGGCTATACTATGATTGATTATATTCTGGGGCTATACTATGAGCAAAATGGATTTTCCTAAAGGTAAGACCAAACCTTTTAGGTTGCCTACGTATCCTCATAAAGGAATCAAGTCTGCACGTAGTTCGACGGTAGAAAAAGAAATATAAAATGGAATAACCGAGTATGACTCAAACTATCTACATATCCAAGTGTAATCAGGACATGACTTTGTTCGAATACAAAGGGAAAATAAAAATATAAAATGCAATGGCTAAGCCTGAATCAAGCTGCTTGTGTGTCCTTAAAATAGGAATCAGGTCATAACGTAGTTCAACACAAAAGATAAAGTAAAATACTGCAATGATCGATCCTGACTCAAAATGCCTATGTATCCAAGTGGAATTAGGTCATGTTGTAGTTCAATACAATTAAAAGAGTAAAATATGAATAGACCGAATTCGATGAGGATTACCTATGTATCCCGTCGAGGGAAGTTATGTCGAGTATAGTTCTGAATACATGAAAGGATGGTGTTTTTGGTTTTCTAAGGGAAATCAGACTTGATATGGGTTGCCTATGAATCCATCTGTGGGAAGTCCGGCTAATACATAGTTCTATTACATTCGGTAAAAATGCAAAAGTACAAAGAAATAACAACTATTCCTAATGTCTTCAAATGTAGTACTTCTTGATAGCGTCTAAATTGATAGGCTTCGTGCTTACTGTGCCATCCATATCTGCAAAGATCACTGCCTCTCTTAAGAGTACTCGGTGAACTATTTAGGGACCATGCCAATTTGGCATAAATTTCCCTTTAGCTTCATCTTGGTGAGGGAATATCTTCATCAATACTAATTGTCCTGGTGTAAATCATCGAGGCTTGACTTTCTTGTTAAAATCCTTGATCATTCTATTTTGATAGAGTTGACCATGACAGACTGCACCTTATCTTTTCTCATCAATGAGCATCAGCTATTTGATCTTGCTACAAATCCATTCAGCGTCATCTAGACTAACCTCTTGGATGATTCTCAATAAAGATATCTTTACTTCTACAGGTATCACTGCTTCCAAACCATAAACAAACATGTATGGGGTTGCCCAGTAGATGTTTTAATTGTGGTACGATATCTAAGAAAAGAATATGGACATTTCTCATGCCACTCCCTATTACCGTCTACTATTTTTCTCAATATTCTCTTGAAATTCTTATTTGTAGCCTTAACTGCTCTATTCATCTATGGTCGATATGTTGTGAAATTTTGATGAGAAGTATTAAACCCTTCACAGAACTCCCTTATGAGGTCGCTATTAAGATTGATCCTGTTATCTATTATGATTGACTCTAGAATCCCAAATCAATAGACCAAGTTATTGCAAATGAAATTTGCTATGACCTTCTTGGTTACTGCCTTGTACATTGAAGCTTCAACCCATTTTCTAAAATAGTTGATAGCTAGTAAGAAGAAATGGTGTCCATTTAATGCAGGAGATTCTCTGGGCCAAATAAAATTTATACGCCAAGCAACAAATAGCCAAGGGAAACCTATCACATTGATCTCATTTGGCAGAACTCATATAAAACCCCCATGAACTTTCCATTGATGACATTTTTGAATATATCATATGCTATCCCTCTTCATAGTCATCCAAAAGTATCCAGCTCTCAGAATTTTTCTTAGAATCATGAAACCATTCATGTGGGATCCATAAGTTCCTACGTTATTTCCTTCAAAAGTCTTGTGGCTTTCACGACATCGATACGTAGCAGTAATCCTAAGTCAGGACTCCTTCTATACAGGATTTCCCATTGAGAACTAAGTGATTGGACATCCTCTTTAAAGTTCTCTTCTGTTTGCTAGTAGCACTCTCTAGATATTCCCCTGCTTCGAGTACCCTTTTGATGTCGTAGTACCATGACTTTCCATATGGTTCTTTATCTACATGGAAAAAATATGTATATTTATCATGTATCTCCACCTTGATGGGATTAATGCAATTTTTATTTGGATGTTAGATCATTGAAGATAGTGTTGTCAGGGCATTGATGAACTCATTTTGAATTCGAGATACATGTTTGAACTCAATCTTTATGAACCTCTTACTCAACTCCTTAACACATTGCACATAAGGAAGGATTTTGACATTTCTAATGGTTCATTCTCCTTGTACCTGATGAATCAACAAATTTGAATCTCTTATCACTAAAAGCTCTTTGATATTCATGTCTATGCCATCCTAAGTCCAAGAATGAAAGCCTCATATTTTGTCGTATTTTTGAAACCAAAACTTCAATTCTAACTTCTTTAAAGTTTGAGGCTCCATAAAAAACATTCTCTATCCATCATATGGCTCTAAGATATCTTCTCCTGCAAATAACACCTCTTCATCATGAAAGTAGGTCTTGAGTGGCTTGTAATCTTGATCCACTGGATTTTCTGTGAGGTGATCAACCAAAACTTGTCCTTTAATGGTGTTTCTCCATGTACATAATATCAACTCACTTAATAAAATCTGCTATTTCGCTAATTTTCTAGTAGACATCAATTTCTGAAAAATGCACTTGAGTGGATCTATTCTTGATATCAAGTACGTGGTATACATGAACAGGTAGTGTCTCAACTTTTGGCAACCTAATTCAATGTGCAATAGGTTCGCTCCAACAATGTATACCTTGGTTTATATGGTGTAAACTTCTTGCTCAGGCCATAAATGGCTTGCTTTTTCTTTCTTGTCTCATCATGTTGCCCTAACACGTATCCAAATTTATCTATAATAGATAGGAACAATAACAACGACTTTCCGAGCTTTATTGGGACCAATACTGGTGGATTTGACAAGTACTCCTTGATTTTATCAAAAGTTTTTTTCCATTCTTTAGTCCATCCAGTGGCAGCATCTTTTTTCAATAACTTGAATATGGGTTCATAAATTATCATAGACTAGGCTATGAATCGATTGATGTAGTTAAGCCTTCCTAAGAAACTCATTACGTCTATTTTGGTATTAGGGGGTGTCAACTCTTTGATCTCTTTTATCTTGGATGGATCCAGATTTATACCTCTCCTACTAATAATGAATCCCAATAATTTCCCTATAGGGACTCCTAAGGAGCATTTGATAGGATTCAAATTTAGGGTGTACCTTCACAACCTTTCAAAGAACCTTTGTAAATCATACAGGTGGTCTGAACTCTTTTTAGACTTGATGACGACATCATCCATGTATACCTCGATCTATTTGTGAATCATATCATAGAAAAGGGTAGTTATTGCCCTAATATAAGTTGCTCCGACATTTTTGAGTCCAAACGATATTACCCTGTAGCAATACACTCCCCATGGGATGATAAAGATTGTCTCCTCTGTATCATTCTCATCCATCAAGATTTGGTGATATCCCACAAAACAATCAACAAATGACTATAAGTTATGTTTGTCACAATTATTAATGAAAATATGAATGTTCAGAAGAGAAAAATCATCCTTTGGACTAGCCTTGTTTAGATACCGATAATCTACACATATTATTATCTTTTTGTCCTTCTTTAATACTAGTAAAATGTTGGCCAACTATGTGACGTAATTTGAGACCCTCCTGCCTTAGCTTCTATCTGTTTGATCACCTTCTCCTTGATTCTCTAACTCAAATCGATTTTGAATTTCCTTGTCTTTTATTTCACAGGCGAATATGCAGGGTTAATTGCCAGTCGATGTGAGACAGTATCAGTGCTTAAACCTAGCATGTCATTGTAAGACCAAGCAAACACATTTATGTATTGTTTGAGCAATTTTATCAATTCTTGCTTCCTTTCAGCTTCCAAGTGTATGTTTACTCGTGTTTCCTTCATCATTTCCTTATCACTTTGATTGACAACTTTAATTTCATCCATATTAGGCTTTTTTTTTTTTTACTTTTAAGTTGTTTTATCTCATGTGGTAGGTTTTCAGGTATCATGTTTTTGTCGTACTCCTCATAAGCTTGCTTATCGCTTGCATTTTGCTCAACTGATTTATTGCATGTCATAATTGTTGAACGGGGATTTTTACTAATATTAGCGCTAAATAGTATAAGAAAGTGAGTAAAGTAAATAGATATTAAAGAAAAATAGGAAAATAATAATTTTCTTTTTGAAAATAAGGACTTTTATTAATAAAAAAATGCTCGGCTAAGAGGCGAGTAGCAAAAAGAGCTTCGGCATGATTCAAGCCTCAATTGATCAAATAATTTTGACATGGACTAATTTTCGCCACTACCAAGACTCTTGTCAAAATAGGGATGGGTTGATTGTCTAACTCTGCAATATTTCTCTAGGTTCAACATCGCAGATAGTAAACTTCTTGAGATCTATCTCCAATTCACTTTCGATCATGACCACAAATAGATTTTCCATTCCCTCTATGATATCCTCATCAACAGCTTGTTTTGAAACTAGGACTTAGGCTGGCACAAACATTGTCTTACCTAACCCTTCATTGCAAACTCCTCCAGAAGCAAGCTTATATCTAAGTCCAGTGGTACCTCTCTGATGTTTTAATGGAATTAGTTTAATTATACCATCAAATTTTGTCCCTAGTCTTATCTTGGGTGGGTACCCATATTGCAACATCTTCGATGCAACTATCTTTGCAGTCACTCGATATTTTTACTTCAGTTGGCTCTATCTTTTTATAGATCTTTGCATCTTGTATGATCTCCAGGGTATGGAAAGTGGCTCCATCTAAGTCCTCAGTGACTGGAACTGAATTGACAGGATAAATGGGATGACTGAGCTCCCCATGAATAATAACTTTCGTGCAACCCTATTCAAACTTTACACACTAGTAGAGAGTAGAGAGAACTTCTCTTCCCATGTGAACCCATGGCCTTCCCAGCAACAGGTTGTAACTGGACGATACATCCATCACTTGAAATAATATGGTAAATTTAGTAATCCTATCTATAATGTTAGGTATATTTCTCTGGCGATTCTCCTTTATGATCTATCAATGGCTCTAATCATCACCCAACTTTCCTTTATCTCTTCTATGTTTACCCCAAATCTTTCAGAGTAAATAATGGACCAATATTACAACCAGAACCACCATCAATCAAAACCCTACCCATGATCTTGTTATGGTATCTGACTGCGAAATGAAGTGTTTTATGCTGCGCAACCCCTCTGACTATAGCTCATCATCATGAAATGAGATCTTATTCACTTTTAGCATACGTCTGATTGTTGCACCTAAAGTCTCGCTTGTGGTCTATTTGGTATGCTAACTCTGCATAACACTTCCATCATAGCATTCCTATAGGTTTCAGGTCTCTTAAGCAAGGACGTAATGGATATGTGGTTGGTGTTTTCATCAGCTACTTATCGACCGAATATTTCTTAAGCTATATTTTTTTTCAAAATTATACGGCTTCAACATCAGTAATATTCTTTTTTAGATTCTGCTCTTTTTTAGGAACCCCTCAATTCAGATCCTCTGGAGTGTTATACCTTCCCAACCTGGTCCTTTCCTGGGCCACAACAGTATCTATTATTTTACCCTTGTCTTCTACTCGGTAATCCTATAGGAATACTTTGGTATCATAGTCAAGCTTCTTAGCAGCTATGGTGGTTACTATGACTCTTGGCAGGTAAGTCTGACCAGTCAAAGGCTCCTTCTACTGAACTGTGATAAAAGGTTATGCTGGTGATGTAGTGGCAACTTCTTCTATGTTTCATGTGGGTACAATAGATTCCTCCAAGTCATATTCTTCCTCCAAAGTTAGCATGTTGATTTCTCAATTTCTATGATTTGGTAAAGGATTATTATTCCTATTTGGAGCAACAGCGATGCATTTGCTTACTTCCTTCCTAAAATAGAGACTCAATCTGATTCTTCAAACCACTACACTCTTCCATGTCATACCACCAAACTCTTGAGTGATAAGAGCATCGCTTGTTGCTATTAAAGTTTCAAGAGGTTGGATCAGGGGTTTCCCTTCAATTGGGGGCAAAAATTTTGTCGCCCTTAATCTTTTAAACAATTGAACCAAAGGTTCGGCAATAGGTCTATAGGTGCAGATATTTATGGTTTTGAAATTTGGACGTGTTCTTGGTGCATATGTTGGTCTAATTTGGTGAACTGCAGCTTGGATAAGTGCATAAGGTCTTGGTGAATTTTGGCATGATAGAGCTCGAGGTAGATTATAATATGGTTGAGTATTGTATATTGTAAAATATGAAACAATCTTGGGGTTGTTAAGGTAATGGTAGAAAAAACTTCCAGGTTGATAGTATGATGTGACAGTTAAGGCATCTTCTTTCTTCTTCTTATTGCCACCAATGGAACCAGACTGTATGGCTTTATTTGTCTCTTGCAATACAACCATAGATTGAATCTTTCCTGACTTGATGCTTTAGTCTATGAAATCTCCTAACTTAAACAACTCAGAAAATTCTGGCCCATCATCGACATCATCTTATCAAAGTAAACACCTTCTTAATCTCGAATTAAGTAGTTAGCGAGCCCACTCTCATCTAGTAGGGGTTGGATCCTAGCAACCTTAGTTTTCCATTGCCACACATATTCTTGAAATAACTCTGGTGGATTTTTTTGTATGTTAGCCAATGAGATCCTTTCTGGGGTGATTTTGGTGTTAAACCTAAAGCGATGCATGAAATCCTCAATCATTTCCTACTAATCACGCCACTTACAAGAGTCTTGACGAGTGTACCAAGTCTGAGTTTCCCCTAACAGACCTCGAATGAACAACTGCATCCGCAACTTTTCATTGCTTCTTACGCCGACTAGCTTATTGCAATAGGCCTTGAGATGTGTATGAGGGTCACCCTTTCCATCAAATATATCAAACTTTGGAGTTTTGTACCTTATTGGCATGTCGATGTCTGGATAGATGCACAAATAATAGTAATCCAAGCTCTTGATTCCTCTTATGACTTACATATTTATAAATACACTTTTTAGACTTTTAAGCTGAGATACTATCGACCCTTCTCTATTTAAGTGGACATACTTCTCTAATCCTGCATATCGATGACATCATATAAAACTTTGACAACGGCAGATGTTTCAAAAGTAGGAGCTTCAGTAGCATATACCGGTGTTACAAGTATCTCGCAGGTGATGTATACCTTAGGTATGTGTTGCATTATTGGATAGATTGGATAGATAAAGATCTGAGTGGGCGATGAAAAATCAGGCAAAGCACTGGCGGTGGGTAGATGAGCAAGTAATGCTTGAGCATGTAAAGGTGGATTTGTTTAGTTAGCGGGAGTAACCAAAGGTAATTCAACATTTGGGGGTTGCAATTGAGAAAGAAAGGTAGCAGCTGTGATCTTAGTCAAGTCCTGTATTTAACGTAGTTCTTCTTTTAGAATTTTAAATTTTTGTGCCATGTTAGCTATTTGTTCATTTTTTGGGGTGTTTGGCAGCCTTTTAGAACTTTTAGCTTCATCTACTAGTATCATGCGGCCTTGTTGGATTCTTTCTTGCTAGTCATTTTTTCCTTGGACCAAAGGTTGTATTGTGGTTCAGCCAGTTTGCGAGTCGACACAAATCAACTTTCTTGGAGATTAATAATAAACAAACAAAAATAAAAGAAAGAAAAAGGAAAATCATGTTAGCTTGGGAAATATCGAAAGATGCAACAAGTACGTAACACATTTATACACGAAGTTAGTGACATTCAAAGTGCGTCCTTATATGAAATATCTTTTTGCCAGAGGTGGGCCTACGGTGCAAGCATTAGTGATTAAAGATCAAAAGTTTCTAACCATTCTCAAATTTATGACAAATATTTTTCCTTACTATTTGAGGAGGGAGTGGAAAATCTTGAGTTACAAAGAGAAAATCCTTGAATTTGGGATTACATAATGGTCGGCATATTACCATAGAAACATCAACATAGGCAGTGCAAAACCTTTAGGAAAAATAAAAGACGGGAGATAAAAGTCTGAAAATATCAAGATAGGTCGTGCAAGACTTTTAGAAAACTAAAGATAGAAAACAGAGACTACGGCCAGGTCGAAGGATCATCTTCATCGTCAAGATCATAATAAGGCCCAGGGTGGTATTTTGGGGACTCGCCATGCTGCCACCCTTGGTAATCATCATCCTCCTCATTATCGAATCCTATGGGTCCATACTCTTTTTCTTTTGGATACTCCTCAATTTTCTCTTTAGCTTTCTTTCTTGATCTTTCATACCTTCCATCGAATCTTACTCCAGATCATTCTCTGAGTCTTCTATCGGATCTTTCTATGTGTCTTCTTCCATCTCTTCTTCTGGTTCATTATCTCCTATAGGGATGAGATGGTCCACCGATCCTGGAATTACCTGTTGTACATAGCGATGGATATAGGCATGAGGTGAATAAGTTGATCCCAAATTTGATTCGCCCTGTGGACATCGGCAATACCCTAGAGTGATTTATAACTTGGACTAGATAAGATTGCTTCCAACATATGCCATGTGTAGTATTCTGGGTTGCTATATGAATCAACCCCCATGCCTGAGCTGAAGATGCCTTCCCATCCATCTATCAAATTTTTGAGTCTTTTTGTAGGGATTCTTCCTTCATAATCTCCATCCACTAGTGCCATGTTTGACCATAGAGGGGCATCTTGGATTATACCAAACTATTGAAGAACCCTCAATGGCGCATAGGGTTGGATTTCTTCTAGCCCAATCAGTTCAAATAGATAATAATGATATCTCCTCAATATTGCTTGACCATTGATCCACGATAGTCTCTATTGGATGAGGTTACTACTGAGGTGAGTCAAAAAAGTATGCCACTACTATTCGTTGTTTGAACGTCCAACATGTTCATTCTGAGCTCATGACTGCAGATTTTATTGTATCTCGCCTCCTTGATGTCATCATATGCATTTATTCTATAAAAATGCTCTAAATCCCACACTTGAAGCATTAAATTACACCTTTTAAAAAACTCGTAGCCTCTAGAGAACGTGAATAATGACTAAAAGATTACCATTAAGATCATTAGTACGTTCATCACACTGGGTGATCCTCTGCACATAAAGATAACTGTCAAAAGAAAATTGATGTTTATGTAGTTTCCCCTCATCGGGAATACCATGATACTCATGAATCCCACTATGAAGACAATGGCCTATTGTCTTTCCCAATCAATCCTGAAAAACAAAAAACTCATTCTAAAATCAGTCATAGTTTTCTCTTCGATTAAATCTCTCAAAAAAATACCCTAGGCTACCTAGCATGCCTCGATCATTCTTAATCCCAGACCAACGCTTAACCCTAACAAACAATGACAACCATTTCCCGGAGTAGTCAATGGGACCAAAGGTGCCCATCTGCCAATAGTAAGTTAGCAATTCGACTTATTTCCTCCAACGTAGGTATGATCTCAAAGTCCAAAAATCTAAAGGTAACAGTGGTTGGATCCCAAAATTCGACCATCGGCTGAATGAATAGCTTGTTCACTTTCAGCTCTATCAAATCAGTCAAAGATCCTAGATGTACCATTACCTTTTCTCTGTGAACTACCCGAATATTTCCCCACCAATGCCTTAGGATTTGGGGGACTTCATATATCATCTGAATGTTTGCAAGGTTTATGTTGATTTTCATTTGAGTAAAAAAAAAAGGAGGGTAAGTGTACCGTCCTGAATCTGTTATGGTCATAAGATTTGGATCAATCAATCATTTTCACACAAATAGTGTCATTGGGTTTAGAAGAATCGGTTGACGTGAAGGGTGGCTTCCTAATTGCAGAAATGATGCCTTGGACCGTCCTGCCTAAGGTAGATGCAATATGTCCTATTTATAGAGTAAAAGTTTTCCTAAACATTTAATAGCATGAATGAATAGATGGAAGAAGGTGCACTAACCTATTTACACCAAATCTAAAACTAAGAAATCCAAAGAAGTTTCAGAGTAGTGCAGTACACCCCTCGTGTGTTCAGTGTGTGAATTGTGTACGATCAAAGACTTGATAGAAAAAATACAAGTGATAAAACAGTAACAATTGGGGTCAATCAAACAAAAAAGAAACACAAGTTTGGATTTGATTTGCGTTCTTTCACACAAAACAGGATAGAAGTGCAGAAAAAGCAAATAACACAGTAAAAAACATAATAATCCTAAACTAAGCCTGCTAAGGTAAGAACCTAAGTTATGTCCCCAGCAGAGCCACCACATTAACGCGCCCTATTTCAAATCGATCAAAATAGTACACAATATGTGGTGGTCGTTGTAACTCTAGGATTTTGAAAATTCACTTTTTAGAGTCGCCACCTAAATTTTTTAGGAAAATTAAAAAAACCATTTTTATGTAAAAACTCTATTTTGATCTTTTAAAAAACGTTTTGAGATTTTGAGTAAGAGTTTTGGTTATTCGAGAGGAACATGTTTGTCACCTCTCAGAGCCTATCCGAAGATAGTCCTTAGACTCAATTTAGGAAAATATTTGGAAAAAAATATTTTTCTTTTTATTTGCTTTAAAAAAAAAAATAAAGGATTTATTATTATATATTTTTTGAAAAGAAAACTTAAGGAATAGAAGATGTAACGCTACCGTGTATAAGGAAGTAATGTAATTATTGCAAAAATATATATGTATTTTAAATATGAAAAAAGGATGGTGATATAATTTATACATATATTGAGAAGTATAAAGTCTTATAATTCTATAAGTAAATTATTTAAAAATTTTGAAGTTAAGTATATAACTAAAATCATTATAGAGTAAATAATATATTTTTTAATGGGAATGAGAATTTATTTACAACAAAATATATGTTCAAGATCATGTGAAAAAAATGTGAAAACTTATTGATGAATTAAAATTAAGTGAAAAATAAATGTAATAGCATGTGACAGAATTGAAATAATGTATAAACCATAATAATATTAATAGTCAAAATAATAACAATAACAATAACAATAACAACAACAACAATAATAATAATAATAATAATAATAATTGTGGTAAAAATAATAATGTTAATAAAGATAATAATAATAACAATAGTTATAAAATACATCGTATATGATAACGTGAATACACATATATACCTTTCATTTTTGGAACCTTTTAAAATTTTGAAAAAAACAACTCAAACAAAGTTGGAAACAGAATGTAACGTGAACATTGAAATTATCTAATTAATTGAAAAAAGAAGAAGATAAAATTAGTGAATGAACACTTTTTAAAAATCCAAATTTGAGAGACTTACTTTCCTACCAAATTAATATTGAAATTTTACTTTTTAAGAAAAACATTGAGATTGTGACGTTCATTTTAGAGAAATAACTTTATAAACTTAGTTTTAACAAACTACATTGATGCCCAATTGAAAGACTTTTTTCGTACGTGTATTTTTAGCCTTTGAAAGCTATGTTGTTATACTTTAGACAAACAAACTTTCAAACACTTAAAAAATGCATTCTTAGCTCCAAAATTTGACCATTAATTCTTTGAAAAAGGGCGTCCACTAAAAAAACTGCACTTTGGACATTTAAAAATATGTATGTTAAGTTAACAAAAAACAACTTGGTTTGCCCTTTAAAAATCTGCATTTTTAACTTCTTGAAAAGTAGTATATTTGGACCCTAATGATCTGTAATTTTATCTACTACAGAAGAAGTATTTTGCACACACAAAAAAAAAATCTGCAGTTTGAATGCCCAAATGGCTGCACTTTAAAGACCTAAAAGCAGTATTTTTACCCCTAAAAAAATCTGCATTCTTACTTTAAAAATCTGCAATTTTACACTCTTAAAGGGGTATATTTTACACTAAAACTAGCATTTTAGGTTGGAATAACTAATAAAATCAATTCTTGATGATTAAAGCTAAACAAAACTAAATATATATAGAGTTAATTCAACATCAATCAATCCATACATACGAAATCCATACGAAATAAATATTCAAATGAATACAAGGTTAGTAGAATAAACAATAACAAGAAGAAAGGTGAAAAAAGTAAAGGACTAGATGCGGCCAAGTTCTTTAGGAAGGAACCAATCCCTAACGGTGTAGATCCCGAAGGCGGACAATCCTATAGCATTTGAACCAATCTTTGGGTCAAAAAATGAGTTTTGAACGAAACTCCCACTCTCGAAATTGTATGAGCTATTGCCACAACCCAAAAATCAAGGGTCATGATAGCACTGTTCGCAGCGTACCTTGACAAGTAAGCCTATCACCCAGACTGATACACAAAGGAAAAAAGACAGAAATACCCCTAAGGTAAGACATCTAGAATGAATCTGAGCCACACAAGTATGATATATGTAGAAGGAATATAATCAGCAGCGCAGCCATAGCTCATGATACTCTTAAAACCTGGTGTCAACAGTATAAAAACTTCTAATACAATAATGAGTCAAATACATAAGAAATACCCACACAGGGTGAATGTCTGTCTCCGAATACAAAAAATAACATACCTACTATAGTAAGATAGAGGTGAACCCCAGACGCATGAATGTCCAATCACTACCTTGAGTAAATCTGAAGGCGCTCAAAATCAACCAATCTGAGGCGCACTCGAGCTAAGAACTGCGTATAAAGGGCGCAGTAGGCGTGAGTACGATCCACTTGTACTCAATAGATATCATAGGCTGACCAAGCAAAATAGTAAATGAAGCATACAAATATACACCAAGGGCACATCACCTCCGATCAAAAAATATCCCACAATGGTAGCCCACGTCGCTTATACTAACAGTTCTATAATATCCACACATAATAATATAACAACAAACCAGATAGGGATACAAATACACACAATATCACATACAATTAGAACAAAAGATGAGCATGTATAATCATGATTATCGAGTACAAATCTAGGAAGATAGAATAATTGAACATTAACAAGTCAAGATGTAGAACACTGGCAATACAAGCACAACATAAGAACAATAAAGAAACTGCAATTTATATAATGATGATGATAAGGATACATGTGGTTGGCACACAACCTTGAGGTTGCACACAGCCTTGGGTTTGGCACACAGTCTTGGGGTTGGCACATAGCCTCCATATTTCCAATGTTTCCAGTATTTCAATATATCCAGTATTTCCAAAGCACATACATAACATAAGACACAAATCAAGTACACATACATGACAATAAGTAAATATAAATTAGTAAAACAAACAAATGAATATGATGCGTATAATGACATGAGAATGATGATGCAATATTTACTATCATACAAAATGAGTATTTCTACAACCAATCTACATGGTGTATCTTTCACAACCACTTCATATGATGTATTTCCACCACCAGCCACAATATTACTATTCCACAACTACATAAGCCAACATCCACTCACTATTTCCACTATCTATGAATTTTTCACATGATTCATATGCCCACAAAGTATGAATATATATATATGATATTTATATATAAGAGAGGATCTTAATTTTGGTAGTCCTCACAAGGAGTTTTTTGGTATTTTAATTTTTTTGTGAAATAAACTTATTACGCATGGTAATTAATAAGTGTCTTTTAATTACATATTTCCATTTTCACCCTTATTTTCTTGTAAAAAATATTCCACTTGGATATTTATAATTGGTTTTTTCTTGCCACTTGTTAGATGATTATTTTAAATCAACAATCACTTTAACTCAAAAATCCACTTGTAAAATCCTCTCTTCATCTTGTTTCGATAATTAGTTAAACCTCCCTTCATTTTAAATCGACAATTACTTTAACTCAAAAAATATTCAAGCTAACTTTAATCCAAAATAAAAAATATCAACTACAACCTCATACATAGTTTATTTTGATACTATCTAGTTTTCAAAATATATAATTAAGAACGAACGGAGTACTCTTGTAAGGGGCGTGAAAAAAATAAACATGATTAGTTAATGGACCGAATTGAGTAATCTATTAATGTAGTTTAATTATCATTTAATATTCTTATAGATCATTTTTTAGTTAATTCATATAAAGGCTCTAAATTAAGGTTATAATTACTATAGTATAAACTTGAAATCATCGATTTTGTTTTAGATGATTCTATCGATGAAAAAAATTATTTTGCGAAAACTATTGCCTCTAAAATTATGAGCGAAGTTAAAACTCAACAAAAATCAAAATAAAATTATTTTTAGCTATAACTAAGAAATTACATACTAGCAAATTTATAAAAGTATCATCATTTTTCTATTTATGATCTCCATCGAGCGTAATTACGAAATATTTTAAATTATATCATTATGTAAATATCGAGTTAATTGTAATCTTTTGATATATTCTAATTCTCTGGTAATAATTTTTGTCTCACAAATAATATTTTATTTAAAATTATGCAGTTATTTGATTAACAACTTTAATAATTATAAAAACTTATCAACATAACTTGTTTAACATATCATTAGATTATACTGATTATAAAGTAAAAAAAATATATATAATACAAATTATACTTTTAAATTAAAATTATTATTTTTATCTTTTGAGTTTAGGTCCGGACTTAGCACGAGCCTCGTGAAACTAGTATATATATATATATATATATAAGAGAATACAAATTTTTGGTTGTCCTCACAAGTCTATTATAGCAATTTTAATTAATTTTTAATCCTTTAAAATTGTGACACTTTAAATAATAAAGATGAAGTTATTTACCTTTCTTTTTTTCCATATGGACATTTGCATTAGGTGCATATGTCATGAAATGAGAAACTATTATTTATTTTTTCTTGTAATTTCTAGTGTTTAACTATTTTCTTCTTTTGAAAAAATAAATAGGAGTAAAGGAAGGGGAACTAAGGAGGGGATTATACAGTAGAAAATCAAACATTTACCGATAAAGTGAAAATCAGATTCTCAATCAATTGAACTATTTAAATTCCCATGTTGTTTAACTAATCGGTAAATCATTCTTTGAAGCTTTCATTATAATATTTTGTTTCTCATACTTACATATTATTTAATCAAGTCTATTACAGAATATAAACGTCAAATATTTAATAATTAATTTTTACTTTTACTTCATGCTTGACATTATTTATTCAAGATTTTGATAATAGTTATCTAACAAAAAGACCCAAAAGCTTTGCTTTTGACTAATTTTTGTTAGTTTTTCTAATTTTTGGTAGTCCTCACAAAGCTATTATAGTAATTTTAATTAATTTCTAATCCTTTAAAATTGTGACACTTTGAATGATAAAGATGAAGTTATTTATCTTCTTTTTTGCCATATGGACATTTGCACTTGGTGCATATGTCATGAAATGAAAAACTATTACTTCCTCTATTCCATTTTATGTGTCGCCATTTGACCGGGCACGGAGTTTAAGAAATAAGTAATGACTTTATATTTTTTACCAAATTGTCTTTCATTAAAATAGTGTACTATTATTATTTTTAATTAAGTGGGCCCTTATAAGTGGGACCAATAAGAGTAAAAGTGTAATTGTGTCTTTAAATAGTTATCAAATAAGGAAAAGTGACATTCTTTTTGGGACGAACAAAAAAGAAAATGATGACACATAAAATGGGACGAAGGGAGTATTTAGTTTTTTCTTGTAATTTCTATTGTTTAACTATTTTTTCTATTTAAAAAATAATTAGGAGTAAAGGAAGGGGAATTAAGGAGGGGATTACAAAGCAAAAAATTAAATATTTACCAATAAAGTGAAAATTCAGATTCCCAATCAATTGAATTATTTAAATTCCCATGTTATTTAACTAACCGATAAACCATTCTTTGAAGCGTTCATTATAATGTTTTCTTCCTCGTACTTACATATTATTTAATCAAGTCAATTTCAAAATATAAACGTCAAATATTTAATAATTAATTTTTTACTTTTACTCCATACTTCATGCTTTATGAATCATTTTTCAATGATATTATTTATTCAGGATTTTAATAATAGTTATCTGGCAAAAAGACCCAAAATCTTTGATTTTGACTAATGTTTGTTAGTTTTTAATCAAAATTGATTATTTAATTAACTTTAAAATATTAAATTAGTATTAACAAATTTAATATTTTATATGAGCTTTTATTTAACATAGTTTAAAATTGAAAAATATATTATGATTGTGAAGAACTTTCATCAACTTTTTCCTTCTTTCTTAGTATTTATATTTAATAATTTTATTTTTTCTATGAAATAATTTGTACAAACACCTTAAATGAAGAAAGAGGTAAAAGAAATGGGTTGAAATTAGTGATTTTATGGAGTTATATTTATTTTGTCGAATTGAGTATGTTTTTCATGCATTTTCTAATTATTTTTTTATAATATGAATAGAATTTTTGTGTGGACAATTTTATTCATTTCTATTGAAAATATTTGGCATATTTCATATACTAAAAATTAAAATTATTGATAATGTTAAAAATTAAGGCAGTGATATGAATAAAGATCAAATTATTTTTAAAATCTTTTTTTGGTTAATTGAGAATTAATATTGTTTAGCATAAAGTGTATATAGCAAATTAATAGATTCTCAATTTTCATTTTGATGAGTTTATTTTTTTTCTTAATTTAATATAAAATTAAGCTTAAAGCACAACATTTAACTAGCATAAATTCTTGTCTGATGAAATTATACATAAAATTATATATTTCCCCCCAAAACAAGAAGACTCGAGGAAACCATTTGATCCCTTCGATGACTTTTTCCTTCATCTTCCTGGTTGTAGAGAAGAACTCGAACTAAGAATATTAGAAAAGGAAGGACAAGGTATCAAAATTTCTACATAAATATATTTCTAGCTATAACCAAATAAATTATATGTTCATAATTTCATAAAAATGCTAATATTTTTTAATTTTTACATTCTTTGTGAATTATAATTATTTTATAACATTATAATCATTTTATTATATAAAATATCAATTCACTTGAGTTTGGTAAGAAAGAATGGAGGTTTTTGGTAGTCCTCACATCACAAATTGGTGGTGTAAAATTTTACATGTGGCTATTATTTTATCATTATCCTCTTTTTAACAATTCATATATGAATCTTTGTAATTGATCAATATCACTTTTTTGTTATTGTTTTTTTCTTCATCTTAATTTATTTGTCACATTTCAATTTTCATGAAAAATTATGAATTTTAATAAATATTTTGAAAAAGACACATTAACTTTAAATTTTCATATACTTTTGAATATCTAATTTTTAATATTTAAATACTGGATTAATTAAACATAATTTTCTTGAGAATTTATTATAAACACGTAATAATAATTTTTCATTCAGTTTATATCTTAATATAGATTTAGTTATAAAAATAAAATATTATTATTATAATATTATTTATAGGTTATTGATGTTGTTTAAAACTTGATGTTTTAAATTTTTACCTTTCGATTAAACTTGCAATTTATTATTTTCCTCTCTTGTAATTTATGGCTACATGCAGACAAACATAAGCAATTAACAAAAATTTTATTTAATGTAGGATTAAATTTTCTCAGAAGAGTAAATACAACAAATATTCTCATTGTCAAATACTTTTAAAAGGTGAAAAAGTAAATTATAGTAATTCTATCTCAATCGAAAATAAATTTTAGATAAAATTAATGAATTTAATTTTATGTGTGTGCACTTTTAATATAAAAGTTACTTAATAAATAGCTATATTAAAGTTGATATATAAAATACATTTGATTTTCAAACAGTTTATGATAAAGATCAAAATTGAATCATTAGAGATTATAATCTAAAAAAAATTAGTAAAATAGAAATTAGCTTTCTTGTATGTATTTATTTAAATTTTCTTTTTAAAATATCTAATATATAAATAAAGAACAATATAATCCATTAGCCGTCAGATACTATTTAGTACTTTAATATTTTAGAATCCTTTACAAAATATTAAACTACTATCACACAAACAAAGAAACAAGAGTTGAACCTTATTTTAAAGAGTATCTATAAATTTTAATGGTATAGATCACAACACGCCAAAGGCACCACACTAGGTATTTCTAAAAACACAATACAATTATTCACGTGTATTCCAGGCTATCAACATTACATAAGACCCCGCACGGTCACACATATCATAGATATCTCAGATTCAGCATTTACTTCACATTCAGACCCCCCAACGGGAACAACATATAGATAGTCATATTCCATGATTAGTTCCCACCCTTAATATGCAATTTGTGTCTATATTTACTACCTAACCCAGTCTGAAAGAGTTAAGTCAAAACTTACCTCGAATGTTGGAACCAGTCCGCTACACTTCGAACTCACGACTTTACTTTTCACGAATGATATCAAGAAATATAGAATCCACGCATCAAAATAAAGCCAATGATACCCATATTGACTACTTATGATTCGAGGTCAAAATGGACCCCCAAAATGGGTTTTAAAAAAAAAGTCAAAATCATAACTTTACTTCAAAAATGTGTTCCCCATATTTTTAGAAATCTATACATAAAAACCCAAGTCAAATCGAGTAAAAAATAAGGTTCTTATCGAAGAAAAATTATTTTTGAGCTTTACCGGGTAAAAATCTTTGAAATTCGTGTTAAAATCAAGAATTAAAGTTGTTTTGATGGTTAAATTGATGAAAAACTAGTAATTATAGGATCAAAACATTATTCAAGTGAAATTAGAGTTAAAATCAAGCCCTAAAATTTTTGGAGTTTTGAGAAATTAATCAAAGAATTAGATTAAGAAAGGATGAAATCTAACCTTAAATTCATAATAGAATCAAGAAATAGATGTTAATCTAGCTTCCGAAACTCTCACAACCTTCAATTTTAAGCTCTCACACTATTTTAGGGTTTAAATCTCAAAAGAAAGGCGAAAGAATGAGCAAATGGGCCAAAAAGGGCTATTTTTATACACTGCACCAACTGCACCAGCTTTTTCTTTTAAAAAATAGATTTTTTAAGTCCAACTTGAACTTCGACGCAGTGTTTGAGATTCATTTGGAATCTGATATACGCAAACAAACTATGTAACCACACTAAATTTGATGCTTCGGACTCAATGAAGATATCAAATTTTTTTAAAAATGCCTTTTTCACCGAGTTGACCCCCGAAATCACAATTTCCCAAATCGAGCGTCGAAATGAGATTTAAAAGCCATAAAACCCAATCAAACACGTCACCACCCTAAAATCGGTATTCTAGAAGTGTTGGCAAAGTTGTATTTTCCAACTGAGGTCGTTTTGATCAAATATGGATCCCATACCCATATTTTTAATTTTTCAACTTTCTGACCAACAGGTCAAAATGAGCTCGGGTGCATCGGGACCCAAACCAAAGGTCTACCTAGCCTAAAATCGATATTCCAAAGTTGTTGGCGTAGTTCGTTTAGCTATCCATCACACAGATCATGATATACCCACATAAGTCCAAAATAAGGCTCTCAAAACCACCAAAAATCACAATATCACATAAAAGGTACCAAAGTGCATCGAGAACCATGTCAATCACCCCCACACCCCAGAAATAACATAATGCAACTACGGGGAGGGGTAAAATAATCAAATCACACAAAATCACAAATTTCACATATTTCATCAATTTTTTAGGCTGTTACATCATTCGCTACTAAAAATCTAGTTTCGAACTGAGGTAAAGAAATACCGAAATCAACAAAGAGTTAGGGATAGGAACTACTTTTATCAGACTCGATCTCCCAAGTATCCTTATCTACAGGTCGATGTCGCCATTAAACCTTAACCACTAGGATAACTCTAGAGCGCAATCGCCAAACATCTCTAGCCAAAATGAAAACTGGATTCCCTTTAAAGGACAACCGCTCATCTAACTGAATCGACTCCCAACGAATGACATCAGACATATCAGGAATATAAAGGTAAAACGTAGAAACATGAAAAACTGGATGAACAACTGACGAATCTAGGGGCAAGGCCAATTCATAGGCCACATCACCTACAGTCTGAAGAATCTCAAATGGACCAATATACTTGGGGCTAAGCTTGCCCCTCTTCCCAAACTTTATCACACCCTTTATGGGTGAAACTCAAAGAAAAACATCTTCACCAACACCAAATCTTAAGGCACGAAGCCTACAATCTACATAGTAATTTTTTCTACTCTGAGTCGCTCGAAGTCTATCCTGAATGATCGGAACTCTGTCCAAAGACTCACGACGCAAGTCTGTACCTCGGGGCGTTACCTCTAAGACATCAAACCAACCCATTGGAAAGCGACAATGACTACCATACAATGCCTCAAAAGGATCCATATATTGGAATGGTAGCTATTATTATAAGCAAACTATGCTAAAGCCAAATGTTGCTCCCACTAGCCAACAAAATCCATCACGCATATGCAGAACATATCCTCCAAAACCTGGATAGTCCGCTCTGACTAGCCATCAGTCTGGGGTGAAATGTTATACTGAGATCAACTCGAGTGCCCAACTTATCCTGAAATGTCCTCCAAAAGTGAGATGTGAACATAGAACCTTGATCTGAAATAATGGACACCGACATACCGTGTAGACGCATAATCTCATGAATATAGATATGGGACAATCTCTCAGCACTGAATGAGACCTGAACCAGAATAAAAAGAGCTAACTTAGTCAATCAATCCATGATGACCCACACACTGTCAAAACCACGAGATGTAGGAGGCAAACCAGTACAAAGACCATAGTGATCCATTTCCAGTTCCATTTGGGAATGAGTAACCTCTGAAGTAAACAACTAGGTCTCATATGCTCGGGCTTTACTTACTGAAAACATAGGCAACAAGCCACAAAATTTGCTATATCTTGCCTCATTCCACCCCACCAGTAGTGCTGTCTCAAATCACGATACATCTTAGTCACACCTGGATGGATGAAATATCTGGAATAATAGGCCTCCTCCCAAATCAACCTATCTAGTCACCTACTCTCGACATACAGACTCGGCCTCCAATCCGTAAAACTCCATCTGAATCAAGTGAGGCTTCCTTAGACTCCCCACTCAATATCTTATCTCGAATCAACCTCTATCTAACATCATCAAACTGTTGAGCTTAAGTCTACTCTATCAAAGAAAATCTAGCCTCCACAAATGCCAAAGTGCGCCCAGGATTTGAAATATCAAGCCCAACCATCTGGTCAGCTAAAGACTAAACCTCTATGGCTAAAGGCCTCTCCCGAGTCAAAAGATGCGTCAAACTACCCATGCTAGTCGACTTTCATCTCAAGGCATCCGCAACCACATTAGCCTTGATGGATGATAGAGTATAGTCAAGTCACAATCCTTAAGAAACTCAAGCCAACAACGCTACCTCATATTAATATCTCTCTTGGTGAAGAAGTACTGGAGGCAATGATCATCTAAGAAGATCTCACAACAAACTCCAAACAAGTAGTGCATCTACAACTACGCACAACTCCAAATCATGGGTAAGATAATTCCTCTCATGAGGCTTCAACTGAAGAGATACATAAGCAATCACCTTGACCTCCTGCTTCAACACAATACCCAATCCAATACCTAAAATAACATAAAACACTGCAAAACCAATTCCCTTCTTGGGCGAAGCTAAAATAGAAGCTGAAGTCAACAAATCCTTGAGCTTTTGAATGCTCGCCTCACAAGCATCTAACCACTGAAAGGAAATCTTATTCTTAGTCAACTTAGTTAAAGGAGATGCAATAGAAAAAAACCCTAAAAAAATATTGATAATAACCTACCAAGCCAACAAAACGCTAAATCTTGATAGGCAAAGTAGGTCTAGACCAATCATGAACCGCTGCAACCTTGGCTAGATTAACCATGATACCTTCATTAGTTAACACATAACCCAAGAAAGAAATAGACTCCAACCAAAACTCACACTTGGAGAACTTGGCATACAACTTCTCATCTCTCAATCTCTGAAGCACAATCTGCAAATGCTCCTCATGCTCAGCCCCACTCTTGGGATAAACCAAGATATCATTAATAAATACAATAATAAAAGAGTCGAGATACGATTGAAACAATCGATTCATCAACCTCATGAATGTGGTAGGGGCATTGATCAACCCAAATAACATAACCAAGAAGTCATAATGACCATATCAAGTCCAAAAAGCTATCTTCAAAATATCTGAAGCTCTAAAGCTCAACTGGTGATAACCAGACCTCAAATCAATCTTCAAAAACACTGAAACACCCTAAAGTTGATCAAATAAATCATCAATGTGAGAGAGGGATACTTATTCTTAATTGTTGCCTTTTTCAACTGTTGATAATCAATGCACATCTGCATAGATCTATTGTTCTTCTTCATAAACAAGAAAGGCATACTTCAAGACGATACACTAGGCCGAATAAATATCTTATCCAACAGCTCCTGCAATTGATCCTTTAATTCCTTCAACTCGACTGGGGACATCTTATTGGAGGAATAAAAAAAACATATCTATGAACTCATGAACAACACATACAGAATCCAAAGAAGGAGGTGAGACAATGTTAGTATCACGAATATGAGCCAAATAAGCTAATCATCCCCTCTCTACCAAATGATGAGCCGAACATAATATATGACCCTCTTGGGTCCCGAATAAAGCTCACCCTTCCAAGCTATCCTTGGTACACCCAGAGAAGCTAAAGTCACAGTCTTAGCAAAATAATCTTAGACAACATGATAAGGAGCCAACCAATCCATACCCAAAATAATATCAAAATCAACCATATCTAAAATAAGCAAGTCCACCAAACTCTTACGCCCAACAAAAGGCACAACACAAGATCGGTACACCCAATTCACCACTAAAGAATCACCTACTGGGGTAGATACATGATAGGCATGTCAAGAGGCTTACAAATAGAATTAAAACCCAAAGAAAAATATACAGAGACATAGGAGTACGTCGATCCAGGAACAAATAATACAGATGTAGATCTAAAATAAATAGGGATGATACCTGTAATCACAATATCAGAAGACTCTGCCTTCAGTATGGATGGTATAGCATAGAACTACCCACAACCACCAACTACCTGAGTGGCCCCACGACCACCACAACGGGCTCCACCACCTCTACCTCTCGCTCCTTTGATAGTACCTCTACCTCTCATTGTTAAAGTAGGAGTATCCCTAATTATATGATGAGGGCAGTCTTTGGACAAATAGTCAACCTCATGACACATATAAAACATCATACAACCCGCATCAACAGGAGAAAGTACCACTGGGCCCGAATGACCACCCTACACTGCTGAACCAGAAGATCTACAACCTAAAATCTATAAAGCTACCTGCACTGGCCTACCCTGATATCCATGCAAACCTTTGAAATCTCTACTACAAGAAGAATAACCTTTGAACTCACCAAAATGATGTACCTTCTTGGTGCCTCCTTGAGATGCCCAAAGAATACCTTCAGTCATCTTAGCATGGTCTACAATACTCTAAGAAGATGCCCTAAATATGACCATCCTTGATGTAGCCAACTGAAGAGAGGCATCCAAACCTTTCACAAACTTTCGAATCTTCTTAGACTCGATGGAAATACTAGCATAGAAATATCTGGACAAGGCATGAAATCATACCTGTATACTTCAACAGTCATGGAGCCCTGCTCCAGGCAGTCAAACTCATCATGCATCCGACCCCATAGGCTGTAAGGCATAAATCTCTCTAGAAAGGCATCGGCAAACTGATGCTACAATATCTCAGGAGCATCAATAGGTCTACAACCAAAAACTGATCTCCACCAATCTCTATCTGTATCTCTCAACTAATAGATAGTATAAGCAATCCCCATCGACTCCAACAAACCTAAATTATATAACTTCTCTTGACAATCAATTAAAAACTCATAGTCATCCTTATCCATAACACCGCTGAACCTAGAGGACCCAAATGAGTAAATCTCTCAAACATCTTCTAGTCCTCAGAAGACATTATAGTACTCACATCAAGAAGAGGCATAGTAAATCTAGTAGGTTGAGATCCCATCTGAGGAGGTAACATAGACGAAGGCTGAACTCTCAATCTCGAAACACCATGATCAGATATCAATACTGAAATAGGAATAGAACTCGAGGTCTGAGGAGTAACCAAAATAGAAGTAGGTGCAATAAGACGAACCTTACTTTAAACTGGAGAAACACCTACACAAACAAAGAAGAACCCTTTAAATGGGTTAATAAACACACCAACAACCCCTCTAAAATTGGGGCAGACAAACTCTGAATAACTGTAGTACCCACTCCTCCAACCTGCTCAATACGAGGCTCAAGGGAGAGTTACTTATCACTCCTCATAGATGGGGTTGAACCACGGGCCTTTCCCCTCTCTCAATTCTGTCCACGACTCGAGGCTTGCCTTTTTAATTAAACTCTCTCTCTAAAAGCATGCTCCATATTACTGACCTCGCAGGACCTAGTGGACACCATCTGCATGTAAAGAGTGAAACACAACTCAGAACACAAGATATGAAATAACACACACCGTAAGGAATAAAATAAGAAAAGTCTACTAAAGATATCCTATAGACTCTCAAATATAGATACGAGCATCTACATACCAATTTGTAAGACTCTATTAGACATCTTGTTCTTATACTATTAAGACCAATGAAAGCTGGCTCTAATACCAATTTATCATGACCCAAAACCAAGGGTCATGATGGCATTTATTGCTGTGTATCTTGGCAAGTAAGCCTATCACCCAAACTGATACACAAAAGAAAAAATACAAAAATACCCCCAAGGTAAGGCTTCTAGAACGAAGTCGAGCCATACAAGTATGATAAACGCAAAAGGAATAAAATCAACAAAGCAGTCATAACTCCTAAAAATCAATGTCAATGGTATAAGAACTACTAATACAATCATGAGTCCAATACATCAGAAATTCCTACATAGGATTATAATTTATCTTCGAATACAAATAAAGATAAAACTATTATAGAAATATAGAGGTGAACTTCAGACGCATGAATGTCCAACCGCTACCTTAAGTAAATCTGAAGGCGCTCAAAATCAACTAATATAAGGTGCACTCAAGCTAGGACCTGAACCAAAAAGGCACAATAGGCGTGAGTATGATCCACTTATACTTAGTAGGTATCATAGGCCGACCAAGCAAAGTAGTAAATAAAGCATACAAAATATAGACTAAGGGCATGTCACTTACAAGGAGAAAACGTCCCACAATGGTAGTCCACGCTGCTTGCACTAACAACTTTATAATATTCACACATAATAATACAACAACACGCTAGATAGGGATATAAATACACATAATATCACATGCAATTAGAACAAAAGAGAAACATGTATAATCAAGATCATCGAGTACAAATAAAGAAAAATCAAACAATTAGACATTAACAAGTAACTAATAGATAGATGACGGGTCAATATGGCAATACATGCATAACATAAGCACAATAAAGAAACTGCAGTATATATGATAGTGATAATGATGATAATGATGATGATAAGGATGCATGAGGTTAGCACGCATCCTTGATGTTGGCACACATCCTTGGGTTTGGCACACAGCCTTGGGGTTGGCACACAACCTCTGTATTTTTAGTATTTCCATTATTTCCAGTGTTTCTAGTATTTCAATATTTCAAGTATTTCCAAAGCACATACATAACCCAAGACACAAATCAAGTACACATACATGACAAATAAGTAAATATAAAGAAATAAAATAAATAAGTGAAATGATGCGTATGATGACATAAAAATGCTGATGCAATATTCTCAACCATATAAAATGAGTATTTCCACAACCAATCTACATTGTGTATTTTTCACAACTAATTCATATGATGTATTTCCACCACTAACCACAATATTACTATTTCACAACCACATGAGCCAACATCCATTAACTATTTTCACTATCCATGAATTTTTCACATAATTCATATGCCCTCAAAGTATGATATATATATATATATATATATATCATAATATGTCAAAGGCACCATAATAGGCATTTCTAACAATAAAATATAATTATTCACATATATTTCAGGCTATCAACATCACATAAGACCCCACACGGTCACACATATCACAAAATATCTCAAATCTAATAATTACATCACATTCAGTCCCCCACATGGGCACAACATACAAATAGCCATATTTCATGATTATTTCTCATCCTTAGTATGCATTTTATACTAAAATTTACTACCCAACCCAGTCTGAAAGAGTTAAGCCATAACCTACCTCGAATACCAGAATCGATCCGCTATATTTTGAACCCACGACCTTACTTTCTACGAATGATCCCGAAATCAACTGAAATCAAAAAATATTTAATCTACACGCCAAAATAAAGCCAACATACTCAAATTGACTAGTTTTTGTTCAGGGTCAAAACGGACCCTCGAAAATAAGGACAAAATCATAACTTTATTTCAAAAATGTGTTTCCTATATTTTTAAAAATCTACAGCTAAAATCCCAATCAAATCGAGTTAAAAAAGAGGTTCATATCGAAGAAAAACTATTTTTGAACTTTATCGAGAAAAATATTTGAAATTCGTGTTAAAATCAAGAACCGAAGTGGTTTTGAAAGTTAAATTGATGAAAAACCAGTAATTATAAGATTAAAACATTATTCAAGTGAAAGGCAGTGAAATTGAGGTTTAAAATCAAGCCATAAGATTTTTGGAGTTTTGAGAAATTAATCAGGGAATTAGAGTAAGAAAAGATGAAATCTCACCTTAAATCCATATGAGAATCAAGAAATAGATGTTAATCTAGATTCCCAAGCTCCCACAAGCTTCACTTTTAGGCTCTCAAACTATTTTAAGATTTAACTCTCATGAGGAAATGTGAAAGAATGTGTAAAATGGGCCAAAAAGGGCTATTTTTATACACTGCACCAGCTGCACTAGCTTTTTCTTTAAAAATAAAAATAGATTTTTTCTTTTTAATTCCAACCCGAACATCGATGGGGTGCCCAGGATCCGTTTGGAGTCTGGTATACGTAAATGAACTATGTAACCACACTAAATTTGCTGCTACGGACTCAATGGCAATATTATATTTTTGAGAAAACATCGTTTTCACAGAGTTGACCTCCAAAATCATAATTTTCCAAATCGAGGATCGAAATGAGATTTAAAAGCCATAAAACCCAATAAAAAATGTTACCACCCTAAAGTCGATGTTTCGAACGTGTTGGCAAAGTCGATTTTCCATCCGAGGTTGTTTCAACCAAATATGGGTCCCACACCTATATTTTTAATTTTCTAACTTTTCAACCAATAGGTCGAAATGAGCATGGGTGCATCGGGACCCGAACCAAAGGTCTACCTAGCCTGAAATTGATATTTCAAAGTTATTGGTGCAGTCCATTCAGTTATCCATCGTATGGACCAAAATATAACATAAGTTCAAAATAAGGCTCTCGAAGCCAGCAAAAATCACAATATCGATTAAAAGGCACCAAAATACATCGAAAACCGTGCTAATCACCCCACACCCCATAATTTCCAAAATGCAACTACGAAGAGGGATAAAACAGTTAAATGATAAAAAATCACAAATTTCACCTATTTCATTAAATTTTCAGGCCATTATAAACAAAGAAAATGATAAGAATCAGTAACTAATAGAAAAATGATGAAATAATATATACTAACAACTAAAAAAATATGGATATCAAGAGTGCATTTCACGCAAAATAAAAAAAATCATATAGGAGCATATTTTGCACTCAAAATGCAAGGAGTAAACCAAAAAATTCGATGTGAACTCGATACCTGAAAGATTTATATGTTTGCAAAATCGAAGAGATGGATATAAAGGAAATAAAAGCAAAATAAAGGGGACGATACCATAATTCTGCCTTTTCCATTTAATGCAAAACAAAACCGTATCAATATCTCAATCCACATATTATCACATATTTTAAACAAAATAGCCTTGAAATTTGAAAGAAATTGTATTCTGGACTCAACTTCGCTGAGAAACAAACAATAATATCAACATGGGCTCGAAACCCCCCCAAATGTCAAATACCCATAGACAAATCTATTTTTTGAAACCAACAACAACTATATTAACTTAATCAAAATTCACACACAAGCTCATTTTTTTAAAACAACAACAATAACATTAGCTTAATTGAAATTCACACATAAACTCACTTTTTTGAATCGGCAATAAAAACATTAACTTAATTGAAATTAAATTCACTTTTTTGAATCGGCAATAAAAACATTAACTTCATTGAAATTAAATTAAAAATAACATGTTCATGGAATCAAGCAACATGAATACAGACACATATATTCACAGACCTTCTTAAAAAACAACTTTTAGACCCAGGAGTTATATTCATTGATAAAATTCAAGAAATAAAAGAAAAACAACAACAATGTAGACTTAACGGAACCTTAAACAAGCTTGTGTGTTCATGAAAACCCCAAAAAACATTAAAGAAAAAGAAGTGATGGTTGAACAAAAGGACCCACACGTCTTCCCACACTCACGTTCGGCATTAGAGTGAAAAATCATGTCACCACATATTTTCAAAAAAATAGGGGTCTTTAAAATGAATTAAAATGAGTCTATGTTCATTATTTTGATTTGTAGGAAATGACAATATCTAAATAAACATGCATACATATATTTACAGAATATGATCGAACAAGGAAACAAAAGGAATAGAATGATTTTCTCATTATTTTGCTTCTAATAGCCTCGAAACCAAATTCAAATTCAATATTTTAGAGGGGCAGAAATTTGACAAAAAAAAATCAACAGATAACAATCCCAAAATACACATATACACATATTTACAATATTCATACCCACAATAACTTTTTGGGATAAAAAATTATATACGACCACAAATCCAAAAATAAACAATGACAATATGGGTGTCAAAATAAAACCACATATCCATAGGACCAAAATAGATGGAGAAGTAAACAAAGATTAGATGAGGAGGGATTCACACCTTTTATTGTGCAGCAAACCGGGGCTCCAACATTAAGAATTTCAATGACGAACTCAACTCCGAGGATTTCAATCGCTTACACTCCAATTTTTACTATGTTTTCCTTCATTTTTCACTCTTTTTTCACTTTTTCATTGATTTTTTTGAACTCTTTTTCTCTTCTTTTCCAACTTATTTTTCTCTAATCTGCGACCTTTAAACTTTGTTTTTCTCTCTTTTTTTCGACTTTTCCCCATGGGAATGAAGAGTCTCATACTTATAAGAGAAAATTCGAACTTGAAAGTCCGAATTTAAAATAAAGTTTTTACAAAAAACGTGTGAAATGAGGGTGATTCAAAATCCCTAAGTGCTTCGTCCCTTTCGTGGATGATTTCGAGGTCCGAATTTGAATTCTTGCATGGATTTGGAGTTGGTTTTTCTGTAATTATTAGTTCACAGGTTGGGGTGGTAAAAAAAATGAAAGATTCTCTCGTGGGATGGCAGGCGGTGGTCAGCTATGGTGGAGGCTAGGGTTTTCCAATTTGAGAGGTGAAGGATAGGAGGGAGAAAGATAGATGAGAGGGGTGTTGGTTTGCTGCATTATTTAGGGAAAGAGGATGTTGATGGGATGCTGTATGGAGAAGGAGGGAAGTGAACGCGTGAATGATTTTTGGGGAAGTAAAAGACGTGTCTTATACTAGTTATGTGGACTGGAATTTGGACCGTCTGATCGTTTGATCGAACGGTTAAGACAAATCTTAATAATTAAAAATAATAAATAAGAATATATATATATATATATATATATATACATATACATATATATATCTATAAATATACAGATACATATACATATTTATACATATACATATACATATCTATACATATACATATATATACATATACATATATCTATATCTATATCTATATCTATATCTATATATCTATCTATCTATCTATCTATCTACCTTTATGTATATGTATATGTATATTAATGGTTTAGATGATTTTCTGTTTGTTGGAAGAAATTTGTGTTTCTTTGCTTATGTGGCAGCACGTGATTGGTGGATATGGTGTGGCGTAGATTGATGAAATGGATATGGGAATTGGATCACCATTCAGGGGTCATGAATAATTAAGAGAAACGAAGGGTAAGTGCAACGATCTTTGAGGTCTTTACTAGGCGGAGAATACGTGTCAAGGGTGTTTGCTTTCTTCTCCTATTCGAAGACCCTTGGCTGAAAGAGAAATAGAAGATCAAGAAAGATATAAAGAACATGTCTAAACTCCACTATAAGAAGATTGGTTGCGCTTGTTTGGAGAGATCATCATAAATGATTAAAGTATGCCGTTCACGATACATAAAATATTCAGTCAGAGCTGCTCAAAATTCAACTTTATGAAAATAGAAACTGCTTTTGGCGGATTTCTTACTACTAGGTTGGATCGGATGTCAACCTGTGGAGGCACCCTTTGTTACTATTGGACAAATTTCTCCTTTAGTTTTCTTCTTGTTTTTGCCTCGTAATAAGGAGGTTGAGATCACATGTCGAGTTGGAAAGACCGACGCGTGCAGTAGGACAAGGATTTCTTTGTCGGGAGAGCTAGAGCTGGCTTTTGGGGTATTTTTTGGGCTTCTTGGCTAAAATTTTCTGGATAAGAGTTGAGTTTGAGTAAAATAAAGTTTAAATTGAATTAATGTTGGCCCAGATACTCTTTTTCTATTAAAATTAATTTTATCAATGCTTCTTACTATCCTGAAAATTATTTTTTTTAGTATATATGTATATAAATTATATAAATAATTTGGTATACGTATCTAATTTATAGTTTATATATATATATATACCAAAAATAAAATTTGAGAAAATGGGCATACGATTACAAAAATATTTCTTTTGTGATTTTTGATGTTTAAATAATTAATTATATTTAGTCAAAATATTTTAGAACATGATAGAAAAAAATAAATCCTATGTTTCATTATTTTCAAAATTCATAAAAATTAAAATATGAATTTATTTTGAGAAATTATTTAGGACCAAAAGACATCAAAAAATAATTAAAGAAAAAAGAGCGAGCCAAAATTGCATGTTAACATTTTGTATGTATTATGTTAATGAATAAAAATGTATGCAAAATAAATATATCATTAGAATATAAAATCCAATATCAAAGTACTTAGTATCTTTAATTTGAACATAATAAGAAGAACAACAACATTACCCAAAGTAGTTCACCAAATAGAACCTGAAGAGTATAGAATGTATGCAGATCTTACCCCTATAATTGTGAGGTATAGAAGTTGTTTCTGATAGATCCTCGGCTTAAAAGAAAAGTGTGTAGTACATAATTATATGAAAAGAGACATCAAAATAGCAAAATACAAACAAAATAGTTTTATTTAACGTTAGCGTGAAGATCTCACTTTTTGGCCGACTTGCCGCTTGGCTTTTGTAGAGGAACCAAGAATTTTTTTCATCATCTTCTACATCAAATATACTTTAAATCAAATAAGATTAATACTCTAAAATCAATGTAAGAAATTACACAAAAAATATTGAACGTGCGTATAAAAAGAGAGATTTGATAAGAAAGGGGCTTTTACCTTTTCCCATGTATATTTGCTACCCTCAAATCTCTTAGTATTAAATATAGGCATTTAATTTTTTTCATAGATTTATTTTATCAGACTCATTACCATATATTTTAGAACTCTTTTTTCACTTAAAATGTAACCTGAAAAAGAAAATCTACCGACTTGAGAAGTAAGAGGGTGAAACCATTTTTTACAATAGTACAAGAGAAATAAAATATTAATCTCTCTATTTATGTGACCTTATTTAGTGAAAAAAGAGTTAACAAAAGAAGAAACGTTTTTGAAATTTATGATCTTAAATACGCTATATATCATTTATGTGATCATAAAAGCTTGGTACTAACTGAAAAGTAAAACTAGAGAACTCAAAGATTGAAAAGTCCCATTAGGCAACCTATATACACAAATAGCATTGGGATAGCTCATAAAGATATCCTCAAACTACAAGTCCTCCAAGACATATACCCATGATAACATAATTTGAAGAGGACAAAATGTATGCCTGCTTATCTTCATAAAAGTTATATAAATCCTCAAACTTAAAAAAAAGCATTTTTCAGAATTAAAATATATCAATATTTTTCAATTATTACAGTTTTCTACACACTTTTAATTAATCAAAAAGTTCTACTACTATACGTCTACAAAACTTTTTTTCTCCGGAGATATAAACGTTAAACTTCTTCCTCAATGAGTCAAATAACCATGTTATAACTCTAACCCTCTCCCCCTACTCCCCACGCTACCCCAACTCTGCAGATGAGTGGATAATTGTCGTAAAATCGTCTAAAATTATCTCTTCATTCTGGTAGAATATTCCAATCTCATCCAGCTAATATAGTTGTGGTTCAAATCAACACTCCGTCTCCAAGAAAATTTGATTGTCCCATTTATTCCAACATAATCTAGATCTCACATGAATAGAATTTTTGTTTTTAAAAATAACAATATGTAGAAAATATAACTGAAAATACCTGACTGAGAAATCAGAAGTTGCATCCATCAAACAAAAAGTAGAAATTACTGCATATATTCCTATAATAATAATAATAATAATAATAATAATAATAATAATAAACATAAAGCACAATGACATACAAAAATCACAAAAATTATATCAAAATCAATGGATGCATAATCAGATTTATTTGTTCGATAACAAGCTGGGAACCAAATAATTCGACAACTTTATAACTTTCGACCCCCTTTCCCCCTCCCCCCTCCCCCATAAATAATTACAAAGAATACTTTCAATTATCCATGATTTGCTAATACTAATATACAATTACAGATAATTGATCATATAAATATAGATATAAAATAAATATTTGTATTTATATATAATTCTAATTGCATGAAAATAAATAGTAAATGACAACTTTTTCTATTGTGGAGTGCTTTAAAAAAGTTTGAATCATTTTTCTAGGGTCTTCACACTTTTAATATATTACTAGTTTAGTGTATGTGTGCTGCATGTGTATCGAGTATTTATTAAATAAATTGTATAAAAACATTGATATTGCATGTGTATCGAGTGTTTATTAAACAAATTGTATAAAAACATTGATAAATTTCAATGAACATAAATATTAGATATAAATAGTTTACCTGATTACTATTTGGGAAATTTAGTTGAAGGTTAATGATCGGGCTCGACATTAGAAGTCGAGTCAACCTTGACCCGAGATGCTTAACCTAAGATCCAACCTTGACTCAAGAACTCACTCTAAACCCTGACTCAAGCCCCAACTCCTAGCTTTTAATCTCGACTCAGGATCGAGACTTGACCTACCTTGACCTCGACCTCGATTCGAGTACAACTCCCGGTATCAACTCGAGATCTAACTACAACTGATGAATCCTTGTTTGATCTAGACCAAAATCCCAATGTCTAACTCTTACTATAACTTGATCTCAACCTGAGAGCCTACTTCAGTACCCCATCCAACTCCTGATTATCAATTTAGTCTCAAGGACAACCTCGATCAAGAATTAGGGTCGGATCTTGAGTTAGGAGTCGAAGTTGGGTCCTAGGTCGGTAGTCGAATCAAGAATCAATAATCAAGGTCGATTCTTAGGTCTAGACAGAGTCAGATAATGCAATATAGGACTCGGCTCCTATCACGACCCGATTTTTGAGTCATGATGACACCTACCATAACCCACCAGTAGGTAAGCCAACATCGTAATACGGAGCTTATGCATTGGGTTACCTTGGTAGGAACATCCAAAATGGACCCTATATGGGAACACAATATAACGACATTTCACAATGAAACAACTGACATTCGAATATCCCATGACCTGATAGTATTAGTATAAGAGCATCTCTATATTCAACAATAGAAATTACAACTTAACGTCTAATAGCCTTATACATTCGTTTAGAATACAAATGAAAGAACAAGAATAGAAGGGAAAAAGGTCAACTTTAACTCCAAGAGCTCACCCTATCTCCTGATGATCAACATCGCACGATATCGACTCAATAGTGGTAACTAAAACTCTGGTCTGTACTAAAAAGGTACAGAAGTGTAGTATGAGTACCAAAACATGGGTACTCAGTAGGCATCCGTGGCTGACTGAGCTAAATTATAATATAAGGATGATATAGAGTAAGACAATAACTTAAAGCCAAGGTACATAATCGAACCTGAATCTTTTTTGGTATCCCTGTCTAAATAACTAATCAACTAGAGCAATTTGACACAACGAAGCCGATATCACCATAACATAGTTATAGTTATTTAATCTCTATCTCATTATTAACTTCATGCCTAGTCTATATTAGCTATCCTCCATTTTTATGAGCCACTATTTTGCAAGTCTTATAGTTTACTAGTAATCAAATAAGGAAAATCTACAAGTTACCAACACTATTATTTATTTACCCATCACAAGTCATCTTCTACTTAGCCTCCTAATTATACAAGTCATCAATTCAGCCACCACAACATCACATACTTGATGTCAACTTAACCACTTATAATACAATACTAGGTCTATTAGTATTAAGCATGTCACAACCTTAAGAACTAGTTTCCATATTCTAGCTAAGTAAGGTCCACCAACTAGTTCACCAGGCTTCTAGCTTACAAGTCATAGTCATCTATTAGAGACAACTAGTTATCACATAAGTCACTTTACTAGGCAAAATTCCATAACGTAACCATTTATCCAAGTCAAGTAGATTTACTAGCTGAGCCTTTGGTTCTACTTGAGATTGCACATATCAATTAGCCTTAACCTAATACTCGACATAATCTACTTCTAGTTACTGATTAGAGTTAACAAGGGTCACACTTCTTACCTAGTGATTAATGACAAAGAAAGGATAACAATTTGCCAAGGAAGACATCATGTCCCAAGTACACAAATGGGTTTAGACACACACGACATAGCCTCACATATATCCATGTATTCATATATACTCACCACACATAACATCATCATAACATTTTTACCTCTTCTAGATTCATCAGAAATCATCATATCATCATTACCTATTTTGAATTCACTGGGCATCATCATAAAATCATTATATCCTCTGAATTCGCTGGGCATCATCATAACAACATTATATCCTCCGGATTTACTGGGCATCATCATAAAATCATTATGTTCTTTGGATTCACAGGGCATCATCGTAACATCATTATATTCTCTGTATTCACTGAGCTTCATCATAACATCATTATATCCTTAGGATTCATTGGGAATCATCATAACATCACTATATCCTCGGATTCATCAGGCATCATCATAATATCATTATATCTTTCGAATTTATCAGGCATTATCATAAAATCTTTATATCTTCTGAATTCATCGGGTATCATCATAACATCATTATATCCTCTGGATTTACTAGGTATCATCATAATATTTACACGTCCTCCAGACAATGATATACACATACATATGTAGTCAAATCAATGAGCATATACAACCCACAATAATCATATACAAATCAATGAGCATATACAACCTACAATGATAGAGTATAAGTCCAACTATGGTGCATAATAAGCAGATATATAAGAATAAGTGGATCCAGGATCAAATAAAGCAAGACCGACTTACGGCATACCAAAATCACACCTGTAACTACAATATTCAAAGTCTCAGCCTCGGGTCTAGTAGGTACTGCATACAACTAACCATGCCTGCCACCTGATTGGGCACCTGACTGACTTCTTATCCTACCTGCCTGAGTACCACCTCGAGCACCCTGGTAAACATCCCTACAACCTCGCAAACCACCTTTACATGTAAGATAAACTGCCCTAATGGGAGTAGCTCCTTGGGCTGAAACAACCATCGCTCCACGACTAGGGTACTCTTTAGAGAAATGACTGTGAAGTCTGCAAGTAAAACATGAATCACGAGAAAAACCAGAACTCACCACTCCGACTGATCCGGCATAGCTACTATGCCTAGCATGGCCTACAGATGAACCTCTCAAGGATTGATCACTACCCTTACTAGGGCGACCACTAGTAATGAACTGACCTCAGTCTACGGCCTAAAGAGCTGCCTGAAGGTCATTATAGATCCTGACCCCAACTCAGGATCCAAGTCTCAACCTCGATACCTAACTATCGATTCTCGATATGATTCCCTATACAAGACCTAGGATCTAAGATCTGACCTTAAAATGGGGCTTCACTTTCAGCTCGACACCAACTCATGATCTAACTATCGATCCCGATTTTACTTCCACAACTCTCAATCTAGGACAGACTTTGACTTTTAAAATTGAGACCTGATTGTGTCAATAATAGAACTAACACTAATCTTAATATTTGACCACGACCCAACTCTTAACTCAAACCAACCCCCAACTCTCAACTCTAACCTAATTCTTAACTCAAGACTCGATCTCAACTCTTGATTCCTAATCTAACTCTCAACCCAAAACTCGATCTTGGCTCTCAACACCTAATTTCGTCTCTTGATTCCCTACTCGATCCATGTCTTATGACACTGAAATGAAAAATATCATAGAGTTCGGTGAAATTTTTTTGACAAGTCACATTATGATAAAAATTTATGGAATACAATTTTATTGATTGTATGAGCCTTGCAATTTCTTTTGATACAAATATGTAAAAGTAGTGTGACGAATAAAAAAGCAGTTTGCTAGCCTAATTAAACAATATGAAATGTGTGACTTACTGCACTTGACATGATAAAGTATATGCCTAATATGAAACCAGGTGCATTTACTTGACACGAAAGTTGAGGCTTGTTTTATAAAGAAAAAAAATACTTTGCTAAGATTATTTTTTTATGCAACGGAAAAAATATTATTTGTTAACTCTGATATGGAGGTTGAACTAATTATTTTAGTTTCAACTAGTAAAAAAGTGAATTGATCAATCACTTTATTTTGAGAAATTGATTTCTCTAACTTTGAGTTACTGTGATAGCACCAAAGTTTTTGATATAGCTTAAAACTGTTATTATAACAATAATTCAGACCCGTGAGGAGAAAATACTATTGTAATAAAATATTTGACAGATGGTATCAAAATATTGATTATGTCAAATTTTGTGATAATCTTGCAGATGAACTAAACAAGAACTTAGCAAGATAAATGGTCTGAAACACATTGAGAGGGAAGGAATTGAAGCTAAAAAATCTAAGTCATATATGAGAAAACCCAACTTGAGACTAGAGATCTCATAAACAGGTTCAATGAAAAAATTATATGATGACTTATTGTGTAATGCACTATCATTTATCCCTCACTGTGATGTGAGACATTTTTCTTTATTAATTTGTAGAGGTTGAGTCTAAGAGCTCTTAATAAAATTTTATATTTCGCATGAGTGGGGTGTCAAAATTACAAGACCACCCTTGATAAATTTCACCTATGTGGGTGTAAAAGTAGGCCGCTTTCTATGAGAATTGACATTATTCTCAAAAACGTGCATAAAAATTGGGATAGCACAAGGCCATAATATGCTGGATATTAAAGCTTATGTCAACCCCTTGATTATTGTGTGTAGGAAGCGATATTTTATTTCCTTTAAGCAGTTATAGTTTAAGTATGAGACCATTACTGACTCTAGAGTAAAAGTTACTGTTTTACTAAGTGAAGGTTCGATGTAGAACACACCTTCATTATGCATAGTAGTCTCCCTTCGACTAAATTGATGAAGTACTTTTTGTTAATATTAAGATGAGTGGGGGAATGTTGGTGTTATTATGCATTTTAATATTAAAATTAAAATCTTAATTTGCATGATAATTTATGGACATAAAGTGGAGACAGTGGTGTCACTATATTTTGATAACTCTTGTAATTTCTAATACTTTATTTGTCCATTATCTACCATATTATAAGTCATATGACCATTAATTTTTTGTTACTCTAATAGCATCAGTTTTTTGCAACCTAAAAGCCATTTATCTACCAAATTTACTACTCACCTTCTTTTTATTCAATACAAGGATGAATTCCTCACCTATAAATGGTGATGTTTCTTTCTTTGTTGTGGGATAAGGAAAATATGATAAGTGTGAAAAACTATAATTATGTGTAATAGTGAAAGAGAGAGTTGAGACATTAAAAATATTCTAAGTCCAACTATATTCACTATACAAAAGAGAGTAACTATTTTAGTGAAGAGAGAATTGAAATAGAGAAAATTTTCTTAGTCTTCAATTATATTCACTATACAAAAGAGATTAATTGTATTAGTGATATAGAGAGTTGAGATAAAAAAAATATTTTAAGTCTTTAACTATATTCACTATACAAAGAGCGTAACTATACGTTGAAGGAAGGTGTTTTTGTGGTGGAGCTTTGGACTTTTCAACTAATCCGGAGTTGCTTGAGTTGTACATCGTGATAGATTGTTGTATCCTGGAAGGCACAAGTCAAGAGATATACTGCTGGATTAGTGTAGATTATGCCGCAGTGGACTTAAATCTCCTTAAAGAGAGCGAGATATTCACACCTAATCCTAGAAGAAGATTATTTTTTTCTTCATTTTTTGTTCATTTTACTATCTCAACTGTAACTATTGTAATTTATGGTATATTACACCAAGAATAATTAAAAATATATATGTACATATCAAAAATAAAATTTATCAAAAAATAAATTGAAAATCACAAACAAATAAATAAAAGTAATTTTATGTATTAAGATTGTGAATATAATTTTGTAGCATCTATATTCAATGTCTTCGAATGCTTTTTCATCTTCCTAATCACCAATGCCCTTTATTAAATATTTTGATTTCTTTTCAACTTCCTTGGAATTCTTTTTCAATTCTCTTTACCTATTCAATATAATGTCTTTCATCCGTTAATATTATTTATTTGAATACTATGAATATTTGAAAATTTTGAATATTGCTATAAAAATACATTCGTGGATAGTTCTACCTATTAAGAATTTTTGGATACTCAATCTACACAATTCTAAGTAGATGGAATAGTAATGATTTATTATTTCTTCATACATAATTCTGAAATTTTAAATCTTAGGAATACTAAAGAAAATATACCAATCAAAAGAAAATTTTATAAATTAAAGAACTTGGACTCTTTTTCATGTTCTTACAAACTCTTTTCATAATTACTTCTAATTGCACCTTTAACATATGATTGCTAAACAAATTAAACTATGCACAAACAAATATAAAAATATGTGAAAGGTTATAATATTATTATAAATAATTAATGAAATTATACACTTTGATAGATATATAAGAGAGTTACACAATAACTAATTTTTTTTTGGTAAACCATAATAACTAATTTATGGTTATAAATAATATTGATTTATAAAATTACACACTAAAAAAAAAAAAGAACAATGTCGCAGATGAGAAGAAATTTTTTTTTTTTTTTTTTTTTTTTTTTTTGACATATTGCATAACATATCTCTACAATTTGAATAATATACTAATAAGGGAAATGCTCTATTTCCACCTTAAACTATACGCAAAAAAGCTGAGCCACATCCGAACTTTAGGAGGGTCCTATTACCCCGTGGACTAATAAAAATTATATTTCTGACAATCTTAGTGCCTACGTGGCTCATACGTGGCACACACATGTGCCTACGTGGACCCTTCAGTGTGTTGTGCCACGTAGGCACTAAGATTGTCAAAAATATGATTTTAATTAGTTCAGGGGAGTAATAGGACCCTCCTAAAGTTAGGATGTGTCTCAGCCTTTTCGTGTATAGTTCAAGATGAAAATAGAGCATTATCTCTATTAATAATGTAAAGTAAACTTGGTTAGAGAGCTGCAAAATAGTCTTCACCTCCTTATCTTTTTTAGTATGTGTCATCCAATGAGTCCAAGCTCTTAGTTTAACTCGAGAATATTCGAACTCAAATTATGAGCATATTATTGGATTCGAAATATCAAGACATCATGTAAAAGCCAACAAAGAAACCTTTAATGACAATAACAAAGATAAATTAACTTGCAGGTTATAATTTGAGCCTTACAACTCTACTCAACACTTCTATATTTAAAAATACGTACAAATATTTCAAGACAAGAAGTACAACAATGCAGAATGTGTTATTCAGTTTCTAGTTCCTACCCCAACAAAAGTGACTCAAGATGAAAAAAGCTATAAAAGAAATCAACAATTGTGGTAAGAAAGAAACCTTTGCTTCAAGTTACTTCACACTTTCATTTGATAAACATTAGTAATAGTTCCAACTTCCATGGTATTTATTATCTCCAGAAAAGTAGAAAAGAGACGGAATTTTTTTTTTTTTTTAAAGTTAGATCTAAGATCATCTGATGCGAAAAAACAAACTAAGACAAAATTGTTATGTAGTAAAACAAATCTAAATTTATAATACAAAATTAATTACAATTAAAAGAAAGAATACATAGACTAAACAAAGTAAACAAACATGAATTTTGAAGATATTAATGCAAAATTCATAGAAAATAACAAAAGGAGAACTTGAAAATATACAAAGCCGGGGAAAAGAAGTATGAAGTTGATGAACAAGACCTAAAAACAAAATTAGAAAAGTGAGGACAAAATTGATTAAAAATAATCTAAAATTATATATTTTTTTTAATAGAATTTGATGACTCCTTTTTATAGAATTTGATTTTAGACTTGTATATGACTTGTATTAAAATACAATCTCTTTCTCCTTCTCTCTCTATATATGTCGTTTTTCAGTTCTGTGCAAAGTAGTGTATGTTTCCTGGAAAGGAAATTCTTGACTTTTGATGTAAAAGCCTCATTATTAAACCTCACTTTCTAGTAAAAGAAAGTTATTGGCTTTTTATGTCAGAAGTCCCACTTTCAAACTTCATATTATAGATTAATCTTCTCTTATCGTTGAAAACTGCACTTGATATTAAGCAGAATGAATGTGTAGCTCTGGTTTTGGTGTATGTGCCATATTAATCAGGAATTTGATAACAGATAACTGTTAGTTGAAATCATCTTTATGGTAGCAAGAGTAGTATTATTGATTTAGATAGTGGGATAGTTGTTAAATCTCTGCAATGCAAGTGGTTAACTAGCAAATAATGAGCTCAAACTGGAAAAAATATTTCCTAATCATAAGTTGCAGAGTAGATTGAATACAAAAGAGGAAGAATATAACTGCTACTACCTAATCCTCTATATATAGACAAAAGCTCTTCTAGAATCTTCCTAATAGTTGATGAATTAAGTTAGCTTAACTAACTAACTGCTCCTAACTAACAACTGTGTACAATTCATCACTTAGTGTACTGTTATACATTTCACTAACTGCTTAACATCCTCCCTCAATCTAGGTGTATGAAAGAAATTCTTCATTCCTAGCTTAGTAATCAAATAAGAATGTTGAACCCGAGCAAGTCCCTTTGTAAGTAAATCTGCAGGCTGCTCTTCTGTACTCAAATATGTTTGTTGAGCTAAGCCAAGTTGTATTTTCTCTCTAATGAAGTGACAATCTATGTCAATGTGTTTGGTATGCTCATGAAACATAGGATTGGCTGCAATCTGAATTGCAGACTTACTATCACTATATATAAATACAGACGATTCAATGTCAATTTTTAGCTACTTAAACAATCCAACTAGCCATACAATCTCTACAAGAGTGGATGCTAAACTCTGTATTAAGCTTCTGTTGAACTCCTTGATATAGTGTTCAGCTTCTTGGATTTTCATGATATTAAGGAATCTTCATAAGTCACAAGATAGCCAGTGATTGATTTCCTGGTGTTTGGGCATTATGCCTAATCTGCATCACAAAATTCCTTTAGCTGCTTATTATTCTTGGATGTCATAAGTAATCCCTTCCCAGGTGACTATTTCACATATCTAACCCCTCTCATAGCTGCTTCTCTATGAGAGATCTTAGCTTGTGCATGAATTATCTTAAGAGCTGAACCGCAAATTCTTTGTTTGGTTTGATTATTGTCAATATAATAACCTTCCCATAAGTTTTTGATATTTTATAGGATCTTCTATCAACTTATCAGTGTTACTAGTAGGTGGAAAGTGTAGATCAAACTCTGCTGTAGTTATCTTGTGATTCAACTCATTAAGAGCTTCAATGGGCCTTGAACTTGATAGTCTTATGTATGATATCAGCTCAAGACAATACTTTCTCTGGTGCTTGAGAATTCCATCTCTATTCCTTGCTAATTCAATACCCAGAAAGTATCTTAAGTTACCTAAGTCCTTAATTTTGAACTTATGTTGAACGACTTTCTTTGTATTTAAAATCAGCTCATAATCATTTCCAGTTATTAACAAATCATCCATATAAACTAGTACCATAACCATGTTGCTTCCATGATGCTTCGTGAATAATAAGTAATCAAAGTAACTTTGTTGAAAACCAGATTCAACTAAAATCGTAGTAACCTTAATGTTCCATTATCTACTTGCCTGTTTAAGCCTATAAAGGGATTTGGTAAGCTTGCACATTGTTCCTTTCCCATTTTGATCAGCAAATATTAGAGGCAACTCCATAGATACCTCTTCATATAGATCACCCTGAAGGGATGCATTGAATATATCTATTTGGTGAATGTCCTAACCATGTGCAGTAGCTAAGGAAATAACCATTCTAACAGTAACCATCTTAACAACAAGAGAAAATGTTTCTTGATAGTTCGAGCCTTCCTTTTGGTTTTGACCTTTAGCAACCAACCTAACCTTGAATCTATTTATTCCACCATTATCCTTGTATTTTATCTTGAACACCCACTTATAACATATTACCTTCTTATTTATAGGCAACTGTGTTAGTTCCCATGTGTGATTCTCTTCTAGAGCTTTTATTTCCATTTGCATAGCTGTAATCCACCTAAGGTCTTTTATCGCTTCATAATAAGAACTAGGTTCCTTTTTTTTGGACATATTAGCAACAAAACTCCTACGGGAAGGAGAAATACTTCTGAGTCTAGCACCTCTACAATAGAGTATAAATAATTCCCAGTTGTTGACTTCTTTCTTGATAAGACATAATCTGTGTGCCACAATAGTGGCTTGGCAAGTATATTTGATCTTCTTATTGTAATTGGTGGATCAGGTGCAGTATGGTGAGAGGTTTGTAAAGAATTTTTTTCCTTATGTATTCTCGCTAGTGAAGTATCATTAACACCTGGTAGAATAGATGCAGCTAGCAATGTATTAATGTTCCCAGGTTCTGCAGCAAAAGATTCACTATTAGTAGACACAAGAGAATCATTAACTGAGGTATAAACCATACAAGGAGCATGATCATAATTTTGAACAGGTAGAAATAAGAGAAGTACTTGTTTATCATATTCTAAACTTATCTCTGTAGACTGAAAGATAAAAATAGTCTCATGGAAGACCACATCTCTACTAACAAAGACTTTGTTTGTATCCATATCAAGCAACTTGTTTCCTTTCTGAACAACAGCATAACCAATTAGAATACATTCCTTATCTTTAGAAGTAAACTTGGCACCTCTTAAAAGGTTTGTAGTATAAGCAAGACACCCTATCACCCTAAGATGTGATAGAACATGTTACTTCCCAAAAAATACCTTATATGGTGATTTATTTTCCAAAATTGATAGAGGTATTATATTAATAATATATGTTGTAGCTTTAATACATTCACACTAAAACTTATTAGGCAAGTTTCCCTGAAACTTAATGGCCCTAGCAGTCTCTATTAAATGTCTATGCTTTCTCTTCACAACATAATTTTGTTGTGGAGTATATGGACCGGATCTTTGATGAATTATGCCATGCATAGAAAATAATCCATGAAAATTATTATTAAAAAATTCTCCCCCATTATCAAATTTGAACACCTTGACACATTTACTAAACTGATTTTTTATCATTACCAGGAATTGTCTTAAAACAACAATTACATCAGACTTAAAGAATAGTAGAAAAGTCCATGTCCATCTAGATTTATCATCAACCAAAGTAAGAAATTATCTCATTCCAGAGTGAGTAGCCTATTTATAGGGACCCCGATATCCATGTGCACTAAGTCAAATATAATATTTGTGCTTATGGTGCTAACAGGAAACTGGACCTTAACCTATCTAGCTTTAGGGCAAATAGCACAATGATCTAAAGTGAAACTACTGCAATTGTTAAACTTTTTTTTATTCTTCTAAGCACACTCATGGGTATATGACCCAATCTTTTATGCCAGATTGATCAATCTTTAATTCTACTGATAACAGATAAAGTTTTGCTTCCCTTTTCTTTAGTCTTCTAATTCAGCATATACAAGCCCCTTTCTACATCACCAATCCCCTTGACCTTCCCAAACAAGAGGTCCTAAAAAACATAACATGTAGGAAAGAAGGACACACAACAGTTTAAATCCTTTGTTAGTTTGTTAACAGACAAAAGATTAAACTTGAATATTGGCACATATAATACATCATTAATCTTTTCTTCATCATTCAGTTGGTAATTACCCATATGAGATATTAGAGCTGAATCATCTATGGATAATTGAACCTAGCTTATGTATCCTATCAGCCTCTTATTAAGCTGGATTGTAGGTGTTTACTTGAGCTTATTAGATGATTTGTAGCTCCCAAATCAATAATCCACTTTAGAGTGTCTAGATTAAAATTACCTGCCATATCGATAGTTCTATGTGAATCACCAACAATTTTGACATTCAACACCTTTAAGATTTGCTAAAATTGATCTGGGGTATTTTTGCTCATCAGGTGTGTCAATTGATCCTATTAGAGTATATCATTATTTCCTAATTGATCTCCAATTACTGTATTTGCCTTTTTTATCATTTATTAACCTTTTGTTGCTTGTTGTTGTTGTTGTTGGACAGCGTGCACCTGGCCTCCACCCATAGCTACATTAATCTTCTTATTACTTTCGAAATTTCCTGGGTAACCAATCAACATGAAACAATCATCCATTAGATGACCAGTGGCATGGCAATAGTCACATGTCTTCAGCTTGTTGCAATTGTCTCTGACATTCCCCTTTATGTGACAATAGTCAAATAAAGGGTATTAAAATTCCTTTTTTGAAAGGACTAATGTTGTTTGTTGTTGTTCTTAGTTGTGTAAAAGGCCATCGACTCTATTCCATCATGAATATGACCAATAATTCCCTTTTGACTTTCATCTTGAATTATTAGGGCATATACTTGATTTACATTTGGCAAATTATGCATTATCAATATTTGTCCCCTAGCATGAGAATAACTATCATTTAAACCCATTAGAAATTGTAATAACCTTTGGTATTGCATTTGTTCAACATATTCTTTAGCTTTAACACAATCACAACTAGGTGGGGGTAAAATTAAACCATACTCATTCCAGAGAATTTTTAGTTTTGTGTAATAAGTCGAAATAGTTGATACTTCTTTCATCAAAGTGAAAATGCTTTGATGCAAATGAAAGAGAAGTGACCCATTGGTTTTATAAAAACATTCCTTAAGTTCAAGCCATACCTGATGTACACTTGAGGAATTTAGAATTCCACTCAGCAATTCTTGGTCACAATACATGTAAGCTATGAGATGACAATTGCATTAGAACGATCCCAAATATTCTTTAAATTTCCCTCTTCATCACTCTGAAAAACAGTGCTATCAACAAATCCAAGTTTGTTTTTTCTGAATCTACTCTATAAGATGTAATTCTCCATTTCTATCAGTTGAATTCCAACTAATAATGCACATAGTACATCGGCAGATCTTAGATCCAATGGATGATTTTGATCATCATCACTGAGCTTCTAATTTCTAAATCTCTTTGTAAGAAAGATTTTTTGGATTTGGATTCTTCCATCACGAGCTCATCTTATAAGGAACTTGAGTAATTGATCGGTGGTATATTTATGTGGAGTTACTAAATCCTCCCCTCTTAATCTAGATAGGATTGAGTTAGGCCTAAGTCTCACTTCCTTAAAAATATTAAGGATGGATGATTTTGTACGTACGAAAATGTAATACCCCGTATAATCCTTAACTCAGTTCAGCTGCTAGTTGCGTACATAAGAGGCTTTAAACTTGAAAATTTTACTAAGTGTTGTGGAATTAGTCATTTTAAAACCCTCTTAACTTCAAGGATTTTTAAATTGGTCTTCCTAACTCCGAGATGTTGGATTTGAGTTGATTCATGTTCAGGGGTGTAAGAAGCATGTCTTGGGGAAGTTTTAGATTTTTTGGACGAGGATTGGGTCATGGATTTTAGTATCTCACCACAATAGCCTCGCGTCACGGTCGTAATAGTGATAAGGTCCTCACCGCATCGCTATGTCCTTTTCATCTGTATTCCAGTTACAAATTTAAACCCCTGGGGGGAAATTAAGTCTTTTACCCTTTATCTAACCCATCATAACATGATTATAATGTCAGTTAGGGCATTATTTGACCATCTTCTCCAATTCTCCTCTAAAAAAAGTGTAATGTCCCAAGACTACCCCCTAGTTGTCACACAATGCTTGGAACTATAAGTGATCCCACGCTAACCCATGAACTGGCATACTGTTAAGTAACTGAATTATAATATAATAAATAGCTGTTCTGCTGTGCAGAAACATAATCATACTAAAAATCTAAAATAGATACAATACTGATAAAGATTTACAGTTTGATAAATTTGCAGGATGAAACTGAAATTACATAACTGACTCTGACTGACATCTATGAAGCCTCTACTATACTGGCTATAGATAGCTGAGATATTCCTCCAACTATCACTAATGAATATACATGAAAAAAATAAATTGTACATAAACTAAAACTGTCTAGAGTTCCCGAAGAAGAAGAACTCATTACCTGCTGGCTGGAATTTGCAACTATCTAATCGTGATGCATAGGCTATAACTGATACCTACATTATGAGAAAATATAACACATAGACATATATGTAGATCAGTATTTCTTAAATATACCGAGTATGCAGGGGTGAATACAATAAGTAAAACTGATTTAATACATAATCGTAAAACATGCATGCTAAGTATAAGTAGACTTACCAATAGGTTGGAATAAACTAAAAACTGAAATATCTTAAAGCATGAGTGACAAATATTCTCTGATAAGATGGTGAATCTCTACACTTAGTTTCTGTAAACTTGCTACAATGGTATAAGTATAACTGAAGTTGGAATATGATAAAACATGGATACTGTGTGAATACTGGGTCTGAAACTATGTGATGGAGACTGACATAAACTGAGGATCTGAATATACAATCACACTGAGCATGTATATGTAAACATACTAACTTATTTGATTAATTGAATGTCTGATAGATAAATACTGGGCATGTAAGACTGAGCAACACTTAGTCTGGTTAATGGGACTGAAGCTGTAGAGCATTATGCATATGAGATAAAGACTGACTAAGTAACATGAGATAACTGAGCATGAATTAGTGAAAAATATATTATTTAAGAATATAATACCAAGTGTATAACATGATTCTGAAATAGTCTGTAAACTGAGGTATTGAAATACTGATAACTAAATAACTGATAACTATATGCTATGGTCAAGCATACATAAAATTGAACTGAGTTAATGATCTGATTACTCGACTGAGACTGTGACTGAGACTGTAACTAAGATGGTAACTGAGACTGTAATAAAGATCACATTAACACTGGATAATGAGTTTTAAAAACTGAATGGCTGATATCCGAGTTTACTGATACTGTAGTACTGATAACTGAGTGACTGTTTCTGACAGTCCTGATTCTATAAAACTCAATTGAGTTTTATACTCAGACTGAAACTGAAATTATGGAAGGTAATCATCTAGCCAACATGCCCCTCTCCGAATAGATTAGGGTCTAACCTTTAACCTTAGTTGGAAGGGTGTCAATACCATGCCACGGGTAAAGACAAGCTTTGAGTTAATCCTCTCTGATAGGAAGAACTTTTATCAACCCTTGATGGCAGTAAAACTCTTGTGAGATGTATCAACAGTAGTTTGCCAGGAAGATATCTCAACCTACGCTGGCTACGTAGTTCTGTAACTCAAGTATTTCTACTAAGGGTCAAACACCTGGAGGTTATAGACTACATGAATGAGAACACATGGTAACGTGTCATGATTACTCTATTCAATTCACATAGGCATTCTATCAATCACGTGGAGATTAATACTTTAATATGGGGCAAATCACCAAACATATAGGGATCATGAACTTGGACATGAAAATATCTTAAACTTGGGAGCATAGCATGATTACATAAGTAAGATCATGAATTGGGGTAATTCACATGTAATTCGCTTGAAATAGGACCTGAGCATTTCATCAAAACATTTAAAGTTCATAATATGAATGTAAGAATGTCTTAAAGATGAGGGAATAATAGAGTTACATGGCAAAATTCATAACTTGGGAATTCATCTTGAAATTTACTTAACATGATATGACAATTTCATCAAACATGTGGAAGGCATGAATTTAAAACATGCGAATATTTCTAAACATAGTGAATTTAGGTTCCATCATGGAATTTACTTGAATAAAGGATGGAAAATTCAAATTCATAGCATAAGGAATTTAAAATCTTGCATGAAATCATACATTGGCTGATTTGAATTAAAACCACCATGAAAACAAGAAATTCAATCTTTCTTGAACATACAAAATACCATAATAATGGAAAAGTCATTCTTTTATTAAAAGAAAAGGGATTTTGGGCTCCAAGGGTGAAAGCAGACCCATGGATGAACTCCCACATACCTTAAAGATTTAATCTTGAAGGAGAAACACAATCTTAAAAGCATTCTTGAATTAAGAAACCTGAGTTCTTGCTTTTTTTGAAGAAAAATTGATAAAGTTCTTGGTGTTCTTGAGGAGTCTAGGGTTTTTCTTTGAGAGAAAAAATGAATAATTGAGTGTATATTGATTTTAGGGGCTGGAATTAAGTTTTATGGATGGATTTGGGTGAGCGGAAGTGTCACGACCCGAACTGGGGTCCTAGTCGTGATGAGCATCCCAAACTATGAAGGCTCAGGCGCTGTTCTCTATCTGGTAATCATGCCTAATATTCACAATAATACAAGAGAGATACAGAAATAAAAAAACAGAATCATGACTCATGCACTGAGTTCAACTTAAAAATACAGAATGAAATCAATTAGTATCTAGACAACATTCATATCAGTCTGCGAAATATCTAATACACCAGAATATAATAACTTGTCTAAAACTAGGACAAGGCCCCCAGTAGGACCCAAAAACAAAATAAAATACTAATATTCTAAAAATAGGCCTTCCAAAAAGAAGGCTCACCGATTGCACACCCCTGTCTGATAAATCTATGACTTAGCAGGACCTCTGGACTGAGCCTCAGACCCTGAAATATAGGGGGCCAATACAAACATACTGATATGCAAAGCAATCCAAAATAATGTGTTTACATATATATAACAAAGATGAGAGCAAGTCTTAAATATCATGCATGAAATAGTTAAAAACATATGGGCAATTTCAGTGATCTTAAAATGCTATTGACAATGTAGTTCTAATTTTTGTATTACTTTTGAGTTAGGTGGTATGCCCTACAATTCAACAACCCCATGGGCTATATGGAGTCCGTCCTTGACTAGGCGGCCAAGCCCCCAACCTAAGTTTGCCGCAAGAGTTGGAGTTTCTGATGATTCTGAAATGCCACAAGGCACTAGGATAGCGTATAATCCCTCTTGGGGATACAATAACCTATATCTGTAAAACACGATTTTGGGAAATGAGTTTTATGAACTCGTGACTTATTCGGATAACCATGTAAAATCTCTTGAGCCCATTTTTAACCTTTTCTGATCAATCATCATTCAAAACTCATATTCTAAAAATAGAAGTGAAATCTGACTTCTATTACGTTCTGAATTTGTTATGGCTTTATCTGTGTTGGTGTCGTCACACCAAGACTAACAAGTCATATTTTTGAGCCATAAAATATCATAGTAAAGTCTCTTCTTTCAAGCATAAGGTTTGGACCACCATACTTCTAACAATTTACGAAAATTCATACTTTAAAACATTTATCAAATTATGCAAACATCACTCTTTTCAACATTTCAACAAACTTGTGGTGGTCATGAAGTTCGTGACAAAATATGCAACTCTTTCGCTATGTATCTTCAACATTTATGAATATGTAAAAGCATCCTCTTCTCAACTCAAAACCATAATCAAGTCATAAACAATAATATTGATACTTGTATCTTGCTTCTCTAAATGAAATTTAAATATAACGTACGAAAACAAAAGGCTTAGCATTAAGAGAGGGGTTATAATTGTTCCTGCTCTCAATTAAACATTAAATCTCAATTTCATATATACGTATATACAAGTATAAATCAATTTAGGGGAAAGGACTCAAGACCAAAATAATAATATCATTTAAAGAGTTCATAATGCATAATTACAAATGCAAATTCCAAAACACGTTTATAAATTTATGATCTTTATAACTTTAAACCTTATTCAATCTGTTTTCAACAAGACTATGTAGTTTAGAAAAACTCCACGTACCTTAGATTACAAGGTTTAAAGAGTAGAACTCGAATCTTGATTAGTTCCTTGGAAATTTTGGACTTAAGCGTTTGATTCTTGATCTTGAAGGAAACCCTACTTTCTACCTTGTTCTTGAGAGTTGAGAGGATTAAGATGTGTTTAAAACTGATAATGGTTGAGTAAATAACGTTTAGGGTGTAATTTAATTCGTGGAAAAGGTTTTTGGAGTGAGGAAAAGACAAAAATACCCCTAAGGAAACCAAAAAAATCACTTAATTACATCAGTTGACGACCAAGGTTGATGGGCCATCACTCAGGTGATAGGCCGTCACCCAGGTCATTAGTTTTATGATGAATTTTACCATTTTCTGCCCTAGGCTGACGACTAGGGCTGATAGGCCGTCACCTAGTTGATAGGTCGTCATCCTCGTCATCACATTTTACAAGACATACACTTAGAGGTAAAATAAGTATAACTTTTTACTTCGATACCGTATTAATATGAAACCAGTTACGTTGGAAAGAAGACCCAAAGACCTTTCATTTGATATATGGTAGGACCTCTAACTCATTATATAGAAGAAGTTATGATCAAAGGAAGTTGAAGCAAGTTTAGGCATTCACCAAAACTTAATCGATAGGGTTGATTATCATACATATATTAATAAATATTTATTGGGTTCAGGTCTATATGCATAGGAAGGATGGTTCAAACTTTAGCCCAAAAGTGCGGGGTGTTACATTATCTATCCCTTAGGATCATTCGTCCCCAAATGAAGGGTAGGGACTTCTTGAAGCTCTAAAAGTGTAGAATAAATAACGTAACATCATATTATATATTTTTTCCTCAGCAAAATATACGAAGGCAGTGAACAAGCTTTATGATAACCTCTGGGGAAACGTGTAAGTACAAAGAGTGAGAGGATATTAAATGACATAGAGATGACCTTTCACATGAATTCTAGGGATCATGATCATCACAACATATGGTATGAGTTTATTTGGTGATAACAAGACTGATTCACATTGGTACAATCATGAAATTAGATTTCGCGAGAGATAGTAATAGAAGCATTCTCTACTTTACATGATACCATGAATAGACTTACACTTAGACCCTCTACTCATATATGCCCCAAACAATAAATTACATACCTCATCATTTCCTCCTTACAATCCTTTCATCATACACATAACCACTAGAGCTTGAGTCCCACTGTATAATACTTCTATGTTGAAGCCTAACTCAGAGAATAGAAGTGCTAGTTTAAGCTATGGGACTCCATATTCCACATCCACTTCACCTTATCACTACTGTCAAACACACTCAAGTTTTAAATCAAGGAGTACTAACCCTACAACGCATTGGTTTGTATTTTCATCGATAATAACATTCAAGCCTAATAATTACTACACCCACTACATAGATCTCCCCACTAAGACCAGCCAATTCAATCATTCTCACTAAGATTTTCGTCACTTAACTCCATTTTAACTATCTCACGTAATTAAAGTTCATTTCCTTCTTCCCCCTTCTCCTATAGCCTTAGCTTAAAAAGTCAGATTTTTTTATCTTTAAAAAAATCTACTCCCCCACCTAACACACTACTACGCTTCCACAACCACCATCATACAAATATACTGAGGGTCATTAAGGGACCCGAGCATAAGCATCATGAATGGAAGTAACATTATCTGACCATCACTCATACTTATTGCACTACTCAAAGAGGGACATGAGGTGAAGATATGATATATTAGACATGAAGTGCTCCATATATCATGTATTTGGATCATAAGTAAATAGTTTTTTGGCATAAACAAAACACTACATGATTTCCTTGGACAGACCACAATGAGAAACATGGGTACCCATATTCTGAGCTATATAGCATAAAGCTGGAATTTATTTAGTTAACAACTAAGACAAAGATTGACACTTGAAGAAATTGCTCCTCGTTTAAAGAACTAAAATTTTTCCATGAGTTATCATAAACTTTATCATTTCGGCTAATCCCGGCATAAAATGAATCAGTAACATGCAAAAACATAGTTTCTTAGAACCAAGTATGATTTGGGACACAAATTTATGGTTCATGAGCAACATAACATAGAGATTGGATACTTGGAATATTAGAGATTGGATACTTGGAATATTAGATCATGGAGGGACATTGTTGCTTCTAGTTTTGAGGTTAGGACATGACATGAGTTACATAGAGAGCTCAAACCTTAGACATAGGTAGGACTTGAATACATAAGACATTAGTAGATATCCTGTCGAATCAATGTAGGAGGAACTTGCTTGAATAGGAATTGATTTTCCATGATTCTTACTTGAAACTTAACACTACAAGAAAATTCGGGAACTGCTGCAATCTATCATCTTCCCCTTAGATCAAGGTCTCACTCCTAAACTTGCAGACATAACCTCACATCAAAATCTATAGCCACAACTCTCAACGTGAAAGAGACATCACTGTATACTTAAACTCTAAACTCTCCCTGATGAACTATACTCTAAAGGCCTCGCTTTCCGAAAAATGCTACTCTTAAATTTCTCTGACCTCTATAGCCATCACTCTACAACTCCCACTCTCATGAGCGTACGCATCCACGCTCCTTATTATAAAGGGATATCAATATACACATGAACACAAAATCCCCTTAATAAATATATAAGGATACTAAATTCTATCTAGAACCTCTCCCTTCCAGGGAGACTAAATCATAATTTCCTCCAACCCCTAAGGTCATTAACTTACGACTACCATCATCATAGACATAAACACCCCCGCTTCTAAACACTTAACACTCAATCTTCAATTCCTTAGAATGCTAGCTTTACAACTCTAATCACACAACTTACTGCTTAACAAAATTTGCGAAACTATACTAAAGGCACATATTTCCTACCTATATTTCCTCAATTCAATTCTAAAGAACACCATACAATAACTTTCCAGATTTCTCCATACTATAAGATTCAAGAATCAAATCTAGGTACACAAAACATTTATACATATTAAACTTTATTTAACAACCTTCTACCTGGGGTTCAACTTATTCCTTTATACTCACATTTTTAACCACTCAATGATACAACCACAATTCATCGCTTTAATACTAGTCCTCATGTACACATATATCTCAAGATTACAACATAAACCTTTCTTAAATTATCAATCTAGGCCATTTCACACATCACATCAAGACTGCTAATTAATTCTAACAAAACATGCATCAATAATCTTAAACTGCTACTCTTAGCACCACACTTCATATCTAACGTTCAAGCCTATAGTCTAACGTCAATCATGTACCACCAATGAAACATGCCACATGCTACACTAATACATCAAATTGGGAAATCAAACCAAAATACTTCATTTCACCTAGCTACTTCCTATAATAACATCCCCTATATGATGTTACTATTACACCTAAAATTCCACTACCTACATTCTCACATAGTACTAGCTTACAACTATTAAAGAAAAGACAATCAAAGGGGGTAAAGTCACATAATAGGGAAAGTCGATCTTAACCTTATAATATAACCCATTTTAATCTGATCAACATATTTTAATTTCTTACATCATACTTACTTACCCATGAATGTATTCTCACTATCACCAAATTTCCTAAACAACAATGAGTCTCTACCCATAACTTGTTGACTAGTCTACACCTTTCCATTCACAGCCTATGAATAATTTCTACCACCATCATAACTATCCATTCTGAGATCTTTCCCTATTCCAAATAAATAATAATCATATCCTGACACTTCCTTTATAGCCTACCATATAATCTACCATTATTGTTACCACATTAGTCTATCACTATAAAATGGCAAACCATCCCTCAATCAATGGTTATATAACTAAAACTATTTATTTACCCAAATGTCTCCCTCACTCTGACTTCTAACCTTGTGACTTTATGTCACCAACTTCTGGACCATCTCACTACCAATGGGTCATGACACTTTAATAAATACTACTAATCGGGTGGAAATACAGTTCCAACATTCTACTACACATCATTTTCCTTATGCATGACATCTGTAACAAGAATTTTTAAAGGGGACTGAATACACTTTGTACCTCAGGCTGGAAAGCACGATTTTGGCATGATAAAGGTATACAATCGAATCAATACATCTTGAAGGACTAATGGAATTCTCTCAAGTCCTTGTCCTATCTCATAACTTTTATGGATAACTCAATTAGAGAGAACCACATCATTAGGGAGCTAGACTCTTAGATGTGTATCGCCTCGACAATGAGGCATGGCCCATTAAATTAGAACAAGGAAGGATACTGGATAACTTTCTTATGACGCTATAGCACGAACTAGAGTATGAAAGAATAAGAAACAACTCCTAAATGCCTGGTAGTCTCCCAATTATAAGTGTGGTGCACAACACACCCATAAGCAAGACTCTACTAGACACAATTTTGCAGAGACCCTGGGACCATGAACCATGATCTGATACTAAGTTTGTCACAACTCAAACCGAGGTCCTGGCCGTGACGAGCATCCCAAACCATGAAGGCCCAGACACTCTTTTATATTTGGTAATCATGCACAATAATACATGTGAAATAAGGAAATAAACAAACGAAATCATGGTCATGCACTGAGTTCAACTTAATAATATGGAATGAAATTAATAAGTATCTACACAACATCCATCTAAGTCTGCAAAATCTCTAATACATCAGAATATAATAACTTGTCTAAAACTGGGACAAGCCCCCAGTAGGACCTAAAACCAAAATGAAATAATAACGTTCTAAAAATAGGTCTTCCAAAATAAAGAAGACTGATAAATCTACGGCTTAGCAGGACCTCTGGACTAAGCCTCAGACCCTGAAATATAGGGGGTCAATACAGACGTACTGGTATACAGATCAATCCAAAATAATGTGTTTACATATATATAACATAGATATGAGAAAGTCTGAAATTTCATGCATGAAATAGTTAAAAACACATGGGTAGTTTCAATTATCATAAAATGATTTTGACAATGCAGTTTTAATTTTTGTATTACTTTTGAGTTATGTGGTATGCCTTATAATTCTACGACCCCATGGGCTATATGGAGTCCTTCCTTGACTCGGCAGCTAAGCCCCCAACCCAAGTTTGCCGTAAGAGTTTGAGTTTCTGATTCTAATTCTGATACGCCATAGGAAACTAGGCAAGCGTATAATCCCTCTTAGGGATACAATAACCTATATCTACAAAACACAATTTTGGACAATGAGTTTTATGAACTCGTGCCTTCTTCGAATAACCACATAACATCTCTTGAGCCTATTTTTAACCTTTTCTGATCAGTCATCATTCAAAACTCACATTCTGAAAATAGAAGTGAAATCTGACTTCTATTATGTTCTGAATTTGTTATGGCATTATCTGTGTTGGTGTCATCACACCAAGACTTATAAGTCATATTTTTGAGCCATAAAATATCATAGTAAAGTCTCTTCTTTCAAGCATAAGGTTTGGACCACCATACTTCTAACAATTTAAGAAAATTCATACTTTAAAACATTTATCAAATTATGCAAACATCACACTTCTCAATATTTCAACAAACATGTGGTGGTCATGAAGTTTGTGAAAAAATCTGCAAATCTTTTGCTATGTATCTTCAATATTTATGAACATGTAAAAGTACCCTCTCCTCAATTCAAAACCATAATCAAGTCATAAACAATAATTAAGATATTTGTATCTTGCATCTCTAAATATAATTTAAATATAATGTATGAAAACAAAAGGCTTAGTAACAAGAGAGGGGTTATAATTGTTCATCCTCTCAAATAAAACATTAAATCTCAATTTCATACATACATATATACGAGTACAAAATAATTTAGGGGAAAGGCCTCAAGACCTAAATAATAATATCATATAAAGAGTTCATAATGCATAATTACAAATGCAAATTATAAAACCCCTTTATAAATTTATGATCTTTATAACTTTAAACCTTATGCAATGTGTTTTCAACAAGACCATCTAGTTTAGGAAAACCCCATGTACCTTAGATTACAAGATTTAAAGAGTAGGACTCAAATCATGATTCGTTCCTTGGAAATCTTGGACTTAAGAGTTTGATACTTGATCTTGAAGGAAACCTTAGTTTCTACCTTGTTCTTGAGGGTTGAGAGAATTGAGATGTGTTTAAAACTGATAATGGTTGAGTAAATAATGTTTAACGTGTAATTTAATTCTTGGGAAAGGTTTTTGGAGTGAGGAAAACACAAAAATACCCCTAAGGAAACCAAAAAAATTGCAAAATTACATCAGTTGACGACCAAGGTTGATGGGCCGTCACTTAGGTGATAGGCTGCCACCTAGGTCATCAGTTTTAGGATAAATTTTACCATTTTTTGCCCTAGGATGACGACTAGGGCTGATAGGCCGTCACCTAGTTGATAGATCGTCATCCTCGTCGTCATATTTTGGCAGAAAGACACTTAGAATTAAAATAAGCATAACTTTCTACTCCAATATTGTATTAAGGTGAAACTAGTTGTGTTGGAGAGAACACTAAAAGACCTTTCATTTGATATATAGTAGGCACTCTAACTCATTATATACAAGAAGTTATGATCGATGATATTTGACCCATGTTTAGACATTCACCAAAACTTAATCGATAGAAGAGTTTTCAACTTGAGTTTAGGTTAGGGGACTTTTGTGACCTCAATTCATAGTAAAAAGTATTCACATGCTATAGGATTTATTATCATAAATATATTAACAAAGAATCATTGGGTAAAGGTCTATATGCATAGGAAGGACGGTTTAAACTTTAGCCCAAAACTACGGGGTGTTATAGGAAGTGAACAAAGTGACCCTAGACCCTTTAGATACTAAAATAGCGTGTGAAATAGTTCCGTAATGCGCATACTGATGCGTCGCATTGCTATTGCATTGTCTTACTTCCTCACTAGAAAAATGCCATATATTTTCACTTGGGTATTGGATTTTGGCGAAATTGGTATCGTTGGAAAGCTAATTCAATTATCTACAATTTGGTTGGTCTTGAACTGTAAAATTCTATGTATATAAAAAGTCTTACACATTTAAAGTAGACCCTTGTAGAATCAAATACCAAACTTTGGACGAATCAAAGGCTCTAAGCTCAACTTGTTCTAAGTGATTCTTATGAATATTTTTTACCTCAAAAGCAAATCATACGTGAGGATAAAGATCGTGAAACTTATATTCATATGGGAATAATTTGTATTATAGCTTTTGCATAGAGGAATAATGGTTGAAAAACTAGCCCCAAAATGTGGGGTATTACATTATCTCTCCATTGGAATTAGACTGTGAGTGCTGTACAAAAGTAACTGAGATCATATTATGAACATGACTAACTTGGAATATGATTGCATACTGATTTTGAAACATGATACATGAATTGAAGTGATTTCATGAATACATGCACTGACATGAGAATGATTATAAGGGTGAGATAGAAACGAGAGAGTCAACTGATGAGTAACTATTACTTCAAGCTGGATCCTATTTCATGAAGAATAATGAAAGGTTTAGAACATGAATACTTGGGGTATTACAATACATCTCCCCCTTGGGATACTTCATCCCCAGAATGATATTGACTTGGCTGAAATACTACAAAAAGACTGAGATGATGCATGGAAAACTTATGGAATAAATCATTACTGAATATCTGAGATCTGAAAATTTTGCATGAACTAAACAGAATTTATGACTTGCATGGTCGTGGATGAATTACCTTATGAATAGGAAAGATAGGAAATCATAGAAACTTGTCTGTCTGACTGCTAGACTAGATTGCTGTCTATACAAACTGAATCATACTGAAAGCTTGTACTCAACTATACATTCCACTTGTACACCAACATAACATTCAAGCCTATCTTCATAACCACACATGAACTTATAGGTAAACAACCACAAAAACATCTTTCTCATTTTCTCTAAACTTCTATTTTTAAAATTTTCATGCACTAGCCCAATAAAACACAAATAAAATTTCAACTAATCATGACATAAGGAGAGGTCACTAAAAGTTAGAACATGAGGACTAAAAACATAAAAGAATAACTTTGACACTCAATTGAGGCCTGAGAAATAAAGCATCAATGACATAAATTCGTTACAAAGGTCTGAACTAAGGACATACATGGCATAAACTTAATTTCACAGATCATTTTGAGTGTGGCATGAGTATCTAGATCTAAATATACTGTAAAACATGAGTACATGCGTCATGAGTTACATGACCTGAGTTTGGAGTTCATGATTTCATGGAACATAATTTATAGTGCGGAGTTAACTGGAACTCTTCATACAAGAAACTGAAAGCATACATGGTTTTTTTTTTATAAAGTGCATGATATGAGCTATGATAAGGGAGCTGCTATATTAGGCATGAGTAGATATCATGATGACTAAAAAACTTTATACTGAGATAAGAATAGGTTGGGAATCATTCTCCCTTACTACTTTTTTACACACACTGGCACTACTACTAAAATCTTAGAGCCTGACTTGGTTACTTGTTCTATCATCTCCCCGTTAGCTTTAAGCCATCATCTTAAGTCTGTGACCACTTTACTAAACTCTAAACTAAACTGCAATCATTTTACTCTAGAGTTTAGGGTATAATAATACACATGAATGATAAACTCATCCACACCATCATACTTAATCTTGAATTAACAAACTTAAATTCTTGCATACACTGTTCAAGCCTACTGATTCACCTTTCGTAGAACTAGCCCCATGAATATATAATCTGCTCAATGTGGATAACGCTATCCCAACTCTTCTACTGCTAAACTTCTAGGTTTATACTTCTAACTCTGAATCACATACTGTAAAAGAGATTCTGAGAAGACAATCTAAAGCACATCTAACTTTATCTTAATGCATGATTTTCATGAACATTAATGAAATATTTCAAACTTTAGGACATAAGGGCAGTGAAAACATAAATGAAATATTTCAAACTGTCTATTGGGACTGGCTGGGAAAACACTGTCTGTAAGGACTTAAGCTTCACTATTTCTATCACCTCAAAACTAAGGCAGAGTTATCATGAATATAGCAAGATAAGGATCTAAATAAATTTCTTAGATAATACTTCTATTGAACGATCTGAGACTTGAAAGAAGGGAAATATTTCCCTTATACTAGACACGAATTCATAGACACCCTAGGACACGTGAACTCTATTCTCTGATACCAAGTTTGTAACGACCCGAGACTGCTCCTAGTCGTCACATGGTGCTTGAAACCACAAGTGATCCTAAGCTAACCCATGAACTGGCATACTGTTAAGCAACTAAATTATAACATAATAAATAGCTGTTCTGCTTTATGAAAACATATTCATACTGAAAATCAAAAATAGATACAACACTGATAAATATTTACAGTCGGATAAATCTGAAGGATGAAACTGAAATTACATGACTGACTCTGACTGACATCTATGAAGCATCTACTATACTGACTATAGATAGCTGGAACATGCCTCCAACTACCACTAATCAATACACATGAAAATAAATAAATTGTACATGAACTAAAACTATCTGGAGTTCCCAAAGTAGGAGAACTCATCACCTGCTGGCTGGAATCTATAGCTATCTAATCATGATGCCTAGGCTATAACTGATATTTAAATTCTGAGACAATGTAGCACATAGACATATATGTGGATCAGTACTTCTAGAATGTACCAAGTATGTAGGGGTCAATGCAATAAGTAAAACTAATTTCATACATAATCATAAAATATGCATGCTAAGTGTAAGTACACTCACCAATAGGCTGGAATAAACTAAAAACTAAAATATCTTAAAGTATAAGTGACAAACATTCTCTGATAAGATGGTGAATCTCTACACTTAGTTTCTGTAAACTTGCTTTAATGGTATAAATATAACTGAAGATGGAATATGATAAAACATGGATACCGTATGAATACTGGGTCTAAACCTATGTGATGAAGACTGACATAAACTGAGGATCTGAATATACAATCACACTAAGCACGAATGCATAAACATACTAACTTATCTGATTAACTAAATACTTGATAGCTGAATACTAGACATGTAAGACTGAAGTGTACTTAGTTTGATTAATGGGAATGAAACTGTAGAGTATTATGCATATGAAATAAAGACTGTCTGAGTAACATGAGATAACTAAGATTGAATTCGTGAAAACTATATTATTTGAGAATGCAAGACTAAACATATAACATAATTGTGAAATAGTCTGTATACCGAGGTACTGAAATATTAATAACTGAATAACTGATAACTATATGCTATGGTCAAGCAAACCTAAAATTAAACTGAGTTACTGATCTGATTACTCGACTGAGACTATGACTGAGACTGTAACTAAGATAGTACCTGAGACTGTAACTAAGATCATACTAACACTAGATAATGAGTTTTGAAAACTGAATGACTGATATTTGAGTTTATTAATACTGTAGTATTGATAACTGAGTGATTATTTCTGACAGTCCTAATTCTATAGAACTGAACTGAGTTCTATACTGAGACTAAAATTAAAATTGTGGAAGGTAATCATCTAACTAACATGTCCCTCTCTGAATGGATTAGTGTCCAACCTATAAGCCCAGTTGGAAGGGTGTCAATGCCATGCCACGAGTAAAGATGTTGTTCATGTACTTTATTTTAATTATTCATATATATTAATTAGTGGTGTTTAGAGGCATGTCCCAGCTATCCATAGTCAGTATAGTAGAGGTTTTATAGATATCGGTTAGAGTCAGTTATGTAATTTTAGTTCTCTCTTCAGTTTTATTAGATTGTAAATTATATCAGTATTATATTATTTCTAGATTCTATCATGATTATATTTTTGCACAAGAGAACCAGCTATTTAATATATTTATAAATCAGTTGTCCAACAGTATGCCAGTTCATGGGTTATTTTGGGATCACTTGTCATTCCAAGCATCGTGTTACAACTAGGGGTAGCCTCGGGTTGTGTCAAACTTAGTATTAGAGCCCAGAGTTTAAGTGTCCTAGATTTCTATGAAGCCATGTATAGTACAGTCTTATGGAATAGTACGGAGACATCTGTACTTTTCTTCGAGAGGCTATAGGGCTTTTAGGAAATGTTTCTTTTCTTTCATGTCTTAGATCATGAAGTAGAAGTATTTTCTAAGAAATTTATACTGATCCTCATCTTGCACCATTTATGTCAGTTCTCCCTTATTTAATGTAACAAAAATAGTAAAGCTCCAATTTATTATAGACAGAGCTTTCTCAGACTGCCCCCATAGACAGTTGTGGGATTGCATGTGGGATTAAAAGGAACCCATTAGTGCCCTTATATTATAAAGTTTGAAATATTTTATTCATGTTCATGAAAGTTATGCTTTAAGCTGAAGTCAGATGTGCTCTTAGATCGCTCCGCAGAATCCTATGATAGTATATGATTTAGAGTTAGAAACATGGACATAGAAGTTTAGTAGCATGTGAAATGGGCATATTGTTTATCTGGATTTAGCAGATTATGTATTTATGAGGTTAGTTGTATGAAAGATGAATAAGTAGGCTTGAAATAGTGTATGAAAGAATTTAAGTTTGTTGATATGAGATTATATGTGGTAGGTATTGGGTATGTTGGAGCAATGGTAATTCTCATGGTTTAGGGAGAAATATAAGTTTAGAGATGTGATATTAGTAGGCTATTATGGAAGTTGGTATGGTTCACTAGAAGTATGGGAATATCTCTTTTAAGTGTTAGACTCTATGTTTGAATCTTGAATGATTGAGATAATAGAAAGAAAAATTAAAGTTCTAGACAGTGTGGATACATTGTATGATGATACTCCTAAAAATTCTAAGTTAGTTAGTGTTTAAGTTATTTTATAATGACTATTGAGGTGATAGAAAGATAGGAGTTGTATCTCAGAAGAAAATATTAGCAGTGGGTTCTACACTTTCAAGTGCAGTCTTTCAGGTTGAGTTTATTATTTATATGTATTAATATATCTCGGGATCTAGAGTAAAGTGGTTGTAGTACAGTTTAGAGTTTATTAAAGGGGCCTACAGACTTAGAATGATGACTTGAAGCAAAGGGGGGATGATAGAACAAGAACAAAGTCAAGCTCTCGAATTCTAGTAGTGGTGCCAGTACATTGTAGAACATTAATAAGGGAGAAAGATGCTCGACCCATTCTTATCTTAGTGCAAACCTTTGTACTTCAGTCATCACGATATCTTTTCATTCCTTACAAGCCAGCTCCATGATCATAGATCATATTCATGCAATTTCCATAAAAATCATGTACGCCTCCAGTTCCTAGTATGGGGAGTTCCACTTCACTCAACAGTACGAATCACATTCCACTAAATTTATAAACTCAAAACTCAGGTCATGCGACTTATGACTCATGTACTCATGATTTACTGTATGTTCAGTTCCATACACTCCTAATGATCAGAAAAAATCAAATTATATCATATATATCCTCAGTTTTGATCTTTGTAATGAATCCATATTGTGGATACTCTATTCCTCAGGCCTCAGTTAAGTGTCCCAGGTATGAATAATATTTATTCATGCTACAAGTCCTCATGTTCTATCCTTTCATTGACCTCTTATTAGGTCAAGATAATGATGATAAAAAATTAATTAGCTAGGAGAGAGTAAATGTTTTATGTTGAGAAAAATTATTGTATGCTTATTGTATCTCAGGTTATAAGTAGGAAGGATGATTGAGGCAGGGCTTTTGGTATATGTCATGGTTAGTTGAAATTTTGTGTGTGATTTTCTTAAGAATAGCACATAAAAGTTGTTAATGATAGAAGTATTAGAGAATATGAGAAAGACGCTTTTGGGGTTGTTTTCATAGAAGTTCATGTGCGGTTATGATAATAGGCTTGAAAGTCATGCTTATATATGGATGAATATATTTCCATCAGTGAATGTCTAGTAAGGGTTGAATGTAGTTGATGAAGTGGTAATAGGAATTATTCATAAGATGAGAAGTTGTGAAAGCACAGGATGTATTGAATTCATGATTCAAACTAGTATTATGGTGTGCTGTGTAGTACTTTATAGATTTGAGTAGGCTTGAATATAGTGAGAGAAATTAGTTCTACTCAGACTTCAGTAGATAGAGTTATCAGTTCCCATGTGAATATTTTAAGTAGCGTCAAGTGAAATGTAGCTTTGAAGTGGAATGTATATTTGAGTTTAAGCTTTCAGTATAATTTAGTCCATTTAGCTAGCAATTCAGTTTAGCATCCAGATAGATAAGTTCCCATGTTTTTTCCATCTTTTGATCTAGTCTTACTTTCAGAAGTCTCATGAATATTGCCATACCAGTAGATAATTTATTTGCATCTATCTAAACTCTGAATTCAGTTTAGTTCATGCATTATGAATCAGATTCAGATATTCAGTCATGATTCAGTTCATAAGTGCCTTATGCATTACCTCAGTCTTTCCTTAGTATTTCAGCCAAGTCAGTATCATTCGAGGGACAAAACTATCCCAAGAGGGAGATGTTTTAATACCCTGAGCTTTCATGTCCTAAACCTCACAACTTTTCTTCATAAAACTAGATCCAACCTAAGGTAATGGTTTCTCATCAGTTGACTCTTTCAGTTCTATCTCAACCTTATAACCATTATCATGTCATTGCATATATTCACAAAATTAATTCAGTTCATGTATCATGTTTCAGACTCAGTCATGTAACCATGTATTCAGTCATACATGTTCAGTATATGATCTCAATTTCTTAGTACTCTCAGTTAAATCAATCTTATTCGAGGATGAATGTTCATAAGGAGGAGATACTGTAATAGCACGTATAATCCTTAACTCAGTTCAGATCCTAGTAGCGTGCATAAGAGGCCTAAAACCTAAAAATTTTACTAAGTGTTGGGGATTTAGATATTTTTAAGGCCTCTTAACTTTGAGGATTTTTAAATTGATCTTCCCGACCCCAAGATGTTTGTTTTGAGTTGATTAATGTTCAGGGGTGTAATAAGCATGTCTCAAGGAAGTTTCAGATTTTTTAGGTGAGGAATGGTTCATGTTTGGATTTCAATTCCTGTAACTCACCACGATAGCCTAACATCACAGTCGTAATAGAAATGAGGTCCTCACCACGTCTCCGTGGCCTTGTCATCCGTGTTCCAGTTATAAATTTAATAGGCTGAGGGGCAATTAAGTCTTTTCCCCTCAATCTAATCCGTCATGACATGAATTATAACATTATTTAGGGCATTATTTTCCCATCTTCTCCAATCCTCCTCTCAAAGAAACCCTAATCATCTCCTAAGAACATTTACTCTATTACTTTTTCTCCAAGGAAACCAAGAAATTCAAGTCCCCCAATCCAAGAACATTCAAGGAAAGCATCAAGATTGGTGATACTCTTTAAAGATTAAGGGTTTAAGGTATTTGAGAGTTCATCCATTGGTTCCTTTTCACCCATGGATCCAAAAAAGCCTTTTTTTAATTAAAGATATAAAATTTTTCTTTTGTTTATGAATTATCATATGTTCATGATGAATTTAAATCGTGATATCCTTAGTAATTTGACTAAATTCATGTCCAGGCATGTTTTCATGAATAGTTAGTTTATCTCATGCTAAAGCTTCAATTCCTACAATGTATCCAATAGAATTTCATGTCATAATATCAAATTCTGAACCTTACCTTGTCTGCAAGTGTTTTCAAGTAAATTAATCAATTTATGCTTTGAGTTGCAAGGTTCCATGTCCTATTCTATTGATTTCATGTTAAATCCCTAACCTATGAATTTAGTCATGCACTCATGTTCCCATGCTTAATTTCATGACTCTCATGTGTTTGATGAAATTCCTAAGTGTTGGATTTTGAACAATGATTTCCTTACTATAGTTTCAAAGTTTTTATATGTCCAAATTGTTATTTTCATTCAGTGCTGGAGGGTTATGAATACCCAATTGTAATACCCCTTACTTTTCCTAGTACAGTTTAGCTCCTAGAATGTCAAAGATTATCTTTAAAAATGAATAACTCTTGATACATGTAGAATTTTCCAATTATAGACCCATGAAGTTGTAGATAATTGAACCAACTTTCCAACAATACCAATTTCACCTTAATCCGATACTCGGTTGAGAAGTTATGGAGTTTATAGTAAATCAGTATGGCATTTAGACAGGCATCGTGTCGCGGTGAAGGACGAAATCACAATTGTCTAATTCCAGTGAAGCACTGTGATTGGCTCGCATTGCGGTGAGGTCCTACTTTTTGTTTGACAAATTTCCTGCAGCCCACCACGATGGTACAACGTCGCAGTGATGGCTTAAATGGCATTAGTCAATTTCCAATGGCTTACCGCGATATCCCTGCATCGCGGTGAAGTTCCAGTTTGCGATAGACCCTTTTCCAATAAGCCACCACGATAGTGGCGTGTCGTGGTGGGGCTCAAAATAAGGATTTCCAGTTTTTGAAGTTGATTTTAAAAGGGTAGTTTAGTCTTTACCTAAGCCCTTAATTTATGAATAACACTAAATTAATCCTATTCCAACTATTATATGCTCACTTTTCCTCAACTTGCTCTCAAAGAAACCCTAGAACATCAAAACATAATCCCCAAGAAATCCAACATTCCACCATTCTTTCTCCAAGGAAACACAAAATTCAAGGTTTCCAATTCAAGATAATCAAGGATCCATCTTCAAGAGCACAAATAGGAATCCAAAATCAAGTGCTCTACTCAATTACATCAATAAAGGTATGTGGGGGTTTTCAACAAGGATAATCCTTTCATCCTTGTGCCCAGTTAGTTTTTGAAGTTAATTTTATATGAATTTACATGAGTTTTAAATTAGGGTTCATATCCAATATTACTAATTGAAAGATTATGAGATTTGAAGTGATTTTGATGATGAATTTGCATGTTTATTTTCGTATTTTCAAGTGTATTGCTGAAATTTCTAGATTTTAAGATGAATTATCTATACTTACATTATCAAGCATGAATCTTATTATGTTCTGACATGAATTTTATGCATGGGTTGTTAAGCCCTAGTTGTATATTAATATTTCAAGAATGACTATACTTTAAGCACCCTATGATTAATTATCTTTAGATTTTGATAAAGACTTGATCGTTTGATCTCAGTTTAGACTTGGAATCCACCTAACAGTTTCGATTACAAACTAGCTAATAGATATAAAGTTGGTTTTGATTATAAGCCATTATACTAGTTTTAAAGTGAATTTCCAATAGAATGAGCATACAGATTAAAGTGAGTAGAATTTAGCACCAAGTTGGGTATGTTCACATGCCCAGAACTACGAGTCAACATAGGTTCAGATTATCAGATTATTTCCATTTCTATATGGATGACAGTTACAGATGTGATCACTTAGATTAGGTTATACTCATTGGAAAGAGTATGACACCTCTCCCCAACGTGAGGTTTCTCCATAAGGGAACTAGACATTGGACTCCATGATAGCTCACATACTTTATGTTGATTAGAAGAACCTCCCTTATAGAAAGCTTTTAAAAGTATTTCCCTACAGCCTAAAGTTTATAGACTACAGATTTTAGAATAAAAAAGAATAGCAGAACAACTTTTAAAAACTAAGTGTAAAGGCTCACAACTTTATTCAGATTTTGCTTTATAAAATACATTAGCTACAGATTTCAGATTTCAAATTTCTGATATAAAAGTGAGTCCTTTCTACACTTAGACAACATGATTATCGACAAAATTCAAGTACAACTTTTTGAACTAAGCGTCATGACTCACTAGATCTATACAATATGCTTTACTACATATGTTTACGATTTTTAGTTTTCTATTATTTAAGCTTATGTGAGTCATCCACACTTAGCATGCATTCTTTGAAAATTTATAAAAAAGTTGAGGCATTGATTTACTTATGCATTCATCCCTACATGCTCAGTACATTTTCAAAGTACTGATCCATATATACGTCTATGTTCTACATTATTTGATAGTGTAGGTACCGGTTCAGTGGTTGTCCATATATCACGATCAGACAACTGTAGATCCCAGAGAGCAGATGATGAGTCCTCCTACTCTGGGGACTTCAGTTTAGATGTTATTTCTATATTTTATTTTTTACTCATATGTATTGATTAGTGGTAGTTGGAGTCCCATCCCATCTATATATAGTCAGTATAGTAGAGGCTTCATAGATGTCAGGCAACGTCAGTTATGAAATTTTAGTTTTATCAGAATGTAAAATTGTATCAGAATTGCACTTTTCTCAGATTTCATCATGATTATATTTCCACACAATAAACTCAATCATTCTTTACATATTTAAATAGGTTGCTTAGCAGTATGCCAGTACGAGGGTTAGCTTGGGAGCACTTATGGCCCTAAGCATCATGTGATGATTAGGGGGTAGTCTCGGATCGTTACAAACTTTGTATTAGAGCACAGAGTTAAAGTGTCCTAGGGTGTCTATGAAGCCATGTCTAATAGAGTCTTGCGGAACGGTACATAGACGTCTATACTTTTCTTTGAGAGTCTACAGGGCATTTAAGAAATGTCGCTTTTCCTTCATAATTTAGATCGTGCAGTAAAGTTATTTTCTCAGAAAATCCTGTTTATTTATGTATTACCCTAAAAATTATCCCTCTAAGACTTTCTGATATAACATGAATGCTAGATTCCAATTTCTCCCTAGATGATGCTCTTAGATTTACTATCAGTAACTTCAAAAGTCATACCAAGGGGCTTGAGAGGGGCTAGCTAGTGTATTTTAAGTTCCTTAAGTTGAAAGCTTATGTCCTCATCCATATGAGCTGTGCAACTAAGACAAAATATGTTAAGAATTCAGATTCCTTATTGACCCTACAATTCATATAGTGTTCATAAGAGGAGATAGTATGAATCTAGATTGCTAAATAAAGTTTGCATTCGAGAGATATTTCAACCTAGAGTTTTATGATTTATAAGTAGTAGAACCTTCTTATAGTTGGATGCGTATTGTCGAGAAATATGGGAAGAGAGATTGATCAAAAGTATATCTATGAACGTGTGCATTTTATTGAGTTTGTGTTAAGGTGATATGTCCTTGTGTGTTAGTTCAATGAAAGGTAGATAAAAAGTTATTAGTAAAGGTGCATTATTATTGTTTGAAGTAGAAAGGGAGTAGTGATGGTATTTATTGTGTTAGAAAAGTTTAGGTTATTAATGAAAGAATCTGGTGGTTGATTACTATTAATTTAGGTGCATAGATGTGTGAATAGTAATGATGTGTAGAAATAGTATCCGTTAATGGATTATAATAATATAGACCATGTGATCATATGATCAATTGTGGTTATTATAAGGTTCTAGTGTACTAGTGTTTCTTAATGCTATATTTTATAGCTTCCAAGTGATAATAGTATGTGAAGCTAGGTTATAAATCATGTTTAGCACTAGACGTTAAGTTGGAACAATGGATGACTATCAAAGTGGAAATAATATTTTTATGGCTAGTGTGGCTATTTGTATAGGAGTGAGCTAGTATACTTGAATAGTGTGTGCAAAAGTTTGAGTTAAGTTATTCGTAATTAAGTATAGTGTTGTAAGTATAATGTAGAGGGGAGCCCAAAGTGATATGGGGATGCATTATTGTTCAAGAATTATTACATGTTGTGCATGGTTTATTGTACTGCTGAGTTGCTAAGTGGAATACGGCTAGTTATATAGTACATGGTGTTCTTAATAGCTAAGTTATTGTGTTAAGGGTATATGATGGTAAGCCTTTTGGTATGATTTTGATTCTCATGGTTTAGGGGAAAAAATATAAGTTTAGAGATGTGATATTATTAGGCTATGATGGAAGCCGTATGGTTCATTAAAGGTTTGGGGATATCCATGTTAAGTGTTAGAATCTAAGTTTGAATCCAAGAAGATTGAACTAATAGAAGTAAGAGTTGAAGTTCTAGATGGTGTGAAAACTGGGCGTAGTGATACTCATGAAGATTCTAAGTTAGTAAGTGTTCAAGTTATAATATGATGTCTATTGGGATTTAGAAAGATAGAGTTGTATCTTAGAAGGAAGTATTAGCAGTTGGTCTTACATTTTCAGGTGTAGTCGTTCAGAGTAAGTTTATTATTAATGTGTATTATTGTGTTCTAGACTCTAGAGTGCAGTGAGTGTGGTTTAGTTTAAAGTTTAGTCAATGGTTCCACAGAGTTAGAATAATGGCTTAAAGCTAAGGCAGAGATTATATAATAGGGAACCAAGTCAGCTTTTTAGATTCTCATAAAGGTGTCAGTATGTTGTAGAATATCCATGAGGGAGGATGGCGCCCAATCCATTCTTTTTTCAGTAGTGTATTTCAGTTATTCCTATATCCACTCATGCCTTACGTGTTAGGTCCATGATCATAGTTCATGTTCTGGTATGAGGAGTTCTAGTTTATTCAACAGTCAAAATCACATTTCGTAAGTTGTGGCCTCCAATTTTTGGTCATGCAGCTCATGAGTCTTGTACTCTTGCTTTACAATATTTTCAGTTCCAGTACTTATGCAACACTCTTAACGATCAGAGAAATGTAGATCTATATCATGTATGTCCTCAAATTAGATATCTTTAATGAATCCATGTTGTGAATACTCTATTCCTCAGGCCTTAGTAAAGTGTCAAATTATGCTTAGTATCTTTTCATATTTTAGGCCTTGGTATCCTAACCTTTTAGTGACGTCCCCTTAGGTCAAGATAGTGATGATGAAGAATTGTGTAGATAGAAGAGAGTAATTGTGTTATGTTGGGAAATATTATTGTATGCTTGTTTTATGTAAGTTTATATGTAAAGGAATATTGAGGTAGATCTTTTTGTGTATGACTTGGTGAGTTGAGAATATTTTAATTTATGTATTCCTAAGAAAAGTACATGGAAGTTGTTATTAATAGAGGTACTAGTGAATATGAGAAGGATGCTTTTATAGGTGTTTGCTTGGAAGTGCATATGTGGTTATGAAGATAGGCTTGAATGTCATGTTGGTATATAAGTGGATAGGTGTGTTGTGTACTAATGAATTTTTAGTAAGAAGTTGAATTTAGTTGTTCAAGTGATAAGAAGAATTATCCTAGAGGTGAGCAGTTATGACAACGCTTGGGGTACTGAATTCATAGTTCAGACTAGTATTATGGTGTTATGTGTAGTACCTTGTGATTTCAAGTTAGGCTTGGCAATAATGAGAGGATTTAGTTCAGTATAAACTTTAGTAGATGGATTTTTCAATAACCATGTGATAATTATAAGTTGAATCAAGTGAATATGGTATTTAAAGGGGGATAGTATAGTTGAGGGAGTATTTGAGAGGTATTTCTAAGCTTGAAAGTAAGAAGTTGCATTTCTTAAGGCCTAGTAATTTTATCCTAGCTTATGATTTATAGGTCTATGTTCCATGCTATAGAGTTGTAGCAATGTTGTAATTTCTTATTCAGATATCTTGTTCAGATCATGCCCAAAGTTTATTACTCCCTAATATCATAAGAATTTATTAAAAGAGTGTTGAAGAAATACTCCATTTGAGTATAAGCATTCAGTATGATTCAGTCCATATAGCTAGGAATCCAGTTTAACAGTCAGATAGATAAATTGCTATAGTTTTTCCATTTTCCGATTTAGTCTAGTCTTACTACCTGAAGTTTCATGAGTATGACCATTCCAAGAGGTAGTTTGTTTGCATCCATGTAAATTGCAAATTTAGATAAGTCTATGCATCAGACATCAGTTTCAGATTCAGCTATTTAGTCATGATTCAGTTCATAAGTATTCAGTGAATGATCTTAGTTTTTCAAGTATTCCAGCTCAATAGTGTAATACCCATTGTATGATCTTAGCCTCGTTGTCTTATGATTCGTGCCTATATAATTTATCACTTCCTAGTTCTATATGTACGATTGCATCATAAACACTTCAGCCGAATTCTAATCTCTCAGGATGAATTAACTCATTATTATAAGTAAAGGCAAGTCATCTCAGAAATCAGTTTCATGATAGAGGTTCTAATGTTTTAGACTTAGTCATGTAAGTATGTTCCCTGATGTGAATGTTTAGTATATGATCTCAGTCACCTTAGTTCAGAACTCTAAGTCCAATCATTTGCTCTGTATGATTTAGATTCAGACATGCAACTTTGTTTCACTTATGTATGCTAGCATATAGTCTCAGTTCCTTAGTATCCTCAGTTTAACTAGTATCATTCGAGGATGAATGTTCTTAAGGGGGAGATATTGTAATACCCCATACTTTTCCTAGCTCAGTTTAACACCAAGAATGTCAAAGGTTAGCTTTGAAAATGAATAACTCTTGATACATGTAGAATTTTCTAGTAATACACCCACCACGTTGTAGATAATTGAACCAGCTTTCCAACGATACCAATTTTTCCTTTTGATAATCGGTTAAGAAGTTATGGTATTTTTAGTAAAATAGTAAGGCATTTTGATAGGCACCGCGTCGCGGTGAAGAATGAAATCATAATTGTCTTATTCTAGTGAAGCACCACGATTGGCCTGCATCGCGGTGAGGTTCTAATTCCTATTTGTCAATTTCCAGCAGCTCACCGTGATGGTACCGCATTGCTGTAGTGGCCTAAATGGCATTTGTCAATTTTTGGTGGCTTACCATGATATCCCCGCAACGCGGTGAAGTTTCAATTCACAATAGTTCCTTTTCCAATAAGCCATCATGTAGTGGCGCATCGCGGTGGGGCCCAAAAATAGGATTTCCAATTTTTGAAGTTGAGTTTAAAAGGGTAGTTTAGTCTTTTCCCAATCCCCCAATTCGTGAGTAATACTGAATTAATCCTATTCGAACCATTATATGCTAACTTTTCATCAGCTTTCTCTCAAAGACACCCTGGAACATCAAAACTTAATTCCCAAGAAATCCAAAATTCCACCATTCTTTCTCCAAGGAAACTCAAAATTCAAGGTTTCCAATTCAAGATAATCAAGGATCCATCTTCAAGAGCACAAATAGGAATCCAAAATAAAGTGTTCTCATCAATTACATCAATTAAGGTATGTGGGTTTTTCAACAAGGATAATCCTTTCATCCTTGTGCCCAAAATTAGTTTTTGAAGTTAATTTTATACAAATTTATATGAGTTTTGAATTAGGGTTCATACCCAATATTGCTAATTAAAAGAGTATGAGATTTGAAGTGATTTAGATGATAAATTTGCACGTTTATTTTCATATTTTTATGCGTATTGCAGAAATTTCAGATTTTAAGATGAATTATCAATACTTACATTATCAAGCATGAATCTTATGATATTTTGACATAAATTTTATGCATGGGTTGGTAAGCCCTAGTATTATGCTGATGTTTCAAGAAAGACTTTTTATTTTAGATGTTAATAAAAAATTGATCTTTTGATCTTAGTTTTGACTTGGAATCCACCTTATAGTTTTAGTTACAGATTTAACTAATAGATATATAGTTGGTTTTTCTTTGTAAACTATTATACTAGTTTTAAAGTGGATTTCCAATAGAATGAGCATACCGATTAAAGGGAGCACTATTTAGCACTGAGTTGGGTACGTTCACATGCCCTCGAACTATGAGCCAATGTAGGTTCAGATTATCAGATTATCTCTATTTGTATATGAATGGCATTTATAATATGATCACTTAGATTAGGTTATACTCCTTGGCAAGAGTATGACACCTCTCCCCAACGTGAGGTTTTCCCCTAAGGGAACTAGTCATTGAACTCTATGATAGCTTACTTGGTTTATGTCGGTTAGAAGAACCTTCCTTACAGAAAGCTTTTGAAAGTATTTCTCCACAGCCTAAAGTTTACAGACTACAAATTTGATAAAATAAGAATAACAGAACAACTTTTAAAAACTAAGTGTAAAGGCTCACAACTTTATTCAGATTTTTCCTTATAAAAGACATTAGCTACAAATTTCAGATTTCAGATTTTAGATTTCTGATATAAAAGTGGGTCCTTTCTACACTTAGACATCATGATTACCGACAGAATTCAAGTACAACTTTTAGAACTAAGTGTCATGAGTCACTAGATTTATACAACATGCTTTACTACTTATGATTATGATTCTCAATTTTCAATTATTCAAGCTTATGTGCGTCATCTACACTTAGCATGCATTCTTTGCAAATTTATAAAAATGTTGAGATATTGATTTACTTGTGCATTCACCTCCACATGCTTAGTACATTCTCAAAGTATTGATCCACATAGACGTCTATATGCTACATTATTTGATAATGTAAGTACCTATTCTGTGGTAGTCTATGTATCATGATCAGACAGTTACAGATTCCAGACAACAGATGATGAGTCCTCCTACTTTAGGGACTTCAGTTAGATATTATTTCTATACTTTATTTTCTTACTCATATATATTGATTAGTGGTAGTTGGAGTTGCATCCCAGCTATCTATAGTCAGTATAGTAGAGGCTTCATAGATATTAGGTAGAGTCAGTTATGAAATTTTAATTTTATTAGGATGTAAAATTATATCAGAATTGAATTTTTCTTAGATTTTATCATGATTATATTTTTGCATAGTAAACTCAATCATTCTTTACATATTTAAATCAGCTTCTTTGCAGTATGCCAGTATGAAAGTTATCTTAGGACCACTTATGGCCTTAAGCATCATGTGACGACTAGGGGGTAGTCTCAGGTCATTACAAACTTGGTATCAAAGCATAAAGTTCAAGTGTCCTAGGGTGTCTATGAAGTCGTATCTAGTCGAGTCTTGCAGAACATTACAGAGACATCTGTACTTTTCTTCGAGAGGCTACAGGGAATTTAAGAAATATTTCTTTTCTTTCATACTTTAGATCGAGCAGTAAAGTTGTTCTCTCAGAAACTCTTGTTTATTTGTGTATTACCCCAAAAATTCTCACTCTATGACTTTCTGAGATAACATGAGTGCTAGGTTCCAATTTCTCCCTTGATTATGCTTTCAGATTTACTATTTGTAACTACAGAAGTCACACCAAGGGGCTTGAGAGGGGCTCTCAAGTGTGTTATAAGTTCCTTAAGTTGAAAGCTTATGTTCTCATCCATATGAGTTATGCAGTTAAGAAAAAATATGTTATGAATTCAGATTCCTCCTTAACCCTTCAATTTAGATTGTGTTTATGAGAGGAGATAGTATGAATCTAGATTGTTAAATAAAGTTTGCATTCAAGGGATATTGCAACCTAGATTTTTATGATTTATAAGCAGTAGAACCTTCTTATAGTTGGATGTGTAGTGTTGAGAAATGTGGAAAGGGAGATTGATCAAAAGTATATAAATAAACGTGTGCATTTTATCGAGTTTGTGTTAAGGTAATATGTCCTTGTGTGTTAGTTTAGTGGAAGGTAGAGAAAGATTTATTAGTAAAGGTGAATTATTGTTGCTTGAAGTAGAAAGAAAGTAGTGATGGTATTTATTGTTTTAGAAAATTTTAGGTTATTAATGAAAGAATCTAGTGGTTGATTACTATTAATTTAGGTGCATAGATGTGTGAATAGTAATAATGTGTAGAAGTAGTATGTGTTAATGGATTATAATAATATAGACCATGCGATCATATGATCAATTGTAGTTATTATGAGGTTCTAGTGTACTAGTGTTTCTTGATGTTATATTTTATAGATTCCAAGTGAGAATAGTATGTGAAGATAGGTTATAAATCATTTTTACCACTAGACGTTAAGTTGGAACTGTGGATGACTATCAAAGTGGAAATAATGATTTTGTGGCTAGTGTGGCTAGTTGTTTGGGAGTGAGCAAGTAGAGTTGAAAAGTGATTGCAAGAGTTTGAGTTAAGTTATTCGTAATTAAGTATGATGTTGTAAGTATAATGTAGAGGGGTGCCCGAGGTGATATAGGGCTGCATTATTATTCGAGGATTATTACATATTGTGCGTGGTTGGTAGTACCGTTGAGTTACTAAGTAGAAGGGGTCTAGTTATATAGTATATGGTGTTCTTAATAGCTAAGTTAAGGTATTAAGGGTAGATAATGTTGAGCCTTTTTGGTATTATTTTGATTCTCATGGTTTAGGGAAAAAATATAAGTTTATAGATATGATATTAGTAGGCTATGACAGAAGCACTACGGTTCACTAAAGATTTAGGGATATCCATATTAAGTGTTAGAAAAACAATTTTAAATTCTTGAAGATTGAGCTAATAGAAATATGAGTTGAAGTTCTAGATGATGTGAACACCGGGTGTAGTGATACTCATGAAGATTCTAAGTTAGTAAATGTTCAAGTTATTATAAGATGTCTATTGGGCTATAGAAAGATAGAGTTGCATCTTAGAAGGAAGTATTAGCAGTGGGTCTTTCACTTATAGGAGTAGTCTTTTTGAGTAAGTTTATTATTTATGTGTATTATTATGTTCCAGACTCTAGAGTGCAGTGAGTGTAGTTTAGTTTAGAGTTTAGTAAAGGGTTCCACAGACTTAGAATGATGGTTTAAAACTAAGGCGGAGATTATAGAATAAGGAACTAAGTCAGCCTTTCAGATTCTCATAGGTGTGTTTGTATGTTGTAGAATAGCCATGAGGGAGGATGATACCCAATCCATTCTTATTTTAGTAGTGTATTTCAGTTATTCCGATATCTACTCAGGTATTACGTGTCAAGTCCATGGTCATAGTTCATGTTCATGCACATAATAGAGAATCATGTACACTCCCAGTTCCTAGTGCGAGGAGTTCCAGTTCATTCAGTAGTCGGAATCACATTCCATAAGTTGTGAACTCCAATTTCTAGTCATGCAGCTCATGACTCATGTACTCATGATTTATATTATGTTCAGTTCCAGTACTCATGCAATAGTCTTAATGATTAACGATATGTAGATCAATATCTTTTACGTCCTCAAATTAGATCTCTATAATGATCCATATCGTGAATACTTTATTCCTCAAGCCTCAGTAAAGTGTCAAATTATGCTTAGTGTCCCTTCATGTTTTAGGCTCTGGTATCCCAACCTTTCAGTGACCTCCCCTTAGGTCAAGATAGTGATGATGAACAATTGTGTAGATAGGAGAGAGTAAATATGTTACGTTAGGAAAGATTGTTGTAAGTCTATAAGTGAAGGAATATTGAGGTGGATCTTTTTGTGTATGACTTGGTTAGTTGATAATAAATTTATGTGTGTATTCCTCTGACTAGTACATGGAAGTTGTTATTGATAGGGGTATTAGTGAATATGAGAAAGATGCTTTTATGGGGTTTGTTTAGAAGTGCATATATGGTTATGAAGATAGACTTGAATGTCATGTTGGTATATAAGTGGATAGGTGTGTTGTGTACTAATGAATTTTTAGTAAGAAGCTGAATTTAGTTGCTCAAGTGATAAGAAGAATTATCTTAGAGGTGAGCAGTTATGACAATACTTGGGGTACTAAATTCATGGCTCATACTAGTATTATGGTGTTATGTGCAGTACCTTGTGATTTCGAGTTATGCTTGACCATAATGAGAGGATTTAGTTCAGTTTAGACTTTAGTAGACAGATTTATCAATGCCCATGTGACAATTATAAGTTGAATCAATGAATATGGTATTTAAAAGGGGATAGTATTGTTGAGGGAGTATTTGAGGGGTGTTTCTAATCTTAAAAGTAAGAAGTTGCATGCTTTAGGCCTAGTAATTCTATCCTAGCTTATGATTTATAGGTCTATGTTCCACGCTATAGAGTTTTAGCAATGTTGTAATTTCTTATTCAGATGTCTTGTTTAGATCATTCCCAAAGTTCATTACTCCCTAATATCATTAGAATTTCTTAGAAGAGTGTTGAAGAAATACTCCATTGGGGTATGACATTTAGTATAATTCAGTCTATGTAGCCAACAATCTAGTTTCACAATCAGACAGACAAATTTCTATTGTTTTTCCATCTTCTGATTTAGTCAAGTCTTACTACTGGAGTTTCATGAGTATGGCCATTCCAAGAGGTAGTTTGTTTCCATCCATATAAATTGCGAATTCATCTCAATTTATGCATCAGACATCAGTTTCAGATTCAGATATTTAGTCATGATTGAATTCATAAGTATTCAATGAATGATCTTAGTTTTTAAAGTATTCCAACTCAAACCATGTAATACCCATTGTATGATCTTAGCCTCGTTGTCTCATGATTCGTACTTGCATAATTTATCTCTTCATAGTTTTATATGTATGATTTCATCATGAACACTTCAAGCTAATTCTAAACTCTTAGCATGAATCAGCTCATTATAGTAAGTAAAGGCAAGTCAGCTCAGAAATCAGTTTCATGATAGAGGTTTTAATGTTTCAGAATTAGTCATGTAAGTATGTTCCAAAATGTGAATGTTTAGCCTATGATATTAGTCACCTTAGTTTAGAACTCTCAGTCCAATCAGTTGCTCCGTATGATTTAGATTTAGACATGCAGCTTTTTTCAGTTGTGCATGTCAGAGCATAGTCTCAGTTCCTCAGTATCCTAAGTTTAACTAGTCTCATTCAAGGACGAATGTTCCCAAGGGGTAAACATTGTAATACCCCACACTTTTTCTAGCTCAGTTTATCTCCTAGAATGTCAAAGGTTAGATTTAAAAATGAATAACTCTTGATACATGTAGAATTTTCTAGTTATAGCCTCACCAAGTTGTAGATAATTGAACCAGCTCTTCAACGATACCAATTTTGCCTTTTGATACTTAGTTGAGAAGTTATGGATCTTTTAGTAAAAATTTTTGGCATTTCGACAGGCACCGCATCATAGTGAAGCACAAAATCCCAATTATCCGATTCCAGTGAAGCACCGCAATTAGCCCACGTCGTGGTGAGGTCCCAGTTCCCGTTTGTCAATTTTCAGTAGATCTTTGCGATGGTAATGCATCACGATGATGGCCTAAATGGCATTTTTTAATTTCCAGTGGCTTACCATGATAACCCTGCATCGCGATGAAGTTCCAGTTCATAATAGTACCTTTTCCAATAAGCCACTACAAAAGTGACACATCGCGGTAGGGCCCAAAATCAAGATTTCTAGTTTTCAAAGTTGATTTTAAAAGGGTACTTTAGTATTTTCCCAAGCCCCCAATGCGTGAATAACACTGAATTAATCCTATTCCAACCATTATATGGTCACTTTTCATCAACTTTCTCTCAAAGAAACCATAGAACATCAAAAGTTAATCCCTAGGAAATCCAAAATTCCACCATTTTTTCTCCAAGGAAAGTCAAAATTCAAGGTTTCCAATTCAAGATAATCAAGGATCCATCTTCAAGAGCTCAAATTGGAATCCAAAATCAAGTGTTCTCATCAATTACATTAATTAATGTATGTAGGGATTTTCAACAAGGATAATCCTTTGATGCTTATCCCAAAATTAGTTTTTGAAGTTAATTTTATATGAATTTACATGAGTTTTGAATTAGGGTTCATACCTAATATTACTAATTGAAAGAGTATGAGATTTGAAGTGATTTAGATGATGAATTTGCATATTTATTTTTGCATTTTAATGTGTATTGCAGAAATTTCTAGATTTTGAGATGAATTATCAATACTTACATTATCAAGCAAATCTTATTATGTTTTGACATAAATTTGATGCGTGGCTTGTTAAGCCCTATTTGTATGTTAATATTTAAAGAATAACTATACTTTAAGCATCCTATGATTAATTATTTTCAGATGTTGATAAGGACTTGATCTTTTGATTTCAGTTTGACTTGGAATCCACCTTATAGTTTTAGTTATAAGATTTAACTAATAGATATACAGTTTTTTTTATTATAAATCATTATACCAGTTTTAAAGTGGATTTCCAACAGAATGAGCATACAGATTAAAGGGAGTAGTATTTTGCATCGAGTTAGGAATGTTCACATGCCCCAGAACTATGAGCCAACGTAGGTTTAGATTATCAAATTATTACCATTTCTATATGGATGACAGTTATAGATGTGCTCACTTATATTAGGTTATACTCCTTGGCAAGAGTATGAAACCTCTCCCCAACGTGAGATCTTCCCATAAGGGAACTAGCTATTGGACTCCATGATAACTAACATGGTTTATATCGGTTAGAAGAACCTTCCTTACAGAAAGATTTTAAAAGTATTTTCGTACAGCCTAAAGTTTACAGACTATAGATTTTAGATCAGAAAAGAATAATAGAATAACTTTCAAAATCTAAGTGTAAAGGCTTATAACTTTATTCTGATTTTTATTTATAAAAGACATTAGCTACAAATTTTAGCTTTCATATTTCCGATATAAAAGTGAGTCCTTTCTACACTTAGACAGCATGATTACCGACAGAATTCAAGTACAACTTTTAGAACTAAGTTTCATGACTCACTAGATTTATACAACATGCTTTACTACTCATGATTACAATCCTTAATTTTTAGTTATTCAAGCTAATGTAAGTCATCTACACTTAGCATGCATTCTTTACAAATTTATAAAAATATTGAGATATTGATTTACTTATGCATTCACCCCCATATGATCAGTACATTCTCAAAGTACTGATCCACATATACGTCTATCTGCTACATTGTTTGATAATATAGGTACCAATTCAGTGGTATTCCATAAATCATGATTAGACAGTTGCAGATTCCAGACAACAAATGATGAGTCCTTCTACTTCGGGGACTTCAGTAAGATGTCATTTTTGTACTTTATTTTCTTACTCATATGCTTTGATTAGTGGTAGTTGGAGTCACATCCCAGCTATCTATAGTCAGTATAGTATAGGTTTCACAGATGCCAGTCAGAGTTAGTTATGAAATTTCAATTTTATCAGAATGTAAAATTAAATCAGAATTGCATTTTTCTCAGATCTCATCATGATTATATTTCTGCATAGTAAAATCAGTCATTCTTTACGTATTTAAATTAGTTGCTTTGTAGTATGCCAGTACGTGGGTTAGCTTGAGACCACTTAAGGCCCTAAGCACCATGTGATGACTAGGGGGTAGTCTCATGTTGTTACACCGATACTAACTATTTACACAATTTTAGTATCTTTAGAATGATTTCAGATAAACCATGAGCATTGTAATTCAGTTAGTATCATGATTATTTTGTTTCTCAGTTAAGCTTAGTTCAGCCAGTAATCAGTGTCTTTCACCTAGGAGTAGGATTTAGCACCGAGCGAACCCAGGGATGGGGGCTCACCTGCTAGTAGAGGGTATGACATTTAGTAGTAGTTTCTTAGTTCAAGAACTACATAGCCAGTGTAGTTTAGAGATATCAACCTACCAGTTGAGGGTTGATAAACTGTTTTCCTGCCAGTTGAGAGTAATACATACCTCATTAGAGCACCTGCTAGATGAGGGTAACTCATTAGTTCTTCGGGACATCAGTTTAGTGGATTCACATAGCTAGCATTAGTACCCATGGCACAGTACTGACATCCTTCCATCTGGGGTTACAAGTTAAACCCCGATTAGCTCAGATTGGTGCATGTTGGTTAGATGATACCTCCTATTGTCTCAGTGCAACGTTTAGTTCTGGTTGCTTAACCAAAGCATCTATATTATCTGTTATTCAGTTATCAGACTTTAGTAATTCAATTTATAGATTATTTTTTAGAATTGTATATATTCTTTTCTTTTAATTCTCAGATATTTTAGTTTTCATGCATTCATGCTCAGTTATCTCATGTTATCCAATCAGTCCTTATCTCATATTCATAGTATCCCATAGTTTTAGTCTAGTTACTCAGAAAAAGCACAGTTCAGTATTTCATGATCAATATTCAGTTATCATCTATTCAGTGTTTCAGATATCAGTAGTCCATATTCATATATCAGCTACTCAGTGTATAGGCATTAGTTATCCCTTTACTTAGATATTAATCATTTCGTCATCCAGTCATCAGTTATTCAATTAATCAGATTAGCTTAGTACTTGTATGTTTGATATTGTATGTTCATGTATTCATATTTTACCGTATCCAAACTTGAGTTCTTTTTATTCTACAAAAGTAAAGTTTTAAGAAACTAAGTGTAGTGAGTCACTAGCTTATCAGATTATGTTTGTTGCTCATGATTTAAGCTACTACAAATTTTAGTTGATTTCAGTCTCTTGGTGAGTCTACTTGCACTTAGCATGCAAGTTTTAAGATTATGTACCTACTCAATTTTACTTATTACATTCACCACCGCTTACTCAGTACATTCCAGAAGTACTAATACACATATACGCCTATGTGGCTGCATTGTTTCATAATGTAGGTAACAATTGTAGCTCACACATCATGATCAGGCAGTTACGATTTCCAGCCAACAGGTGATGAGTTCTCCTATTTCGGGGACTCCAGTCAGATGTTGTTCGTGTACTTTACTTTTATTATTCATATGTATTGGTTAGTGGTGGTTGCAGGCATGTCCCATCTAACTATAGTCAGTATAGTAGAGGCTTTGTATATGTTAGTCAGAGTCAGTCATGTAATTTCAGTTCTCTATTCAGTATTATCAGATTGTAAATTGAATCAGTATTATATTATTCCTAGATTTTCATGATTATATTTTTGCATAAGATAACCAGCTATTTAATATATTATAAATCAGTTGCCCAATAGTATGCCAGTTTATGGGTTTATTTGAGATCACTTGTGGTTTCGAGCATCATGTTACAACTATTGGGTAGCCTCGGGTCATGATAGGAAATTTGTAAACATGTTTGTGTTTCATTTTACAAAAGATTAAATCAACAAATGAAGAGTAATCAGAACTAAAAGTTTTTACTTGGACCCTTAAGAAATCTTATGACTTTCAATCCAATTTAAATATCGTTCAATGAAAATAAACTCTTGGTCTTTAGTTGGATAATCATCAAGTTTATCATGAAGGGTCAGTGAAGAAAATTACTGTCATGACCTAAACCGAGGCCCTAACCATGATGGGAACCCCAAGCTTACCCAGGCATGAGATGACCCTTTAGCCTTCTACCAAAGCATAGTAAAATAAGAAACTTGCGGAAGCTAAACATATTAGTAAGAGATTGATATACCATAATATGAAGTTTGTAAGTCAAAACCAAATCCAAAAAAATACAACCCAATAAGGTATACAAGCCTCTATCCGTAAAACATCTACTAAGTCGGGACATGACTCCAACTATGCCAAAAGAAAACCAAAAGAAAACACATAATATAGTGACTTAAAAGTAACATGGACTTATGAATGATGGAGGGCTCATCACTTCTCACTAGAAGTTCAATGGGACAATGAACCATTAAACACTAGACAGGGTCAAAGGAAAAGGCCTTCGATCTTATATTAAAAGTAATGCAACGATCGAGAATGGTCAGTACGACGAGTACTAGCAAAAACCCAAGGAAACAAATTAAATATACTTGTACCAAAAGCAACCATAAAATACATGATCAAACCTCAAAATAAAAACAAAATAGGGGACTGCGGTACTGGAGTATAAAGACTTGACCATTTAAAATTTATTTCTTAACTATGTAGATTACACTAACCTTTAGTAACCCATGAACTATATGGGTATGGTACCCCCCACTAGAGAAGCCCCAATCCATGTTAGCTGCTTGGACCAAAGATTAGGCTAAAGCCACCAATGGACAATAACCACAAGCTATATAGGTTCGGTACCCCTAACCAGCAGAGCCCTAATCCATGTTAGTTGCTTGGACCGAAGATTAGGCTAAATCCACCAATAGACAATAACCTCCCAAAACAATAATTGATAACAACTATGTGTAGCAAGAGCACAATAGTCATAGATCTCTAACGTCGGCAAATATGGTTTTAAGTGTTGATCACAAGGATTACACCTTCTCGGGAAGCTACACAATTCCCATTAAAACCCAATTAAAACATTTTAACATAACATTAACTATGAAGTCTTCCATGAAGGAATACCTATATTAGTATTGTCATACCAAGACTTGCAAGTTGTTCATATTATCTCCTACCATTCCATTAAACCGCTAAAACTCTAAATTCTAATTAGAGAATACATAAACATAGAAAAAGAGAAATTTAAAAGACATGTTAATAATTTTCCATTTAATGCCATGCACTATTTTAAAGGACAGTTTGAACACTATAAGATATTTGTTAAAAACCAAATTATGATATCGGTTGAGGTTCATGTCTTTATCATGCCAAAACCATAATATTATAAAACCATATACCAATACCACCCATTTTATAATACACAATTTCAGTTCAAAAATCATCACACATACATAAAAAACCCATTAAAAATAAGAGGATACCAACATAAGTATTTTATATTTAAATCCCTCAATCCCAGTCTTAAACCACTATTAAAAAATCTGATTATCAAGTAAATATATAACAATAATTAAGAAAAGGGAGCATTCAACATGCTATATAGACAAGAATTTTTTCCAAAGAAATGCAAGAAGATAGCCCTGAAGCTTGAACCCTAGCCTTAAAGCTTTCAAGTTGAGTTTTGAAGTAGAGAATGACCCTTTTTGGAATTATTTTGTCATTTTAAGGGATTAAGAGTGTAATAAGTGTAGAGAGGTTGGTTTATTAGGTGTGAAAGGACACAATTTAATACCCCGTGTTATTTTTAGCTTAGATCAACCCATAGTGCCTGCATAAGAGGCTTAAAGCCTGAAAATTTATCCAAGTGTTGGGGACTTAGCTTTATTTTTGGCCTCTTAACTTCAATAATTTTTAAAGTGACCTTCCTGACCTTGAGATGATGGTTTCTAAGTTAATTCATGTTCATAGGTGTAAGTACCATATCTCGAGAAAGTTTTTGATTTTTTGAGCGAGGATTAAGGCATGTTCGGATTTCAACTCTTGAACCTCACCGTGATTGCACCACATAGCAATGGGTATAGTGATAAAGGGTTCATCGCATTGTGGCAAGGCTCCAATTGACGTTCCAGTTATGAATTTAAATCCCATATGGGCAGTCTTATCTTTTACCATCGCCCAAATCTATAAAAACATGGAATTTGACTTCAGTTAAGGCATATTATGCCCCAAATCCCCAGTTTTAGTCTCAAATAAACCCTAATCTCTTCCCCATTTCATCAAATTAAACTCATTTCTTTTCAAGAAAAATCAAGAAAATAAGTTCCCAAATTAAAGAATCTCTAAGGAAGCTTAAGGAATTATATTCTTATCAAGGATTTAAGCTTTTAAGGTATATTAGATGTTCATCCATGGGACCTTTTCACCATGAGGTCCAAGAATCTATTTTTATATTTTAAATTATGAATTTATCTTTATAAAGAGTTATTTTAATGAAGTTTTTGGGAATTTTGATTATGCATGATGATTACATGTGTTTTTAGTTGGAAAGTAGCCCTTACATGTTTAAAGCATGAAATTACATTTTAAATTCCCCAATGCATGGTTTTATTTTTATGATTATGTTATTACCACATGTTTCAATCATTCCCATTCTTAAGTTTATTAATTTTAAATGTTTGATGAAATGCCTAAGAGATGAATTTTGAACAATGACTACTTATTATGCTTTTGAAGCTTTATTATGTTTCTACTATTAGTGTCATCGAGTCCTTCGGGTTATGAATACCCAAAAACTTAGTTATTTACGTTCTCTCACTATTTTCACAATGTTTTCATAAATGCTAGAGTATTATCAGTTCAGTCAGTTATCATATCAGTTCAGTGATCCGAGTCAGTTCAATTGTGAGTAGCATTTAGCAATGAGCAAACCTAAGGGTGAGGGCTCACCTGTCAACTAAGGATGTGAACTTTAGTGCCAGACTTTATGTTCTAAAACTACATATCCAGCGTAGGTTCAAATGTTAACCTGACAGTTGAGGGTTGACATATATCTCACTAGAGCACCTGCCAGTAGAGGATGACTCTTTAGTCTATCAGGACTTCATTTCAATGGATCCACATTGCCAGTTTTAGTACCAATGGCATGGTACTGACACCCTTCCAATGGGAGTCACAGATTTGAACTCAATTAGCTCATATTGGGGCATGTCGGTTAGATGATAGCTCCCACAGTCTCAGTTTAATATTTAGTTCAGAGTTCAATTTTGGGTTTGCTTGACCATAGCATATAGTTGTCAGTCATTTAGTATCAGTATTTTAGTAGTTCAATTTTATAGACTATTCCAGTATTATGTTATATGCTTCATCAAGCATTCTTAGATTCTACAGTTTTCACGCATACTATGGATCAGTTATCTCATATTATTCATTCAGCCAGTTATTATTCTTGCACATGAGCCCATACATTTCAGCCTAACCCCATCTAGCATACCAGTACATTCAAAGTACTGACTGCATACTCATTTCTTATGCTATGATATCTCATATGATAGGTTCAAACACTTAGGGTCCCAACCATACTTAGACATTCCAATGTATCTGCAGCAACTGCAGTGGTGAGTCCTCATATTTTGAAGATTCATTATGTTTATTTTAGTATTTCAGTTCAATAGTCAGTCGAAGTTAGTTGGGGACTTGTTCCATCAACTCCACAGTCAATTAGTTAGAGGCTTTCAGATACTTTCAGATAGTTAGTCAGTTTATCAGTTGTTCTTGATAGTCATTACAGTATTGTTTTATTTAGAAATTTATCAGAACCATGATTTGAACTCATATGTTTCCGCATATAAGAAATTATGGTGTTCTTCAGTTAAATTCAGCAGAAGTTCTTTTATTTATCAATATTATTCAATTCTTACAGCAGGTACCAACTCATGGGTTAGTTTGTGGTCACTTGTGACCGTAAGCATCGTGTGGCATCCAGGGTGTACTCCTGGGGCATTACAAACTTTGTATCAGAACCTAAGGTTTCAAAGTATCCTAAGGAGTCTGAAAGCTATGTTGAGTAGAGTCTTGTGTATAGGTGTGAAGTGTGCCACACTTATGGACAGGAGGCTACAAAACTTTTTTGGAAAAGTTTCCCTTCTTTTAGTATTCATGATATGTGAATGAGCATGAGCTCAATTTAAACACTTCTTCTAATTCAATCTTATTTTCATTTACAGAACATGCCTCCCAGAAGAATAATGGAAGGAGAAATGGAATCCTACCCGCACCTTCGCCTGCTGAGGAATATCCCCTGAATGACCATGTCGTTTATGCTGAATCTAGCATTGCATTAACTACTTTATGTCACTCAGTAGCAGCTTAAAATAATTAGCAAGTTACTATCCCAACCGTTCGAGTGGTTAACACTGCCGCAGCTAGGATTCAGGGCTTCACCCAAATAAATCTTCCATTATTTTTGGGATCTAAGTCATGTTGATCCACGGGAGCTCCTTGACAAGGTTTAGAAGGTAATTACATTATGGGTGTGATTTTTAGTGATAGTGTAGAGTTAGGTGATTACCAGTTGTAGGATGTTGCTCACACCTGCTATAAGTAGTGAAAGAGGGATAGAGGCGTAGATGTAGGGCTTATTGAATGGGAGAAGTTTGCTACAACATTTTTAGATAGGTTCTTTCCCTTGGAGTTAAGCAAGGATAAGGTGCAGGAGTTTATCAATTTGAGGTAGGGTAACATGAGTGTGAAAGAGTATTCTCTTAAGTTTACTCAGCTATCTAGGTATGCTTCTAATGTAGTGTCCGGTGATAGGTCTAGGATGACTAAGTTTGTCTCTGGTGTAGCTTATAGCATGGTCAAGGAGTGTAGGATAGTGATGTTGATTAAGGAGATAGACTTATCTAGGTTGATGGCCTATGCTTAACAGATTGAGGAGAAAAAGTTTAAGTAAATTGAGGGAGAATAAGAGGGATTGAATATGTAGCTTCAGTTTTGCTCAGCCAATATCATAGGGTGGTAACCATCCTTAATTCTATCAGAAATCTTGAGCCCTATCTTATCTTCAGCTAGTGCACCAGTGCCAAAATTCAGAAATGATAATCAAGCTAGGGCGCCAGGCCCTAAGCCTTAGGGTAGTGTGGAGAGTGGTTGTATAAATCCTCTTTGCCAAAAATACGGTAGAAACCATCAGGGGGTATGTAGAGCTGGCAGTGATGTATGCTTTAGGTATGGAAATCCAGGCCACAAGGTTAGGGATCTCCAACAGAGTGGTTAGTAGGGTTAGTACAGTCATCCCTAATTCTATCCGGTCGCTCGACTCAGCAGGGTGCCACTTCTAAAACAACCAGTGGTCAATGCCCAAATAGATTGTATGCACTTCAGTCTTGACAGGATCAAGAAAATTCTCCAGATGTGGCTACTGGTACATTACTGGTCTTTTATTTACATGTTTATGATTTGTTAGATTCTAGGGGTTCACTTTATTTTGTAACCCCCTACATAGATATTAATTTCGATGTCATTCTTGAGACTTTAGTAGAACTCTTCTCAATGTCTACCCCAGCGGGTGTCTCTATTATAGGCAAGAAGGTATACAGGAATTGTCCAGTCATAATATTCTTGAAAGTCACATCAGTTGATTTTGTGGAGTTAGAGATAATTGATTTTTATATCATTCTCAACATGGATTGGCTCCACTCATGCTATGATTAGTTGATTGTAGAAATAGAGTTGTTCATTTTCAGTTTCCAAATGAACAAGTACTTGAATAAAGGAGAAGTACTTCAGCACTTAGGGGTCTTCTTCTTTCATACCTTAGAGTGAGATAAATGATATCCAAGGGGTGTGTCTACCATCTTGTTTGAGTTAAAGACTCTAATTTAGAGACTCCCAACCCTGAGTCAATTTTAGTAGTGAGGAATTTCTAGATGTGATTCTCGAAGATCATCCCAGAGTTTCTCCTAAAAGAAAAATTAAATTCAGAATAGACCTTCTTCCAGATACCCAGACAATCTCTATTCCACCCTACGTAATGGCTCCAGCTGAGCTTAGGGAGTTAAAAGAACAGTTGAAAGATCTCTTATATAAGGGATTCATTAAGCCTAGTGTTTCCTTATGAGGTGCTCTAGTCCTTTTCATGTGAAAGAAAGATGATTCTCTCAGATCGTGCATCTATTACCATCTGTTGAACAAAGTCACCATCAAGAATAAGTATTAGCTCCCCAGAAATGATGACTTGTTCGACCAACTTTAGGGTACCATTTATTTTTCTAAGATAGACCTTAGATCCTGCTATCATTAGCTCAGAGTCAGAGAATGTGACATTCTAAAAAAAGCTTTCAGAACTTGGTATGGTCATTTTGAATTTCTAGTCATGTCCTTTGGTCTGACAAATGCCCCAACAACTTTCATGGACTTGATGAATCGAGTGTTCAAATAGTACTTGGATATGTTCGTCATAGTCTTCATAGATAACATTCTTATCTACTCCCATAATCAAAATGATCATGCAAACCACCTCAAAAAAGTATTGTAAACTCTTAGAGACCTTCAGTTGTTTGCCAAATTCAGCAAGTGTGAGTTCTGGGTAAGATTCATATCCTTACTTGGCCCTATTATCTGTGATGATGGCATTAGAATTGACCCTCAAAAGACTGAAGAAGTGAGAAACTGGCCCATAAATATTTCTCCATAAGATATTAGGAGTTTTTTGTATTTGGCTGGCTATTGTAGACGGTTTATTGAAGGGTTTTTGTCTATTGCATCCCCAATGTCTAGATTGACTCAGAAAAAAGTAGGATTTGGTGGTCAGATTCTAGTGAGGAGAGTCTTCAAGAGTTGAAGACTCAATTCAGCTCAACCCCAGTTTTGACCCATCCAGGTGGTTCAAATAGTTTTGTTGTTTACTGTGATGCTTCTAGAGTTGGTTTAGGTTGTGTTTTGATGCATAGAGATAAGATCATAGCCTATACCTCTAGACAACTTAAGTCCTGTGAAATTAATTATCCTACCCATGATCTTCAGTTAGCAGCTGTTGTTAAATCACCGTCAGAGAAGGTGGTTAGAATTCTTGAAGGACTATGATATGAGTGTTTTGTATCATCCGAGCAAGGCCAATGTTATGGAAGATGGCCTTAGTAGATTATCTATGGGTAGTGTTTCTCATGTTGAGAATGATAAAAAGAAGTTGGTTCAGGAGGTTCAGCAATTGGCTAAGTTGGCATTCGTTTGGTTGACTAAGCTGAGGATAGTTTATGGGTTCAGAATAGTTCAAAATCTTCTTTTGTTGCCGAAGTGAAAGAAAATCAAGATATGGATCCCAGTCTAGTTAAGTTGAAGGAGTCAGTCAAAGATCAGAATGTAGAGGTTTTCTCCTAATGGGGAGATGGTGCATTGCATTTCTAGGGTAGACTGTGTGTGCCGTGTGTTGATGGTTTGAGATAGCAAATTCTTGTAGAAGTGCATGACGCGTGTTACTCTATTCACCCAGGCGCCACTAAGATGTACCGTGTTTTGTGGGAAATCTATTAGTGGAGTGGCATGAAGAGAGATATTATAGAGTTTGTAGCCAAGTGTGCTAATTTTTAGTAGGTTAAGGTTGAGCACCAAAGACCTAGTAGCACTATGCAAGAGTTCAGCATCCCCACTTGGAAGTGGGAAGAGGTGAACATGGATTTGTGACAAGGGTGCCTTGTTCATGTCACCAACATGATTCAATTTGGGTTATTATGGAAAGAATGACCAAATTAGTCCATTTCAATCCAGTCCATACTTCTTATTTAGCCAAGGATTATGCCAAGCTCTATATTAGAGATTTGGTTAGGTTGCTTGGAGTTCGTTGTCCATTAATTCAGATAGAGGTACTCACTTTACCTCTCACTTTTGGAAAGCTTTTCAAAAGGGTCTTGGTAACCAAGTTCATCTCAGTACAGCCTTTCACCCTTAGACAGATGGTCAGGCAGAGAGGACTATTTAGACCCTCAAGGAAATGTTGAGATCTTGTGTTATCAACTTTAAGGGCATTTGGCATGATCACTAGCCATTGATTAAGTTTGCCTACAATAACAGTTTTCATTCTAGTATTCAGATGGCTCCATTTGAGGCTCTTTATAGGAGATGTAAATCTCCTATTTATTGGTTTAAGGTAGGTGAGACCACATTGATAGGGCCAAATTCAGTATTTGATGCATTGGAGTAAGTTTAGTTAATTAGAGAAAGGCTTAAGATAGTCCAAAGCCATTAAAAATCCTATACAGATGTCAGGAGGAGAGATCTTGAGTTTGAGGTTGGCGACTTAGTTTATTTGAGAATCTCTTCCCATGAAGGGAGTGAAAAGATTTGGTTAAAAGGGGAAGCTTAGTCCCCGATATACTGGCCCTATAGGATCTTGAGTCACTATAGGAAGGTAGCTTATGAGCTTGAGTTACTTGAAGAGCTGGCATTAGTGCACCCAGTGTTTCACATTTCTTTGTTGAAGAAGTGTATTAGCGACCCAGTTTTCATTATTCCTTTAGAAAGTTTACATGTTTAGGAAAACCTTTCTTACGAAGAACTCCCAGTTGAAATATTAGATCGCCATATTCCCAGACTAAGGAACAAAAAAGTTCCCATGGTCAAAGTCCTTTAGCGAAATCAGTCTGTGGTGGGAGTTACTCGGGAAGCAAAAGCAGACATGCGTACCAAGAACCTTTACATTTTCTCCAAAATCTCAGACTTAGCTTAAGGTAATAGTTTTTCCTTAGGTTATCTCCTTTCCATTCTCAGTTCTAGCCATGTAATCATCTTTACGTCATTGCTTGCATTCACGAATCAGTTCAGCCAGTCATTATGTTTCAGATTCACTTATGTAATCATGTTTCAGATTCACTTATGTAATCATGTTTCAGATTCACTTATGTAATCATGTTTTTAGTTATGCATACTCAGCATGTAATCTTAGTATTCTTGTATTTCTCAGCCTAATCAATCTCATTCGAGGATGAATGTTCCCAAGGGGGAGATATTGTAATACCCCCTGTTAGTCTTAGCTCAGATCAGCCCATACTGCATGCATAAGAGGCTTAAAGCCTGAAAATTTAGCCAACTGTTGGGGAGTTAGCTTTATTTTTGTCCTCTTAACTTTGATGATTTTTAAAGTGACCTTACCAACCCTGAGATTATGGCTTCTAAGTTAATTCATGTTCAGGGTGTAAGTAGCATGTCTCGGGGAAGTTTAGGATTTTTCGAGTGAGGATTGAGGCATGTTTGGATTTCAATTACAAAACCTCACTGCAATTGCACTGTGTCACGGTGGGTATAGCAATGAAGGGTTCATTACTTCGTAGCAAGGCTACAATTAGCGTTCCAGCTATGAATTTAAATCTCATAGAGACAGTCTTGTCTTTTCCCATTGCCCTAATCCGTAAAAACACTGGATTGGCTTCAGTTAAGGCATATTATACCAAAATTCCCCAATTTTACTCTTAAATAAACCCTAATATCTTCCCTAGTTTATTAAATTAAAATCCTTTCCTTTCAAGAAAAATCAAGAAAACAAGTTCCCAAATTAAAAAATCTCCAAGGAAGTTTAAAGAATTGTCTTCTTTTCAAGGATTTAAGTTTTTGAGGTATGTTAGATGTTCATCCATGGGACTTTTTCACACATGGAGTCCAAGAACCTATTTTTATGTTTTATGTCATGAATTTACATGTTAGCAATGAGTTATTTTCATAAAGCTTTTGGGAATTTTGATTATGCATGATGATTACAAGTGTTTTTAGTTGGAAAGTAGCCCTTAAACGTTTAAAGCATGAAATTCCATGTTAAATTCCCCAATATATGATTTTAATGTAATGATTATGTTATTCCCATATGTTTCATTCATTTCCATGGTTAAGTTCATGAATTTCAATTGTTTGATGAAATGCCTAAGAGATGAATTTTGAACAATGACTACTTATTATGCTTTTGAAGATTTAGTATATTTTTACTGTTACTAAAGCTTAGTCTGAGTATTTTCAGAATGGTTTTAGATATATTAGATTATTATCGGTTCAGTCAATTAACATATCAGTCAAACTTAGATCAGTTTAGTAATTCGCGTCAGTTTAGTTGGAAGTAGGATTTAGCACCGAGCGAACCTAGGGATGAGGGATCACCTGCCAGTTGAGGGTGTGGCCTTTAGTAGCAGTCCTTGTATTTCAAAACTATGCAGACAGCGTAGGTTGAGATGTTAACCTTACAGTTGCGGGTTGACATATATCTCACTAGAGCCTCTGCTAGTAGAACGTGACTCTTTAGTCCTTCGGGACTTCTTTTTAGTAGATCCACGTAACCAGTGTTAGTGCTCGTGACACGGTACTGACACCTTCCAAATGGGGCCACAGGTTGGAACCTAATTAACTCATATTGGGGCATGTCGGTTAGATGTTAGCTCCCACAATCTCAGGTCAGTATTTAGTTCAGAGTTTAGTTTTGGTTTTTCTTGACCATAGCATATTATTGTCAGTCATTCAATATTAATATTTTAGTATTTCAGTTTTACAGAATATTCCAGTATCATGTTATATGCTTGGTCATACATTTTCAGATTCTACAGCTTTCACGTATACTATGGATCAATTATCTCATTCTATTCATTCAGTAAGTTATTATTCATGCACATGAGCCCATACTTTCAGTCTAACCCCATCTAGCATACCAATACATTCAAAGTACTGAATGCATACTCGTTTCTTGCTCTATGATGCTCATATCATAGGTTTGGATGCTCCAGTTCCCGACTATACTTATACATTCTAGTGCATCAGTAGTAGCAATAGCGGGGAGTCCTCGTATTTCGAGGACCAATTATGTTTATTCCAATATTTCAGTTCAATAGTCAGTCGAAGTTAGTTGGAGACTTGTCTCATCAACTCCACAGTTAATCAGTTAGCGGCTTTCAAATGCTTTCAGACAGTTAATCAGTTTATCAGTTGTTATTGACAGTCTTTATAGTATTGTTTTTTCAGACATTTATCAGAACCATGATTTGAACTTGTATGTTTCCACATATATAAACTTATGGTGCTCTTCAGTTAAATTCAGAACATGTTCCTTTATTTATTAGTATTATTCAATGCTCACAACAGGTAGTACTAGCTCATGGGTTAACTTGTGGTCACTTGTGATCATAAGCACCGTGTGGATTCCAGGGTGTAATCCTGGGGAATTACACTTACAAACCACTGAATACATTTAAAAACATCGATCCATCATTGAAGGAGAGGGGGTTGTAGCACAAGGCCCATCACAAAGGCCCAGCCTCACGATGCGAAGCCCATCGTGAGGACTGTTTCTTACAGCTTGGGGCATGGCATGGGGCTGAGGTAGTGAGGCCTTGCAGGCCTCCTCGTGGTTTGGGTCCATTTCATAATGGTCCTCGCACAATGTTCGGCTATTTTTCTATGCCCAAACTTTCCTTATCGGATTTAAAACCATCCCACGGTGTTCTACGCTCAATCACAGGACCTTTTTAGTTCATTTTTATCTCGATTAAGGCTTTGTAACACCCTAGGTGTTATATTATTCTCCCTTGGATCGTTAATCCCCGAAAGAGAATTAGGACATCTTTAGTACAATATAAGGAAGCACATAGAAGAAGTTGAGAATAAAATTAAATGCACTAAGGCAAAGCGTAAGATTCGTACCTCACGCACCCTCGTCTAATGGTGGAAAAAATAACAAATATTTATTTTCATGTGCTCCTCCAATTCTCATATAGCTTCCTCCACCTTTTGGTTCCACCATAGTAGTTTTATTAACACTATCTCCTTCGTTCTTAATTTTCAAAATTGACTTTCTAGGATTTTTTAGGGATTTCTTTATACGACAAAGAATCCTTCACCCCAATATCCTTATTAGTCACTACCAAGGAGGGATCACACACCCATTTCTTAAGCATGGACACATGAAAAATAAGATGAACTGTTGCCAAACTCATCTGTGAGTCCAACTCATAAGCAACCTTCCAAACTCTTATCAAAATCTTACGAGCCAACATAATGGTGGTTGAGCTTTTCCTTCTTCCCAAACCACATATCTAATTTTATAGGTGAGACCTTGAAGAACACCCAATCACCATCTTCAGACTCTAGATATCTTCGCCTTACATCTGCACAAGACTTTTAGAAACTTTGAGCAGTCTTAAGTCTTTCTCGGATAATCTTGACTTTCTCCATTGCTTGATGTACCAAATCAGGTCTAAACAATCTAGTATCACCCACCTCATACAACCCAATCATTGATTACACCTCCTACCATAAAGGTCCTCAAAAGGAACCATTTGGATTCTGAAATGATGACAATTATTATATATGAAGTCAATGAGAGGAAAATGATCAACCCAAATACCCTTAAAGTTAATTAAACAAACCCTTAACATATCTTCTAATTCCTGAATATTATGCTCTACTTGTTCATTCATTTGTGGGTGAAAAGCAGTGCTAAAGTTCACCTGCGTACCCAAGCCCTTCTAAATGGACCACCAAAAATAAGAAGAAAGCAATATACGTCGATCGTATATAACAGACACCTAGGCTCCATGAAACCATACTATCTCCTGAATGAATTACTTTGCATAATCCTCACTCGAGTAATTAGTCATCACCAACAAAAAGTAAGCAGATTTGGCCATTCTATCATTAATAACCTAAATTGAATCGTACTAATTTCAGGGTGTTAAGACTCCAGAAACAAAATCTATGTTAATTATTTCCCACTTCCACATAGGTAAGGCTATGTCTTAGGAGGTTCCACCCAGTCTCAAATGCTCCAGTTTAACTTGCTAGTAATTTATACATTTGGCAATGAAATTTGCTACATATCTTTTCATATTATTCCTCCAGTACATATATTTAAAGTCATGAGACATCTTGGTTGAACTAGGATGAGCTGTATATCTTAAACATATAAGCTTCAGTCAAAATCCTCTCTCTCAACCCACCTAAATCATGAACGCATAGTCTTTTTTGATATCTTAGGACACTACACCCCAAATTTTAAATGCCATAATTGTTTGGTTGCCCATATCATCCTTGATTTGCATAAGAATTGGATCAAGAACCTCTTTCTCCTTAACTTAAGCCCCAAGAGACAACTTATCCACTTTATAAATAATAACTCCCCTATCTTCAAAGTCCAAAAGGCAAAGTAACAAGTTTGCCAGTTTATGAATATACATCACCAATCCTCATTTATCCTCCTCTATATTTGAAAAAAGTCCCCATGGACAACCTACTAAGAGAATCAACAACAACATTAGTTTTTCTTAGGTGGTAGTGTAGGCTCATGTCGTTGTCCTTAAACAATTTAAGCCACCACCTTTTCCTGCTGTTTAATTCTTTCTAGGTGAACTTATACTACAATATCTTATGATCTGAGTAGATGTCCATAAGCACCCCTTATAAATAGTGATTCAAATTTTCACCACAAACACCACAACCACTAACTCTAGATCATTAGTTGGGTAATTTCTCTCGTGTACCTTAATCTATCTAGAATCATACATCACAACCTTCCTATGATGTATAATAACACACCCAAGTACCACATGAGGTATATAGTACCCTCGAGTAGGGTCAAAATAAGAATAGTGGTCAACCAATCCTTCAATTTCACAAAATTTCACAAGAATCAAACCATCAAATCTTTACCTTCTCCTGAGTTAATCTCATAAGTAGAGTAGCAAGGGATGAGAAACTATCCACAAATATCTTATAATAACCTGTTAAGCCAAAAAAGATCCTAATATCGGTTAGAGTCATAGTTCTAGGCCAATTTTTTTCGCCTCAAACTTCTAAGGATCCACTTTAATTCCTTTACTAGAAATAATTTGCCCAAGAAAGGCCACAGCTCTCAGCTAAAATTCACATTTAGAAAATTTCACATACAATTCTTGATCCTTAAGAGTCTATAATGCAATTCAGGGATGACTAGCATGATTCGTCTTACTTTTGGAGTACACCAAGATATCATCAATAAAACCATGATGAACAAGTCTAGAAATTGATGAAGTTCCCACTTCAAAAGGTCCATGAAATTAGTAAAAGCATTATTCAACTCAAAGAATATGAGCAACAATTCATAATGGGTTCGAAAAACAGTCTTGGGAATATCAGTTTCCCTAATCATTGGCTGGTGATAGCTAGAACGAAGGTATATTTTAGAGAAATACTTATCTCCCTAAAAATATTGAATAGATCATAAATCCTAGGAAGATTGTTCTAGGTACCATCATTTGAAGATTAGGGAGGTGGATATCCCTAAGACTGCTTTCCAAACACCATACGGTAGTTTTGTATTTTTGGTGATGTCTTTTGGAATGACTAATGCCCCGGTGTCAACTATGGATCTTATGAATTAGGTTTTCCATCAGTTTTTGGACATATTTTTCATTGTCTTATTGATGATATTTTGGTGTATT
>NC_061117.1:76989696-77025721 GCF_002878395.1 Capsicum annuum | reverse complement strand
TTTTGGACATATTTTTCATTGTCTTATTGATGATATTTTGGTGTATTCAAAGAGTGAGGTGGATAATGACGATCACCTCCGTCTTGTATTGCTGGCCCCAAAGGATCAACGTTTATATAATAAGTTCTCAACGTGTGAGTTTTAGTTGAATGCTATGACTTATTTGGGATATGTTATTTATAGTAGAGGGATCATGGTAGATCCATAAAATGTTGCGGTGGTTAAGAAGTGGCTTAGACCTAAGAATTGTTGAATTTCTTAAGATCCTCAGCAAGTTCTAACAAATCATCTTCTATGACTTTTTGATGTCTTTTGCCAATATAACAGAATGGGTAAACCAAACTAAGCACAATTTATCCTTGTACTTCTTTGGTATGGATTTATCATTAGGATTTTCTAACAACATCATGGATCTATAGCCACATCCAACAATGTCAAGCAATCCATCTATTTTTTTGTTGCGTTTGTTGGTTTTGGTGGGTAGTCGCTTGGACAATGCCTTCCCTTTATTTGATGATGGTGGTTTGGCTGTTCTACTTGCCTTGGACTTTTTGATGGGTGTTTTCTTAATGATTGGTTCTTTTGGATGATTGTATCTCAAGCCTGTTACTATTGCAAACTATTTTATACCAAAACAAATCGGCATGCCACAGTAGTTGATCTAGATTTCATCCATCTTTTTCCCTCCTTTAAATCTTTATCATCCCCCACGTACTTGATCCTGCAATTAAGAAGACTATATATCATGATCATTTGGAAATAGACATTGATATTCTCAGGCAAATCAAGAAAGCATTCAAAGCAGCTCTTTTAAAAAATTCATCTAGTTTTTCTGTCTTCATAGTATTCCTAAAGTCATCAAAAGTTTTTCCCAACAGTGATTTAAGTGCAAAATCACTAGTTAGTTTTGCAAGGTCATCTATCGGCATCACAACTTGAAACCTGTCAATACTAATAGTTTTGATAGGATCATGCTGGGATTTCGATCTTAATTCACGCCCCTTGGTGATCCATTATCATCATGCTTATCCTCATCATCTTTCTTATTTTATACTTCCTCCTCTTCTTGTTTATCTGCTTCTTCTTCCTCCTCACTTTTATTTTCCTTCCCAGCCTCTACATACCCTTCTCCACCTCCCTCAACATCATTTTCATATATTTCTGTAGCTTTACTTTTCCCTGTCTGAGATTGTTTAATAAATTCCTCTGAATCCATCTGCACTCTAGCCTTTTTTGTTAGGTAGTCAGAAGTTGATCCACTTTTAGTTTCTTTTCTTTTGAGAGACATCTTTTAACTACAAACAATAGAAAAACATTACAATTGATGTCTACATAATTTTTTAAAAAAGGTAAGATAAATTTTAATAAATTTTTATACGCCACATTACAAAAAAATATTCCAACAGATAACTCATCAGTTGGAACAGATGGGGAATCTGTTTAAAGACCTATTTAATATCTCCCAACAGATATTCCACCTATTACAACAAATGGACCACCAACACCACCAATGCCACCAATACCAACACCAACACCAATACCAATACCACCACCAAGACCACCACCACCACCAATACCAACACCAGCACCACCAATACCAACACCAACACCAACAGGAAGACTACTAAAACCACCAACACCACCACTAATTCCACCAATTCCACCACCAATTCCACCAATACCACTATCACCACCACCAATGCTACTAATACCAACACCAAGACCACCAATACCACTAATAATTCCACTAATACCAACACCACCACCACTACCAAGACCACTAAGACCACTAATACACCACCACCACCACCGATGCCACCAATACCACCAACACCACCACAAATACCACCCAAGAATACCACGACAGTCAACGGAATATTGCAAAAATAATTAGGGTTTTCTTGGATTCTTTCTATATTTTTAGCATCAAAACTCAAAATTGGTAACCTATTCTAGAAGATAATACAACTAAAAGTCTTCTTTTTCATCATTAACTAAAAAACCCAAATTTTTAGAAAAGGAAAAAATGTAGAACTCTTCTCAAACTCTGTTACCTGTGAAGATAGAGAAAATGATGAATACAAGCAAGAATAAAGACAAAAATAACAACTATGTGGTCGGCAATGAGAAGAAAATCGATCTGTTATGAAGGATTGAGTAATATGTTGAGTAATTATTGTTTGTATTATTGGGAGAGAAAAAAAGAGCGAGAACTCAAGATTTGAAGTGATGAAATAGTTTTTCCACAAATGGATTTGTATGGGTTAATTTGTATTTTTAAAAAGAATGACAAGTTTTGAAAATATTAATTTGGTCCGAATTAATCTTAATTAATTTTTTAAAAGAGAAAAATTTTAACAAATTCATCATAAAAAATTATATTAAGTTCAATTGGAACACTGATGAATTTAATATTATCTTTATAATAAGTTAGCATGAATCATTTCAACTAAGATTGACTAATTTGATGACTCAGGTCAGGCTGAATGCAATACAAACATCATGCAATTGCGACGACTCAATTAAAATTGTAGTTGACCCTATGAATTCATCCCTAGTTATAGATAAATAAATTTAGAGATTTCAAATAATGGCTTGATATGAATCATTTCAACTAAGATTTATCGATTGATAACTCAGGTCAGGCCAAATGCAATACTAACATCATGCAATTGCAATATGAACTCATCCCTATTTATAGCTAAACCAATTTAGGTATTTCAAATAATGGCTTGATATGAATCATTTTAATGAAGATTGATCTATTGACAACTCAGGTCAGGCCGTACGCAACACCAACATCATGAAATTGCAATGACTCAATTGAAATTATAGTTGACCCTATGAACTCATTCCTATTTGTAGCAAAATTAATTTAGGTATTTCAAACAATGGCTTGATATGAACCGTTTCAACTAAGTTGATCGATTGATGACTCAGGTCAAGCCAAATCTAATAACAACATCATGCACTTACAACAACTCAATTGGAATTGTAGTTGAACTTGTGAACTCATCCTTAGTTCTAAGAAATCAATTTAAGTATTTCAAATAATGGCTTGATATGAACTGTTTCAACTCAAATTGATCGATTGACGACTCAAGCCAGGAGGAACACAATACCAACAACATATTATAATGACTCAATTAAAATTGTAGTTGATCCTATGAACTCATCCCTAGTTCTAGCAAAATCAATTTAGGTATTTCAAATAATGGCCTGCTATGAATTATTTCAACTCAAATTGATCGATTGATGAATCAGGTCAGAAGGAACGCAATACCAATATCATGCAATTGCAATGACTTAATTAAAATTATAGTTGAACTTATAAACTTATCCATAATTCTAGAAAAATCAATTAAAATTGTAGTTGAACCTATGACCTCAATTGAAATTATTTTAAAATAGATGTTCAACATGTTGCAAAAGATGACTTATCTATTGGAAATTTTCAAACAAATAAATAAACTCGTTGCAACAGATGACTTATCTTTTATAAATTACCAAATAGATGTTGCCATCTGTTGCAACAGATGATTGAGCTATTGAAAATTTTCAAACAGATAGACATTTGTTGCAATAGATGACTTATACATTTTAAGATTTTTTTTTTATTTTAAAGTAATTTTTTGTCTGAAATAAAAATGATAAAATACTAAGGCGGTAAGAAATATTTATTGAATAACTTAAAAATCTCCTCCTTGAGTTGTCTTATCTTGTCTATTCAATGTCACCTCCTCGTGCCCCTCAAAGTAATTAATGAATATTTTTAAACCCACCCATAAAATTATATCTCTTTCATCCATAAATTAATTCATCTCTCTTTATTCTCTTTCTCTCCTCTTTAGGGTAATTACAACCGTCTCTTTTTTTCTTTTTTTCTCTCTCCTATTTTGCATGAGGATTCTTTCAGATCTCAACCGATCTATATTTTTTCTCGACTGAAATTGGTGTTTTGATTCCTTTGCTTTTGACATTACAGGTATGGTTCACTATTGCTCTTTTCTTCCCGTGTTCTTCTTTGCATGCTATTTAAATTATTTATTTACATCTTTTGTTTTTATTTATTTACCTATTATCCATATCCTATTTACTGAAAAAATTAAAGAAAAGGTGGCTTTTAAGTATTGAATGAATGAGCCATTATTTTTATTAAAATATGAGAAAAAAGTCATTTGTTGGGAGAACCTAAAAAACCTTGTAGGCAGTATCATTTTTTTGTATGTCTTTTGTTTGTTTCTTTGTTGTTGATGTTGTTGACGGTGTTGGTGTTGTTGGAACATGTGGTGTTGGTGGTGTTGGAACATATGATATTGTTTCTTTGTTGTTAATGCTGTTGTTAATGTTGTTGTTGGTGTTGGTGTTGGTGATGTTGCAACAGATTTACCAACTATTACAACTGATGGATCAGCTGTAGAAATAAATCCAACAGCTCTTCTAACAAATAATGCATCAGTTGCAACTGATGGAGCAACTATTGGAACAAATCAAACCACTAGCAAGGTTGGTTTGATTTATTCCAATAGATGACCTATATATTGCAATATATCAGCCATCTGTTGCCACAGATGCATTGCCTGTTGCAATAGATAGCTCATATATTAAACAGATGGGCAATCTGTTGTAACAAATGCGTCATCTATTGGAACACTTGTTGTAATGTGTTACATTTATTCAATTTTGTGTTACCCTTTTTTTAAAATTATGTAGACATTAATTATAATGTTCTTTTTTTCTTTTATTTTTTGAAATCAATTATTTTCTCTTGTAGATATAAAGAAGTGAAAGTTGATTAACTTTTTCCCAACCAACATAAAATGCTACAGTAAAGATGGATTCAAAGGAATAAGCTACTTACAGATGGAACTACTTCATATGTGGGAGGTATGTATTACTATCATGTTATCGTAAAAATACAGATAGAGTACACTAATTTTGTGAATGCTATTTTATATCGATTAGGCATTGATCATTCAAACATCTATAATTTTACAGTCAAGATTGATAGGTTCGAGCTGATAAGGCTGAGGGACCTTGTAGGTGGTTTTGAAAATGTTTATGTGTCAAGTTTAGTGAAGGGATCAAGTTTTGATGGCATTTTTAAAAGATTCAATACTGATTGGACTGATTTTAATGGTTCAATGAACTTCTAAAAGGCCTTCGAAGCATCAAACTACTGCAACCAAGAACAAAAATCAATGTTGTTATTATCCTAGCCCAAATTTATATGGTTGGGTTGCTCGGGGTGATGATTATTCAACACAAGGTGTGGTAAGAGAATACCTACGAGGGAAATGACAGTTAATGAAAGACTATATTATCTGAGACCTTATTGAAGAGGAAACATAGGGTAGCAAACAAGGAACTTCTAGAAAATTTTGCCAATGAAATTGACTTAAAACATGAGAAATTTGAATCAAGTGCAAATATGAAAGTGTATCCCAAAATAAAAATCTGTCAGTTATCTCTCTCAAAGAAAAATAGAAAAGTGGACTAGGGAACTGCGACTAGTTAGCGTGGTCGGAATTATTACCTCCAGTGAAAATAACAGAACACCAAGGAAGTAGCTTTATGAGCACCGAGGGTTGAAATAATGTACAGTAAAGAATGAAACTTGCACCAACAACTTCTGAAGTTGAAATAAATAATCAAGCCAAGACGACAGTTTTAGAAGTTACACTTGCATCCTAAGCCTTCAATTTTTAGTTCTGGTCACGTCAGTCGTAGTAAAAAACAAAAAGGCTTGGGATTTATGTCCAACTTTATACTTTCTTATTTCTACTGCTATTGACCTAACCAGAACCACAAACAAAAGATATGAGATTCAGTTAAAATTTAGAAATTTCTGCCTTGGCTTGATTTCTTATTTTAACTTCAGAATTTATTAACGCAAGTTTCATTCTTTACTGTACATCATTTCAACCCTCGGTACCCACAAAGCTGCTTTCTTAGTGTTCTATTATTTTCTCTGGAGGTGATCATTCTTACCATGCTAACTAGTTACAGTTCCCTAGCAAAGTGGCCAGCTGCAGTCCACTTTACTATTTTTCTTTGAGATAGATGACTGACGGATTTTTATTTTTGAATACACTTTAATAATTGCACTTGATTTTTATTTCTCATGTTTTAAGTCAATTTCATTTTCCATATTCGCTAGGAGTTCCTTGCTTACTACCCTATGTGCTCTTTTTAATAAGGTCTCAGATGATATAGTCTTTTATTAACTCCCCTTTCTCTGGTAGGTATTCTCCTATGGTTCCTTATGGCGTATAATGATCTTCTCGAACAACCCATCCATATAAATTTGGGACAGGGGACATTCTATTGGTTTTCCATCCTTGTTTGTTGTAGTGGAGGCTTTGAAGGCCTTCTCAAAGTCCATTGCACCCTTAAAGTTAGTCCAATTGCTTTTGGATCTCTACAATGCCATAAAATATTGATCCCTTCTCAAATCTTGACATGCATAAACATGAGCAACAATCGTCATTAAATCTTAACCAGGTATTGACACCATTTTCATGGTCCCTCGGGCTTTTCAATTCGAACCTAACAAACTTAACTGTACAACGTTGGATCTTGTTTGAATGATCAATGCCTAATCGGTTAAAAACTACATTTAAAAAATCATTGTAATTTATGTGTGTTTTCACGATGACTTTATCAATAATACATAACTCCCACACATGAAACTAGATCTATCCATCTGCACGGACCTTATTCTTTCTACCCTATTTATGGCCTAATTTGAATAAATAGATAACTAACCAATTACAACAATTAACAAATCTATTATAATTATCAAACAATTATAGACATTGTTATAATAGATGATTGATCTATTGCAACAGATGACTTATCTATTGGAAATAATCAAACAGATATATATATATGTCACAACAAATTGCTAAGATGTTGTAAATTATCAAACAGATAGAATATATTTTGCAACAAATTATCCATTTGTTGGATTTATTTTAAATAATATTATTTACAAAATAAAATAAAGATAAAATGTTGTATTTGGATTGATTTTTTTAATTTACATAATTGAAAAGTCACCAATTTTATTTAATTAATGGATGTAATTATTAAAAAAGAGGTAAACAGTTGTTGATTTTTGACTTACCTATTCAAATTCAATCCTCTATAAATAAGTCTCTCCTTACTCGTTCAATCTACTCCATTTCTAGATATGGCTGATCTTGAAGGGCACACGATGATTATGCGCGACTTCTTATGGGGACTTGAAAGGAAGATTCATGAACTTCGGTGAAAGTTGGAAGCCATGAGAGTAAAGATGAAGAGGGCCCTGCTTCTGCCGGATGATGATTGACCCATTGAAAATAATAATAATAATAATAATAATAATAATAATAATAATAATAATAATAATAATAATAATAATAACAACAACAACAACAACAACAACAACAACAACAACAATAATTAGGCTATGTTTTTCTTTTAGTGTATGTATTTTATTTTATTATATTGAATCTACCGAAGGAAGGAACCTTATGTATGTTTTGTTTTTTAATGTATTTTGTATGTAATGGATTAAAAAATCTTTGTTTGGTCAACTTTGGAATTTTAATTCTTATTTAATTTTCATTCGGTCTATTCCATATTCTTAACATATCGACGGTTGGAGGTAGGGATGGAGCATTTGTTGTAATAGATGAATCATATGTTGCAACAGATGGTTAATCTATTACGACAGATAGACCATATGTTGTAATACATGGTTAATCTGTTGCGATGGATGGACCATATATTGCAACAAATAGATGTAGGAGTTGCAACACTTCAATAAAAATGGTTGTATTATTGAAAAGACTTTTCACAATAATAAAAAAGTCATCAGTTAGATTTAATCATAACCTTTCAAAATAATCAAAACATTACTAGTTAGATGTAATGAAAGAGGTGACAGTTGTGACTTTTTGCCTACCACATTCAAGTTCAATCCTCTATTAATAGATCCCTCTATACTCATTCAGTCTACTCTATTTTATTTGTTTCTTGCATTTTTTGTTTCGTATTAAATCTTTAACCACAACTTTTCAAAGAGCATATTCCTTTCTTGTTGGGGAAAGTTTTTTTTGGTAAATCTACCAGTTCGTAGTATATGTTGTATTACATCCGGACTCCTTTCTTTACTTTTGTATTTACGTTGTCAATTCATGCATGTTCTAGATATAGATGATCTTAATTGGGATATTGCTATTCTGCGCGACACTGTGCGAGAACTTCAGAGGCAGGTTAATAAACTCCAGTGGGAGTTCGATGCTGTAATGCCCCAAAATTAGGTCCTAAGACGTCATACGGTGCTTAGGGTCACAAGTGACCCCAAGCTAACCCTTCTACTGGCATAACTCATAAGCAACTGAATTAAAAGTATAAATCTATACAAATTTGTGGAAAAGAACTCTTTTCTGAATATGATAGATACAAAACTGAATTTACAAGATTACAACTCTGCTTTTACAGCCAAAACTGAAACGGAATATATCAACTTCTACTGACTGTCTATGAAGACTCTACTAGTACTGACTATAGGAAGCTGGGTCATGAATCTCGACTATCCCAACTCAATATAGCTGAATAAAGAAAATACAACACTTCTCAAACTGTAAAACTAACTCAAGCCCCTGAATCAAAAGGACTTATCACCTGCTGACTGGATGCCGCAAACTGACTGGATCTGAAGATGTACACTATACCTTGTACCTACATTACGAGAAAATGTAACCCAACACACAGGGTGCGTGTGGGCCAGTACCATGGAAATTTATCGAGCATATGGGGGTGCAATGCATATATAAAATAATGTCTTAATATTATCACAGTTTATAAAAATTATGCATGCTGATATAAATGACTCACTTAGCTCAAATTAAAATCATCATAATCATAAGAGAGTAAAATATATCAGGTAAAACATATGAGTCATCATAATAAATCTCAATTCACTTCCATCTCAATTCCAAATCATCAAAGCAATCAAATCTCATAACAATTCTCTTTGGAATAAATGTTCATTAAATCTTTCAAAAATAATGACATTCTCAAACTCAGTCTTTCAAACAAATGTGTTTTCATCTCAGATAGAGAATAAGACTCTTCATATTAGAGAGGATAATACACACACACACATTGGGAGTCTCTTAAAACTAACATAAACCATGTGAGCTACATGGAGTCCAACGTCCAACCCATGTTGGGGAGAGCTGTCCTATCCTTTCCATCGGAGTAGGACCTTAATCATTCTTTTCACTAGTGATCACTATATCAATTAGACTTAGGCTTAAATCCTACGGGGGAACATAGTTTTAGGTAAGTACCAATCACAGCTATACCTCCCACTCGGTGCTAAAAACTACTCCTGGACTTAGCTTAGATCTTTTCAAAAGAAAATTCACAACAACACAATTCAACAATTCATAACGGGAGCCATCATGCTACCCCTTTATCATAATCAATCAAAATGTGGATTTCTTTTCTCATTCGAGTTCAAAAATAACTCCTTCAAGACCAAAAGGTCAAATCAATCCAATCTCAAAGTGTATACAACACATTACTTCAATAAAATATAAATTCAAATCGGGTTCAACAACCCATATATCAATACTTAATCAAAACATTTCAAGATTCACACTTTATATATCAAATATGTATGATTCATATGAAAATCTGAAAATTTATCTTTAATCATGAATATTCACATTACGCTCATCAAATTCATCTTCAAAACATCAAATATTATAACTTTTTCAACAAGAATATAGATTTCAAATTTCCATCTCATATTCATAATTAGAGCATGTAAAATCATATATCTTTGTAAAATAATGCAAATTTTGGGCACAAGAACGAAAGGGTGTTCTTGTTGAAAAAACCCATATACCTTAAACTTGAAGCTTTGAATGGCTTTCCAAATGACGTAATGCTATTCATGAACTTTTGTGTGTCACTCATAGCCTTCGTAACGGGGATTCCGAATATGTAAAAATTATAGAATTCTCACAGTTGAATCTCTAGCTATTGGGGTTTTTATGTTGAAACCCTAAAGGTTGTTCTTTTTGAATTTGAGAGAAAGTAAACTTATTTTGATGTTGTGGAAGTGAGGTATGCGGCGCACAACCTATGGCAGACCTTAAGGTGTGCGTCGCACACCTTATGACAGATTTAAGTGTGCCTCGCACTCCCAAACGCACACATTTGATTGGGCGGCGCATTGCCCATCGTACACCCTTACTGTCTCTCACGAAAATGGGCAGAACTTTTCGTTTGGGTATTGGATTTTCGCAAAATTGGTGTCGTTGAAAAGATAATTCAATTATATATAATTTGATAGGTCTTGGGATCAAAAAATTCCATGTATATTAAGAGATATTCACGTTTGAAGTTGACCCTTGAAGAATCGAATGTAAAACTTTGGATGAATCAATTGGTCTTAGCTCAACCTTGTTCTAGGTCATTGCTATAAACATTTTCCACCTCTAAAATACTCCATAGACTAGGATAATGATCATGCAACTTGTATTCACATGAGAATCACTTGTATTAGATCTTAGACACGCAGGAACGATGGTTAGAATTCTAGCACGAAAATATGGGGTATTACATTATCTCCCCCTTGGGAACATTTGTCCTCGAATGTGGATAATTAACCTGAAACACAGAGGAATGTTAGCTATCATGTGTAACTGATAGAACTGAATCACTGGATCTCAAGAATAATGAGCTACTGAACTGGCCTGCAAGTGCATGAATCCTCAAGAAAAATAACTATATGGCTAAGATAGAAATGAGAGTGTCAACTTATGAGTAACCATTTCTTTGCACTAGATCTGATCTCATGAGAAAGGATAAGAGGTTTATGACATGAAAACTCGGGGTATTACAACATCCCCCTCTTGGGATCGTTTATCCCCGAATGATAATAATTTGATGAAAATACTAGGAAGAGACTGTGATACTACACAGGATAATTACGAACTGAATTATGACTTAATATTTGAAACTGAAACTAAAGCATGAACCGAGAAGAATTCCTATTTTAATTGTACACAAACACATTGCCTCTTGGAATGTACATACGTATAAGATTGCGGATAGTAAGACTAGCTGGAAAATTAAGAATCTATAGGAGCTTATCTTCTTGCTTGCTAAACTAGACTATAGGCTATATGGACTGGATCATACTGACTACCCATACTCAAATGGAGTATTTCTTCAGCACTTTTTTATGAAATTCTATTGACATTAGGGAGCAAAGAATTTTGGGCATGCTCTGAACAAGACATTTGACTAAGGAATTACAATATTGATATAACTCTATAGCATGTAATATAATTGTATAACTCATAAACTAGGATAGGATTGCTAGGCCGCAGGCAATACAACTTCTTACTTTCAAGCTTAGCATCACTTCTCAAATGCTTTCTCAACTATACTATTCCCCTTAAATACCATACTCATTTGATTCAACTTATAATTCTCATATTGGCACTGCGAAATCTTTCTACTAAGGTCTAAACTAAACTAAGTTCTCTCAACATGATTAAGCCTAACACTAAATCACAAGATACAACATGCCAAACCACAATACTAGTCTAAAGCACAGGTTCAATATTCTATATCTTCTTAGAGCTCACACCCTAAGCATAACATGCCTTACTACTTCAATGACTAATTTAAAACTCTTGATATGGATTCACTAGTGCATATTGCATACATCATCTTACACCCAACATGACATTCAAGCCTATCATTAAAACCACATATAGCTTTAAGGAAAATACCCCTAACGGCATACTCCACATATTCTCGAGATTAAGCCATAATTTCATCATTCTAAGATCTACAAATAAATTCTAAACTCACAAGAATAAACTAATTTCGAACTTACCGACTTCATTCTTGAACAACCCATCCATATGCCATCCTTAATTCCTAGCTTCAATAATAATCATCAAAGACTTACACTCTCATTTGCAACCATATCTATATCTCTAATCACATAATCATAGCCTACCAAGATCACACTTCTATACTTATATTTTCCCCAAACCATGAGAATAAAATCATACTAAAAAGACTCAACATCTTCAATCATAACTCCTTAACTTAGCTATCAAGAACAACAAAAATTATCTAACTAGCCTTTTTCCACCTAGCAACTCAACGTTACTACTAACCACACAATATGCAATAATCCTCAAAAAATAATGCAGCCCCATAGCACCTTGGGCACACCTCTACATCATACGTAATTACGAATACATGATCTTACACTCTTGCATACACTGTTCAGGTCTACTAGATCACCTCCATATAACTAGTATCAACCATCGAACCATCAACTGTTCAAACATAATGTCTAGAGCTAAACATGATTTACAACCTAAGTTCACACACAATTTTCACTTCAAAACTATAGAACACAATATTAAGAAAAACTACTACACAATGAGAATCGATCATAATCATATGACCTATCTTATTCATTATCTGTTAACACATCCTCCTTCTTCACATCATTACTATTTACCCATCTTTACACCTAAATTACTTTCATAGATCTATAAATTTCAACTAAACTTCCTCTCGCAATCTTAGGAAAACCTAAATTAACAATACTCAACCACCAAGTACTTCCATCAAAACCTATGCTTTTCTAGCACAACAAATACCATCAATAACTCTTTTCATGCTTCAAGCAAAGAACAATCGACCTTAACTAATAATCTCTTTCTCTAACTTTACTAAACTAACAAACAAGGGTATATCACTTCATTACTAATTCAATCATAAGCAAAAATTCAGCTATACATATTCAATAAATCACCCTTACCACCATTCTTGCCACTACACTTCTAAACCCGCAAGTTCAACTAACACAAGACTTTCAACTAAATGTTACTACTTCTGTCACTATACAGAAACCCACACTTTCAACTAACACCAGAACAACAAGATAAATAACAAGTTGCTAGATAATCGAAATAGGCCTCACACGGCTTCACTAGACTTTGGTTTTGTATTTTGAACAAGAAAATTAGATGAATAACAAAGCAACTATGCTAGTGAATTGAAATAGTCCTCACACGGCTTTACTAGACTTTGATTTTTCACAAACATAATGATAACAAGGTTACATAATATAAGAGATAGAAACTTGACACACAACATTCAATGATCTAAGAATACACCTTACTCTGTCTTAATTAAATAACTCATAAGAACGAGGGTATAACTTAAATTTGAAGAACTTATAACACACTAGAAGGCTCCTCTCAATCCACTTTATAAAACTTCTAAAACTTCTACCAGCAAATATAAGAGCATTATCTGGGGAGGAAATTGGAACTTTCCGAACTTGTTACCACAAGAACAGTACATAGATAGAGAAGTATAGATTATCATTATAGATTCTGAGGAGAAATTTGAAAGCATACCTGACTTGGGCTTAGTGCATAATTTCTACAGGCCTGATAAAGCACTTCAGTTTTTGAAACTCAAAAGTACTGATAGGTTACTTTTGTAGCTCTCTTAAAATTCTATAACTACCTATGGAGAATTAAGCTCAACTATTTTTGATACCTTGGAAATAAGGCAGAGATAGCCTGGCTAGAATAAGATGAGAATCTGTATAAGTTTCTTAGAGAACTTTTCTATAGCACAATTTAAGACTTGAAAGAATGGAGACATTTCCTAAATGCCCTGTAGCCTCTTGAAGAAAAGTACAGCGTCTCTGTACCGTTCTGCAAGACTCTACTAGACACGGCTTGATATACACCCTAGGACACTTGAATTCTATGCTCTGATACCAAGTTTGTAATGCCCTGAAATTAGGTCCCAAGAGTCACACGGTTCTTAGGGTCACAAGTGACCCCAAGCTAACCCTTCTACTAGTATAACTCATAAGCAACTGAATTAAAAGTATAAATCTATACAAATTTGCAGAAAATAACTCTTTTCTAAATATGATAGATACAAAGCTGAATTTATAAGATTACAACTCTGCTTTTACAACCAAAACTGAAATGGAATACCTCAACTTCTACTGACTGTCTATGAAGCCTCTACTAGTACTGACTATAGGTAGCTGGGTCATGACTCCCGACTATCCCAACTCAATACGACTGAATAAAGAAAATATAACACTTCTCGAACTGTATAATAACTCAAGCCCTTGAATCAAAAGGACTCATCACCTGTTGACTGGATGCCATGAACTGACTGGATCTGAAGATGTACACTAAACCTTGTACCTATATTACAAGAAAATGTAGCCCAATACACAGGTTGTGTGAGTGGGTCAGTACCATGAAAATGTACCGAGCATATGGGGGTGCAATGCATATATAAAATAATATCTTAATATCATCACAATTTAAAAAAAATTATGCATGCTGATATAAAGGACTCACTTAGCTCGAATTAAAATCATCATAATCATAAGAGAGTAAAATATATTAGGTGAAACATATGAATCATCATAATAAATCTTAATTCACTTCCATCTCAACTCCAAATCATTAAAGCAATCAAATCTCATAACAATTCTCTTTGGAATATATGTTCATTAAATCTTTCAAAAACAATGACTTTCTCAAACTTAGTCTTTCAAACAAATATGTTTTCATCTCAGATAGAAGAATAAGACTTTTCATATTAGATAGGAGAATACACACACACACACATTGGGAGTCTCTTACAACTGACATAAACCATGTGAGCTATATGGAGTCCAACATCCAACCCACGTTGGGGAGAGTTGTCCTATCCTTGCCATCAGAGTAGGACCTTAATCATTCTTTTCACTAGTGATCACTATATCAATTAGCCTTAGGCTCACATCCTACGGGGGTACGTAGTTCTTGGGAAGTAGCAATCATAGCTTGACCTCTCACTCGATGATAAAGACTACTCCCGAACTTAGCTCAGATCTTTTTAAAATAAAATCCACAACAACATAATTGAACAATTCATAACGGGAGCCATCATGCTACCCCTTTATCATAATCAATCAAAATGTGGATTTTTTTTCTCATTCGAGTTCAAAAATAACTCCTTCAAGACCAAAAGGTCAAATCAATCCAATCTCAAAGTGTATATAATACATTACTTCAACAAAATATAAATTCAAATCGGGTTCAACAACCCATATATCAATACTTGGTCAAAACATTTCAAGATTCACACTTTATATATCAAATATGTATGATTCATACGAAAATCTAGAAATTTATCTTTAATCATGAATATTCACATCAACGCTCATGAAATTTATCTTCAAAACATCAAAAATATTATAACTTCTTCAACAAGAATATAGATTTCAAATTTCCATTTCAAATTCATAAGTAGAGCATGTAAAGTCATATATCTTTGTAAAATAATATAAATTTTAGGCACAAGAATGAAAGGGTGTTCTTGTTGAAAAAATCCACATACCTTAAACTTGAATCTTTGAATGACTTTCCGAATGACGTAATGCTATTCACGAACTTTTGAGTGTCACTCGTAGCCTTCGTAACGGGGATTCCAAATATGTAAAAATTATAGAATTCTCATGGTTGAATCTCTAGCTATTTGGGTTTTTATATTGAAACCCTAAAGGTTATTGTTGGTGATTTTGTGAGAAAGTAAACTTATTTTGAAGTTGTGGGAGTTTAATCCCGTGTTATAGACATATAGAGGGGTGTTTTTGGCATTAGAAAGTGAGGTATGCGGCGCACAACCTATGGCAGATATTTAAGTGTGCCTTGCACTCCCAATTGCATACATTTGATTGGGCGGCGTATTGCTCATCACACACCCTTACTGTCTCTCACAAAAATGGGCATAACTTTTTGCTCGGGTATTGGATTTTCACGAAATTAGTTATTGTTGAAAAGATAATTCAATTATCTATAATTTGATAGGTCTTGGGATGAAAAATTCCATGTATATTAATAGATATTCAATGTTGAAGTTGACCCTTGTAGAATCGAATGTCAAACTTTGGATGAATTAATTAGTCTTAGCTCAACCTTGTTCTAGGTCATTGCTATAAATAGTTTCCGCCTCTAAATTACTCCATAGGCTAGGATGATGATCATGCAGCTTGTATTCATGTGAGAATCACTTGTATTAGAGCTTAGACACGCAGGAACGATGGTTAGAATTCTAGCAAGAAAATATGGGTTATTACAGACGCCGTGAGAGCAAGGATGCTCCGAGAGATTCACAGGCTGAGGAGGGCCCTGCTGCTGCCCATTGACGATTGACTGATTATAATAATAATAGAAATGATAATAATAATTAAGTTTTATTTTTTCTTTTAGCATATGTATTTTTATTTTTCTATATCGGATCTTCTTACCTAATGTATTTTATTTTTGTTTAATGAAAATTTTTTGTTTGGTTGAATTTGACTTTTTAATTCTTATTTAATTTTCATTCTATCTATTTCTTCTTCTCAACAAACATGTCGACGATTAGAGGTAAGGAACAATTTTTAATTCAGTAGAAATAGCAAGAGTTTTGAGTTTTTTCAATACATGGACCATCTGTTCAACTAGATTAGTCATCTTTTGGGTTTGTGGAAGGAACTATATATTATGTTGTTACAACAGATTACTCATCTGTTATAATAGATTGATCATCTGTTGGGTTATTGGAAGGAATTATATTGTTTGTTCTAACAGATTACCCATCTTTTATAACAGATTCATCATCTGTTAGAGGAACACATTCCAATTTGATGAACTGTATTGTGTTCTTCTTGCAAATGTTCATCTGTTGCAAGAGATAGGTAATTTGCTAAAAATAATTTTGTGGTCTGTTGTATTGAGTTCCTGTTTTACCTCTTTTTATTAATTTACAAGTTAATAAAAAAGATATTTTATAAATAAATAATAATATTTACGTTCACAAAAATTAAGTTAAAAATATCAAAGTCCATAACAAACAACAAGTTTTCCTATTACAAGGATCATGGTGGATTACGATCTGATCATGTAGTTCTTTTGTGGCCAGCGTTCTTACATATGGAGTACCTTTTTTTTTATTAATAAAAATTATTCTTCGACTCCACGCCTCCTCTTATATCACTTATTTACCAATTTGATAGTGCTTGGGTCAATATATGGAGGAGGTATTAATCTCCCCAAAAACTCTACAGGAACAACCCAAGATTCTTTGGGAGGCACAGATAATGTTCTCACTATATGCCATTATATATCTTTCCACCAAATAATATGGATATGAGCACTCATAAATTTAAGTTCTATATTGTGCACTGTATTGGGTTCGAAGCGATGCCATAGCATGTGGACAAGGTATTTTGTCCAAGTCAAAAACTTTGCACGTACAAGATCTTGTTTGAATATTGATCGTGGTAACATCACCATGACTATCAATACTAAACTTGTAATCTGCTATTTTATGAGCAAATAACCTATTCCCCAAACTAACGTTCATTGATATTTAGTTTTCAACTTCTAGAATAAATATAGTTCTTGCATTGGCAAACTGCACACACCTTTCGTGAAATAATTTTCCATACTTCTTATTTATTTCATCAAATAGTGCCACGATGGAAAATTCTCGTTCAACGCCAAATAATGAATTTAATGATTCAATAATGTTTAACATCATCATATTATACCTATACAAAAGAATCACTTAGTACGACATCATACTAAATTTGTAACTTAAACTACACATTATATTCATAAGAATGTACCTATTTGCCGGATAGAATGCCTGGCTCCATCTCTCAAAATTGACATGTACGAGATGTTTTGCTGCCTTGGGGTGCATATCCATTATTTGATTAAAATGGTGAAAAAGCTCATTTCTATTACATGCTTTAGCTTCTCCATAAAAAGGAGTCACGGCCCTTTCGTTGTGAAAGTTGTTTTGAATATAATCTCCAAGATGGCTCATACAACGACCAAAGTGAGCTGAAATATAGAAAATTGAGCCCATCTTTGGGATACTTGGATGCCTATCGAAAATAAAAAGTAACTCTTCAGCATCTTTGATGCAGCTTCGCATTTGTTAAAAAAATATCCATACGAGGCATCACATTCCTTTTTTGCTACACAAAAACCATCTGGAAAGATGTGAATCTCCGCATCCTGTACCACCGCCGCTAGCAAAACTTCATTATACTTGCTCCTCAAGAAGATCCTGTCGATGGGTATGAGTTTTCTCAAATGTTGAAAACCAAGAATCCAAGCACCATAAAATACAAAAAAGTACTTAAACCTTCCATTTTCATCAATATGCAATGCCGTCTTCCTTCTGGGATTTATGGGCTCAAGCATGTAATGGTAGGCATCGAGGACTACATACCCGTGATAATGCATCCCCCTAACCAAGTCATTGGCAATCCCTATGGCCATATATATCTTCCAATAACTTATTGTAACATCCAATTCTGTAAGGAGTTGATTTTCCATATCACTTGTAGCAGGGCCTTTGCCATTGGGGAATCTATTATGGATTTATTGACCCAGGACATTTTCCATGGCGTGAGAATTTTGGCTTGTAATGTGATCCAAACCACATGTGTGATACTTTTCAAAAACATTAGTGATGAATCTTTTAGAGCTTAAGTATTTCATGGCCCTTAACTACCACATGCAGGTCGGATTAGCACATCTGAAGGAAAAGACTTTGCTTAAATTAATCACCTTCTTTACTCTGAAATCTTTTTTTAAGAAAGAAATAAACAAGGAAGCAGATAGTTCCTTATTATCCATGAATGACATTCCCTTGTAAAAGCCAGTCTCATCATCTTGACGATTGCCTGACTGTGTTGATTGAGCAGAACTGTCCACCATATTTCTCGCAACAATGAGCATAGATGTTTGATCATCATCTGGAATATTCATGTCCAGATCATCCAGCATATTATCAAAGATGTCTTATTGTTCTTCTTCTTCTTCTTCTTCTTCTTCTTCTTCTTCTTCTATATTCTGGTTCTTATTGTCTCTCAATTTTTCAGCCACGTACACCCTTAACACTGGCCTAGCTGAATCACTAAGATAAGCACGTGATCGAACTTGATCGATTATCTTGAATGGTAGTACCCTCTAATTTTAAAAGGAGCTGTGCATGTAGCTGTTGATGAGTTTTTTCGATTGAAAATTCAGTCCATAATACTTAGTGATTAAGTTCACAAAATCATCATATGAAACATCACTTTAGACTGTCATAGCTATCGTCTCTAGCATTTCACCCTCTTTCCAATGCCATACATATCAATTCCTCTTCTCAATCCATTCACCATGACAATCCAGCTCTATTGTTATTGATCCCTCTATTAGTGGTACCTAAGTGAAGACATTTGTTAAAAGAATTAATAATGACATCATAATAATATTAATAACGATTTTATAGTGCCATAACATAAACCCCAACAGATAAGTAATATGTTGCAACAGGTGAATAATATATTGCAACAAGTGAGTTATATGTTGTAACAGATAACTCACCTGTTGGTAACTCATATTACAATACTATAGATCTGAAGCTGATTCCAACAGATGAGTCATCTGTTGGAATAGGTGACTCATATATTGCATCAAATTATACATATATTGTAACAAATTACTCACCTATTGGGATATACTACAGAACCTTTGAAGTTGATTCCAACAGAAGAGTCACCTACTTCAAAAGATCACTAACATGTTGCAACAGATTCTCACCTGTTGCAACATATGACACTTCTGTTGAAATCAACTTTAGGTTTTATTACAATAGGTGAGTAATCTGTGTCAACAGATAACTCCTATGTTGTAATAAATAACTCGTTTGTTGAAATAAATGACCTACCTATTCGATTCATGTCACAATACTATAGAACTATAAATGTGAATCTAATATATGGGTCTTTCGTTGCAACAAATGACTCATCCATTGCAAGTCATAACGGATAAGTCATCTATTGAAATAGATGAATCTTTTATTTGGTTCATGTTTGGGTTTTATCCATTGTTTTAAAAATAGCAATAGTAGTGTATCCAATTGAGAAATACAACTAAAAATCATAATTTTACTTACTAACGTCGCCTATGAAGTAATGTCAAAGTGATATACGAAACTAAATTTGACCTACAAAATTAGTCAAGTAGCAGCAGTATTTGTAACAACAACAACAATGGTAAACAAGAAGAAGATGATGACGATAATGAAGAAGAAGATGATGATAATGAAGCACAACATGATGAATAAAGCAATAATAACAATGAACAAGAAAATGGCAAAGAGAGAGAAAACAACACTAATGAGAAGAGAGAGAAAACACATTTTCTCCTCCATTTCTAGTTATATTAGGTTTTACTTGGATTAAAATGTAAACTAAAAAACTTGTGGATTATTCTCAAACTTTTCCAACTTTCTTAATCACTAATAAACTAATTGTCACCTACACTCAATTTTTAAAACTTGAGTTTCATACACCTCATTTCAAAACTTTTTTCACTTTTAGCTAAATTCTCCAAGTATCTCTGGTTCCTCTCCTTCCATATCACCCAAAAAACACAAGTCCCACATTGCTCAAAGGATAAGGTTGTTGTCTCCTTATGATATCGGGAAACCAGCTTGTGGAATTAAATTAGGCCAAAGGTCCATTTCTTAACAAAATCAAAGAACATAAAAATTTAAGTTCTAAGGCTGTAGTTCTATGGTCAGAACAATTTGGTTACTATCTAAAAATCATTTTCCAACGAAAAAACAACTATTATTTAAAGAAACTAATCAATTTTTCAATCGACTATCCATTGACCACTTATATAAAAGTCTAAGATTGTTAAAGAATCCAAAACCAAAAGAGAAGATCGTACTGTACTATCAACTATCAGGACTTTTCAACTTCTTTAAATCTTCAAAATCCAAATATCCTTGAATAAGTAACTTCATACCTCTTTGCAACAGAGAGGATTGCTCCTACATCAAATCCCTCAGTTGGATCAACCTCAATTGCACGAAGTTCTTAGTTTGTTTAATGAAAAACCTAAAAAGGGAGAAACACAGATGGATAGAAAGGTGATAACGATAGACAAAAAAGGAACAAAAGAAAGCAACAATGAAGGACGGTAGCACGAGAAGGGGAAAAACACAAATACTAAAAAAAGAGAATCATTTCCACTTACAACTCTTTTTTTCTTATTTATTAGATATACAAGGAAATATTTCTCCCAGAATGATAGCATAATAAGGGACGGGTTGATCTCCACCAAGTTTCGCAAATTTGTTTATATGCATGGCATAAAATAATCTACTCAATCAGATTTAAAAAGTTAAAGCACAGGTATTTACATGAGAAGAATCATAGACAAGAGACACAATATTGGCCAATAGAAAGAAGGATAACATGGTATACAAGCAACATACATAGCAACGTACCTACCCAAGTGATAGAAGTCATCCTAGTAAATTCATCATGTGAGCCTACCCTTTGCACTATTTCAGCCATGCGGCCATAATCTATAGACTTAAAGAGCTGCATTCTTCAAGTAAGAAAACTTACAAAGGACAAACAAAATCTATGTGTTATTATAGAATTTAGAAGCCTCAAACCAAATGTTGATAGAAAAAATACCATTGCAATACTAATGGACATGTATTCCCTTAACAACGTATATTATTTTTTCACAAACCACTACATTAACCAATTTCTCTTCATTATGCTTTAAATAAAGAAAATTAAAGAGTTGCAAAAGTACTTCCATATGGACCAAATTTATCTGATTATATCTAAATGGTCATTATAACAAAAACAACAAACCTAGTGAATGAATGGTCATTCTAGATTGATATATCAACAAAATACTTTTAGAAAATAATATAGCGGTAGGTTGTTGTGATGTCTAGTGGTTGTGGGTGATGATTGGAGATGGTGTTATCGATAGTAGCTAGTAGTGATGGTTAGTGGATGAAGTAGATGATGGCGACAGATTATAGTGATTGGTAGGTTATGCTTGAGGATAGTGATTGTTAGTAGTTGGTGACGCTAGTTAATATAATGGTAGGCAATGGCATTGAAATTGATACTTGTGGGTGATGATAGTAGTACCATAATTGAATGAATTGGTGAACTATCATCTTTGTCAAAGTTCTTCAATAGACATCTTAATTATATTAAGACTTTGTTACTGTTCTTAATCGTTCAGATCTATCCAGACCCATTAAGGGGTTGTAACATAAAACAAAGCAAATGCACTTAATGTAAGATCTAATGATTTCACACTTAAATATAAAATAAGTGACTAATGATTGAAATCTGAATGATTAAGATTACGACTTTCAGTGCAAACATGTGAGGCTGGAGAGGCTCTGAGACTATTGTTGTCCCTTTTACCATATATACTCTTCCTTACAAATTATATGTTCAGATTCATATGTGCTAAGATAGAAGTTGCTTCCTTTACTATAGCTGATAGTGTTCGAGATGAAGTTGGTCAAAGACTACTACTTTCAGCCTCATGTACAGGAGAGGTCCAGGATTATGTAATGATGCCATTTTAGTTTCAATTTTATAACTTGAACAAAAAGTCTTTAGAAACATACACATACACAAATACATAAGTATATGTGAGTAAGAATTCTTCATTCTTTAAATTTTTTTTAGATGAAGATAGAATTTTTTATTTTTGTTAAAAATTCTATAATATTGATATGGTATCCACTAGCACCGCATGTGCCCAATTTCTAATCTTGTCAAAACAATATAAGATTTTTTTGTTTCAGATTTTTGTCAAAAGCAAGAAATTTACTTATTCAAAATACAGAGATTAAATTAGAGGGAAAGACAACTATCTTGTGTACATATGAAAACCAAACATAATTACTAAACAACTAATAGTAAATCTAAGTTACACGTTAAGAGACAAACATATTGTTAGAGTGTGTGTCCTATTGATTTTAATATTATACTCTACTGGTTACCTATCTGTGGAATAAGTAAGCTAACGTGGTTCACAGAAGTAAAAACTGAACACGATATTTTTACGTGGAAAACACCCGACTCAAGAAAGGTGTAAAAAACCATGACCTGTACCTCTACAAGATTTAATGCCAACTTCACTATTTTTCTTGAGCCTCAATAATCAAAAATTGCAAAACTTCTTGTAAACTAGGAATTAAACTTCTAACTCCTATTTCAACAAAAACACAAATCTTCCCAAGATAAGTGTTCCCAAGTCTTCGAGTTCCCTAACTTGAAGACACAACTCCTAAATCAGTTTATACTTCACTGATACTAGAACAAAATACTCATTACAACTCCAAGAACCTACCTATTACAAAGTCTATGACTTGCTAAGTATGGGACCAGGTTCTTCTTCAAGTAAGTGAACTATTTTGCTGATTGTTGACTATCTTTTTAGTGCATGAGTAAAACTTGGAATCTCATATGTTGTATTTAAGTCAACTCCTTACTGAGTCCTTTAGTTGATGTACTCTTCTATCTTTAATAGGACTCTCAAGTAGTTTCACTCTTTATTTCTACCGTCTCTCTCTTCTTAACTCAATAGGACTCTTTTACTTCGTCTCCTCTTATAGCTGGACTCGTTGATAACCTCAACCTCTAAGTGTAGCATTTATCTTCTCCTCAATCTTGTTGCTGTATGTGATAAGCATTAGTAACCATTTTTAGGTTCCTTGCTTATCCACTCTTATCTTAAAACCTTGTCAGCCTTGCATCAACTTCAGTATGCAGTACATGTGAGAACCATTACCTTCTCTTTATTTACTTGTGTGTAATAACTCACACAACATGTTTTATTCATATGTCAATCATTAAAACTTCACATTCCCTAACATATATATTAAAATATCTTTCATCCTGTGTATCAACAGTGTCAGTAGCTAGGAAAAAATAAAAAGTTCAAAAATTTATTTTTCTTTGGGAGACCAAAAAATTAAACAAACCACACATGACAGAGATCTTACTAGAGAATTCTTAATCTCTTGTAAAAGCTCGAAAAGTGCAGAATGTTTCCATATTTCATGGCTAGAATCACTCAACATAGTAAATAATTCTTCTCTTCATCAAGTCAAGAGAGACCACATAAGTTAAAAAATTAGCACATTGATTTGCATAACTAGAATGTTTGAATTTGTAAAACAAGCTATTACCATCAAGAAAATCAGGAAGAAAATCAAGCATATCAATATCCAAAACACTATCTAAAACTGTGATCCACCCAACAAGAAATTAATGAACATGAGGATTGAGGACATTCATTCATTCTCTCATCAAAGGAATAAATTCTTCAATGCTTTGTAAGAAATAAAATGACCAATTTATTGTTGTACAATACCTCAGCAAGAACAAAAAGTTAAACTTTGGTTATACCATAACTCACCTGAATTGCTCAATCTCTGTGCAAATATCACATCACAACAAAGGTTGTAGCACAATGTGATCACCCCAAATTGAGAAGTCAAAATACCAAAACTGTGCATATCTTTTGATTAAAGAACTCCTGTACTCTATTGCCCTCTATTCTCCCATAAAGTACCAGAGGTAAAAAAAGATAGGGAGGGCAGTGAAAGAATAGGGCACCCAAATACCCTAAATAGTAAATTTATACCATTTGAACTCCCCAATGAAATAATTACTCAAGCCTCCTCTTTAGAATCTTCTTTCCTCTGCAACGCTTCTATCCTCCTCCTTATTGTGGTATGTAGAACTGAGATTCATTATCCTCTAAACAACACACCATATAAGTATGCATACTCTTACCTTTCTAACCAATGCCTTCAAATAAAGTGATGCATTACCTTTAAAAGTCTATCTAAAAGATGGGCAACCCTTTGCACGTTGTCATCTGAATCTGCCAAAAGCTTACACAAAACAACAAAGATCTAATTGATGAATATGATTCAATCTTCTCCTACATCCTAAAAAGTAGAAAAAATAAAGTCCAAACAGAAAGACTAGCAGAACATATGCTATACAGGTCATTTAGCTTTCTCACCTTTGCTATGTTATACAAAGTTTCACAAGCATAAAAACAAACTCTACTATCTTGGTGTGAAAAAAAGTGTCAGGATGGTGGGATAATTTGCTGGAGATCAAATCCAAACGAGAGGTAAGTTGCATAAAGGTAAAAAGAAAAGCACAGTCCTCAATGCAATATCCCAAAATAACAATAAGAGCCACAAAAAAAAATTAGTAGCCTTTTCAAGGCAACAATATATAAAATTACTTATTCACTAAAAAAGTAAAGGTAAAAGCCATAAATGATCTGTAATACTCCATAAGATCCTAAGCTCGGTTCAGTCGTAGTTACATATTTAAGGGGTCCAAGGCTTGAAGTTTTCACTAAGTGTTAAGGACTTAGTAATTTTCAAGACCTCTAAACTTTGATAATTTTTTATTTTTAGCCTTCCCGACCTTGAGACATTGATTTTTGAGTTATTTCATGTTCGGAGTTATTAAAGGCATGTCTTGGGGGAGTTTTGAGATTTTCAGACGGGCGTAGGGGAGTGTTTGGGAAGTGGAAGCAGCATACCCCTACAATTAAGCCTACAATGTAGAGCTCGCTCCACCAGACTAGGTGTCATGGTGTGGGACTTGCTCCGTCGGATTAGGGGTTGTGGCGCGGGGCTCGCTCCGCCGGATTGAGGGTTGCAGTGTGGGGTCGACTGTACATCCAACTCCTTGGTCATTGAGATAAAGGGGCAATTGGGTCTTTTTCCTCCACCCAAGTAATTCATTACACGATTAGGGGCTTTTATTGGGGCATTATTTCTCTACCCGAGTCATTCATAATACTATTGGGGGCTTTCATTGGGGCATTATTTGCCCCTTTCACTCAAATTTACTCTCAAGAAACCCTCATCCTCCCCCAAGAACAATATCCTATCCTCTTTCTCAAGAAATCAAGAGTTCAAGCTTCCAAAATCAAGAAACCCTCAATAAATCTTCAAGAAACTATCTATTAAGGTATGTGGCTATTAATCAATGGGCCCCTTTCACCCATTAAGCCCAAAAAACCTACTTTAACTTACAAGTATAAATATTATCCTACTTTATGGAATCAATCCATTAATTTTATGCTAAATCAATGAAAAGTCATGTCTACAAGTATTTCCAGGTGGATTAAGCTATTTCATGTTTTGAATTACAAGTTTCCATGTCGTAGTCCACTAATTTCATGTTAAATCCTCGAATTATGAATTTATCCATGTAATCATGTTGTTTTCTTATGTTTAATACATTTTCATGTTCAAGTTTATGGTTCTCACTGATTTTTGTGAAATGTTCAAGTTTTGGGTCTTTTAACCACGATGACATACTACAATTTTAAGCTTTGATATCGAATTTTATGATTATTCAGTGCTGGTGGGTTATGAGCACCCGATACCTATGTGTTTTACATGATTTTAGAATTTTCAAATAATAAGTCAGTTAAGCCATGAATCTTATCATTGTTCCTAGATATTTATGATCGTGATGAGCACTATCAGAAATAATGTTCAGTTAAACTTAGTTCAGTTCAGTACCAGTATCGGTTCAGTTGGGAGTAGGATTTAGCACTGAGTAAATACAGGGATGGCAAATCCCCCTTCAGTTTAGGTAGAGTCATTAGTAGTAGTCCCTATATACCAGAACTATATAGCCAATATAGGATATGAGGGGTCACATATCAGTTTAGGCTTGACTTTCTCTCACGGTCACCCATTAGTTTAGGCTTAACACCCTGGTCCTTCAGGATAATAGACTAGTGGATCCATACAGCCAGTATTAGTACCCGTGGCATGGTACTGACACCCTTCCAACTAGGATTATAGGTTGAACTCAATTAGCTCAGATTAGGGCATGTTGGTTATTTGATATCTTCTACAGTTTCAATCAGTATTTCAGTGTATCTCAGCTAAGATTTGCTTGACCAAGTGTGCAAATTATCAGTTATTCAGTTATACAGATTTTAGTCTATAGCCATATAATCCTATTGTTTTCTCATGTTTAAAATATTTCCATGTTCAAGTTCATGTTTCTCGCTTATTTTGGTGAAATGTTCATGCTTTGGATCTTTGAACCACCATTCTATACCACAGTTTTAAGCTTTGATATCATATTTTATGATTTTTCAATGCTGGTTGTTATGAACACCCGATACCTATGTGTTTACATGATTTCAGATTTTTGAAGTAATAAGTCAGTTAAGCCATGAATCTTATCATTGTACTTAGATAATTATGATCATGATGAGCACTATTAGAAATAATGTTCAGTCAAACTTAGTTTAGTTCAATACTAGTGTCAGTTCAGTTGGAAGTAGGATTTAGTATTGAGTGAATACAGGTATGGTGACTCCTCGTTCATTTATGCAGAGCCATTAGTAGCAATTCCTGAATTTCAAAACTACGTAGCCATCATAGGATATGAGGGTTACCCATCATTTTAGGCTGAACTTCTTTTCGGAGATCATCATCAGTTTAGGCTTTACACCCTAGTCATTTGGTATAACAAATAAGTAGATCCACATAGACAATGTTAGTATCCACTGAATGATACTGACAACTAGGGTTATAGGTTGGACCCTAATTATTTAATACCTCCCATAGTTTCAGCCAGTATTTCAGTGTATCTCAACTCAAGTTTGCTTGACTAAGTGTGAAGATTATCGGTTATTCATTTATATAAATTTTAGTCTTTCAGATTACAGATATCTCAGTAACATATTTACCCTTGGTCTTGCATTCTTAAATATTACATGTTTATGAATTCATGCTCAGTTATTTCATGCATTTCAGTCAGTCCTTATCTCACATACCAATACATTCAAAGTACTGACCACATACTTTTCCTTTGTGCTATGTTGTCTTATAACATAGGTTGGAATGCTTAGTTTCTCAACTGTTCTTAGATTGCTCAGTGTTACCCATCAGCAGTAGTGGTAAGTCCTCATCCATTGAGAATATGACATACTTTTATAGTTATTTCAGTATTTCTTTATGTTCAGTCAGTCGGAGTTAGTTGCGGGTTTATTCCATTAAATCCTCATGATGTTTAGAGGCTTTCAGATAAACAGTTAGAGTGTCAGTAAATTCTTTCAGTTTTTTATTAGTTGTTTTAGGCAGATAGTTTAGTTTTAGTATTTTTATCAGATATTTCAGACATGCTTTTGCTACATATTTTAGTTATCAGACTTACAGTATCTTATCAGCCTTTCCTCTGCACATGTGTTGTATTACTATTTTACTTAGTGCTTACATTAGGCACCAGCTCATGGGTTAGTTTATGGTTACTTATGTCCATAAACACTATTGCCGCGACTTGGGGGTTGCCTCGGGTTGTGAAAAAACTTGGTATCTGAGCCTAAGGTTTTAAAGTGTCATAGGGTGTCTGAAAGATGCATTGAGTAAAGTCTTGTGCATAGGTGTGAAGCACATTACACTTTTGGCCAAGAGGATATGAGACATTTTAGAAAAGTTTCTCTTCTTTCGGTGTTTATTTTGTGAAAATATACATGAGCTCTATTTAATCCATCTTTCTAACTCATCCTTTGATCCGTTTACATACAATGCCTCCCAAAACAAATAACAAAAAGAAGGAACGGGGATCAACCCACACCACCGCCTGTTCAAGAAGATCCCTTAGATGAGTATGTCTCTCATGTAGAATTCAGGACCGCTTTCACTACCCTAGTGGGAAATACAGCTATAGTTAGGATTCAAGATTTGACTCGAATGAATCCCTCTCTATTTTTTGGATACAAATCTGAGCAGGATCCGTATGAGTTTCTGGACATGGTGTAGAAACTGATAGATATCATGGGTGTCACTTTGAGTGAGAGTGCAGAGTTGACTGTATAGCAGTTGTAGGATGTAGCTCACACCTATTTTAAGTAGTGAAAAGAGGACTAAGGTGTTGAGGCAGAGCATGTAGTGTGGGAGGAGTTTTCCACAACTTTCTTAGATAGGTTCTTTCCCCTAGAGTTAAGAGAATCTAAGGTTTAGGAGTTTATAAATTTGAAGTAGGGCAATATGAGTGTGAAGGAGTACTCGCTTAAGTTTATTCAATTGGCGAGGTATGCTCCTACTATGGTGGCAGATAATAGGTCTAGAATGAGTAAGTTTGTATCTGGTTTAGCTTATAGTATGGTTAAGGAGTGTACTACCGCCATGTTGATTAAGGAGATAAACCTATCTAGACTCATAATTCATGCTTAGCATATTGAGAAGGAGAAACATATGGAGAAGGTGATATAGAACAAGAGGGCTAAAATAGGTTGTTTTAACTTTTCTCAACCAATGTCAGAAGGAGGTAGCTATTCTAAGTTTCATTAAAAACTTTTAGCCCCAGCTCCATCTTCAGGTAGTATGCCCGTGCCTAGGTTTAGGAAAGATAGTTGGGATAGGGTGCTAGGCTTTAAGTCCCAGGGTAGTATCAATAGTGGTCGTACTAATCCGCTTTGCTAGAAATGTGTTAGGAACCACCAGGGTGAGTGTAGAGTGGGTAGTAGTGTGTGTTTTGGATGTGGCGAGCCAGACCATAGGATCCAAAAATGTTCAGTGGTTGCTCAGAGTGGAAGAAGTGATCGCCAACAGGGCTAGACTAATTCTTCAGCAGCACCATCATGTAATACCCCGTATTATTCTTAGCTTAATTCAGCTCCTAGTTGCTTGCATAAGTGGCTTAAAACCTAGAAATTTCTCTAAGTGTTGGGGACTGTCATTTTTAAGACCTCTTAACTTCAAGAATTTTTAAATCGGTGTTACCAACCCCGAGGTATTCGTTTTGAGTTAATTCATATTTAGGGGTGTAAGGGGCATGTCTCAGAAATGTTTAAAATTTTTTGAACGAGGGTTGGGGCATGTTTAGATCACAAAATCTGAGAGTAAGTGCGATAGGGCTGCATTGCAGCGTTAATCCTGATGGCACCTTTATTGCATCATGGTGAGCCTTTAAAACACATTTTACTTATGAATTTAAATGTCTAATAGGCAATTATGTGTTTTCCCCTCAATCCAAGTCATCAAATTACTAATTATAATGTTGATTAGGGCATTATTTTCCTATATTCTCCAATCCTCCGCTCAAAGAAACCCTAGTCATCTCTAAAGAATATAAAATTCTATTACTTTCTCTCCAAGAAAACCAAGAATTTAAGTTCCCCAATTCAAGATCATTCAAAAAAGCATCAAGATTGGTGTTTTTTTTCAAAGCATAAGGGTTTAAGGTAAGTGTAATGTTCATTCATGTGCCCTTTTCACCCCTGGAGTTCAATAATCCATTTTATTATTAAATTATGAGTTTTTACATGACTTAGTTAAACTATCTCCATGACTCTCTCGTTCTTTCAATTTCAAGTTAAGATTTCAATTGTTTTCATGTGGATTGGATTATAGAATGTTTCAAATATTATGGTTTCCATATCATGTTTATGCAAATCAGAATAAATCTTCAACTTATGATTTTGTCATGTGATCATGCTACCTCATCATGTTTAAAAGCATCCCTATGTTAAAGTCTTAATCTCTATGTGTTTGATGAAATGCCAAAGTGATGGATTTTTAATAATGATTCCCTATTATGGTTTTCAAATCTTGTATATGTCCTTATTATTATTTCCATTCAGTGCTGGTGGGTTATGAACACCCAATACTTAGCTGTTAACATAATTTTAGTATCTTTAGAATGATTTCAGATATACCTTGAGCATTATCATTCAGTCAGTTATTATGATCAGTTGTTTGTTCAGTTAACTTAGTTCACTCCATTAATTAGCTTCAATTCAGTTGGGAGTAGGATTTAGTACCATTGTCGCAACTAAGAGCTAGCCTCAGTTCATGACAAAACTTGGTATCAGAGCCTAAGGTTTTATAGTGTCCTTGGGAGTTTGAAATCCGTATTGAGTAGAGTCTTGTTCGTGGGTGTGAAGTGCGCCAAACTTATGGACAAGAGGCTACAAGATGTTTTAGGAAAAGTTTCCCTTCTTTCAGTATTCATGTTGCACAAAAGAGCATGAGCTCTATTTAAACTCTCTTTCTGACTTATTCTTCCTTTCGTTCACAGACAATGCCTCCTAAAAGAAACAACAGAAGAATAAATAAAAATTAGCCTGCACCTCTACTTATTCAGGAATATCCCCTGAATGAGCATGTTTGTCATGCCGAGTTTAGAGTTGCATTCACTCCCTTAGCTCACTCAATAGATGATAAGAACAATTAGCTGGCTATTGCCCCAGCTAATCTAGGGGAAAATATAATTGCATCGATTTAAGATTTCACCCGAATGAATGATGTGTGTGCATACACTACCACATTTGAGGCTTTTAACTGAGAATAATTGCAAAGTATTAAGCAAATTTTGTATTTTTTATTGTTTTATATTTGATTTTGCAGTGAAAGTCAAGAGGAAAGAGAACCAACAATAATGGAAGTAAAAGAGTTGAAATATGAAGCAAATAGAAGAGAAGTGTGGCTGACAATATTCCTGATAAGTCATCAGTACTCTGATAGGTTATCAGCTTCATCGTTAGCCTTAAACAGAGAATGGGATTCAATTGGAAGAAGTGATGACGACATGTGATAAGCCGTCAGCCTTAGACTGAGTATGGGAGCTGAGGCGGAGAAGTGATGACATTGTCTGATATGTTATCACAGTTTTGATAAGCCGCCAGGTTTCACCGTTAGCCTTAAGCAGAAATTGTCAAAATTAAAGTAGTGCTGACGATTTCCGTGATAAGTCTTTAGCCTCCTTATAAGGCATCATGCATGTCGTCACCTAATCCAAGAAGAACACTGAACTCTGTGATTTTGTTTCCATAATTAGACCGAAGTATTAAAGCATAGTTTAGGGTTTTATCAGGAAGGGGGAACCTATTTTGGAACATACGTATTTTGTTATTTTCTCTTTAGTTTTCTTGGCTTGAACAAAACAATTAACTTTGAAGAGATTATCATCAATATTTTGGGATTTCTACATTGATCTAATATGAGAAACATCGTTGCTATTCATCTTGCTGTAATTTCATCTTTCAAATTATGAATTCAAATTGTTGTATCTATTATTACATTATGAGTGTCTAAATCCCTTTAACCCGAATTATGGGATCTATGGGTTAGGTCCTGGTAAGTTGCTAAGTGTTCAAGATTCTAAAGGTAATAGGACTCCTTGATAATTCCAAGGTTTTAATTATTGTCTATTGGTTGCAAACGATAGATAGCACCTGCTTTGATTTGCTTGAGATAAGAAATCAACTATAGTAGGAAGTGAAGTATTGATAGGGACGTGGAAGCTGTTCGTTCTGTTTAATAATTGACATTGTAACAAGGTTAATTAACCTGAGGTGAAGTCTGGTCAATGAATATAAATTCCCTAAGTCTGAGAGGATTAGGTAATTAAATGCTTAAGTAGGTTGATAGACATTTAGGCATAACTTCAATAAAGACAATCTATTGTTTCTACCTATCGTGAGAATCTTGAATCACTATTAGCATCTGTCAAGTACCAAAACCTATAGTTAAAATAATTCTGGTTTTCCATAAACTCTTGATTACAAACACTAAAACTAAAGTGACCAATAATTATTTGCTAAATTCTCATAACCCCCAATTTACCATAAACTACTAATTATCAGTTGATTAACTCGCATACAACTCAGATTCACACCATATTACATGTGGGATTCGACCCCAACCTAGTTGGATTATCTATTGACAACGATTGCTTGCATTCTCACATGAGAGGTATAGTTTGAGCATTATTAAAAATGGCGCCATTGTCATGGAGTATGGTTGTAAATTGATATTTGTGTACGCTAATTGAGTGTTAGTCAAGTTTCCTAGTTTTACGTTTATTTGTTGTTTTTGTTCATTGCTGGATATTTGTAGTATATGCCAAGAACCAGAAGTTTTGGAGAACCATTATTACCATTTAATCCAGAACTACAATGAATTGGAAGAATGGTAGACCAACAGGAGGATGAAAGGTTAGTAGCCTTAGCTAGAGCTCAGGTGAATGTGCAGAATATCGGTCAACAAGTACGGCGTCCAAATCCCGAGGATGAAGATTGGGGGGATGAGGAGTTGCTAAACCCTGGTAACCCAAGGCGTGCAGAGCAAGTAGCTGTACTAGTACAACGTAATGCTAATAGGAATCGTCCGTTCCAAGGAAGATAAGATTACCAGCCGATCTAGTATGACCTTAATGATGATGATGATAGAATGGATGGAGCAGGTGCAACGGGTGCAACTATTCCTCCACCGTTGGAACCTGGGGCGAAATTCAACATTACGAGTACTATGATTCAACTCCTCAATCTGAAGGGGTTGTTTGATGGTCTTCTTGGGGATGACTCGAACTTGCATCTGGTGAACTTTGTCACCATCTGTAAATCTTTTGAAAAATTAGGAGTGGGTTAAAATGTTATCCATTTGAGATTGTTTCTGTTGTCTCTGTCTGGGGAGGCAACATTATGGCTTAACGAGCTGACACCCAATTCTATAACCAACTGGAGGCCGTTGAAAGGAGCTTTCCTAGAAAGGTTCTTTCCACCTTTCAGGAGGGTACAGTTGAGGGATAAGATCAGCAACTTTAGACATCTCCCAACTGAAGCCTTCCATGAAACCTGGGAGAGATTCAAAAAGAAGCTGAAGTAATGTTCGAACCACAATATGACAGACATACACTTGATGGAGACTTTATGCAGGGATCTTAACTCTATAACAAAGGTAATTGTAGATAATGCTACTGGTGGTTCATTTGTTGATGTTATATTCCCAGAAGCTTCAGAAATGCTACAGAGAATGACCAAACAGAGTCGGGCATGGTATACCAGAGACTGTGGTAGCAAGCCCCACTATTTTTATAGGTATGACTACAGAACAATGTAGAAAAGACGAGGAGCATGACCAAGACATGGCTCACCTAAAAATACAGATGGACTTGCTAACCAAGCATTTGCTATCAGGTAAGATTGAGAAGATGAAAGTTGTGGGATCTCAAGATAGAGTTGATGCTAATCTAGAAGAAGAGGCAAATTATGTTAATAATCAGGGTGGTTTTGAGGAAATAGCCAAGGGAATCAAGGTCGAAATTATTATGATAAGCCTGGATATAAGAATTAGGAGCAAGGAAATTAGACGAGCAATAATGATAGGAATGGGCTATATGTCCCTCCTAGAAATCATGAGGCTGCTACAACAAGTTTTGAAAAGATGTCCATGGAGGACATGATGGCTAAATTGTTAAAGAGAGTGGAGGCTACCAACTCAGGTGTGACTACCATGAAGACCGATCTATCATTGATTAGTTAGTTTGTAAAAGCGCACTCTACTTTGATCAAGTAGCTGGAACAACAAATGAGCCAACTCTTTGCAGTGCTGAATCAGCGGAAGAGTGGAACATTACCTAGTGATACACTCTAGAATCCACGAAATGATGGATTATGTACGACGATTACCACTAGAAGTGCTAAGATATTACCCGGTCCTTCTGTGGGAAAAAATGTAGTTGATGAGGTAGTTGATGATGAACCAGAAGAAGGTGTTCCAATGGAGTCTGAGAAGCTAGATGGTTTTGATGATGCTCTAAAAAGGGGAAAGAGAAAGAGAGAGAAGGAGAATGAGGTAGTGGTAAAAAGTCTACCAAGACCACCACCTTCCTTTCCTTAATGATTGTAGAAAACAGCTGATGATACAAAGTTTAGTAAGTTCATGATGATGTTGAATCAGTTAACAATAAATGTGCCTTTGGTGGAGGCACTTGAGCAAATGTCAGGATACACTAAGTTTATGAAAGACCTTATCACGAAGAAACGGAAGGTTAGCCATGAGCCAGAGGACAATCTCTATCATTGTGGTGCTATCTCCACAAGGTCTTTAGTACAGAAAAAAGGGAGACCCAGGAGAATTTACCATCCCATGCACTATTGGGTCCCTAAATTTTACAAAATCTCTATGCGATTTGGGAGCCAGTATAAACCTAATTCCACTTGCTGTGTACAAGAAGATGGGTTTGGGGGATCCTACCCCGACAAACATACAGTTGGTGATGGCGAATAGGTCTGTAAAGTGGCCATTACGCATATTACATGATGTATTGGTAAAGGTGGATGACTTTATACTGCATGCTAATTTTGTAGTCCTATATTATGAGGTGGACTTTGAAGTACCCATAATCCTGGGAGACCATTCCTTACAACTAGGAGAGTGATAGTGGACATGGAGCTGAATGTGCTGAAGTTTAGGTTTAATGACAAAGAAGCAAGATTCAAAATACACTCATCCATGACCCAGCAAAAGGAGATGAGTGTTTGCTATATCGTGGATATATTCTATGAAGATGGTAAAGAGATATCAACAGGTTGTATTGACGAAGTCTGAGTAGTCAAGATAACCAAGTCATTCCATGACATTAAATCAGACGCTATTGGGAGGCAACCCAAAATTTTTATATTCCAGCAAAGTATTTATTTTTCTAGTTAGGTTCTAGTTCAAAGAAGGTGGAATCAATGTATCCAGCTAAGTATTCCTGATGACATATTTGATGGGCTGTCATAATTGTGATAAGCCGTCAGATCCGTTGTCAAAGAAATCAAACTTGAGGCAAGTTCTGTTAAGGCTGATGACATTCGTGATAGGCTATCACAAGTGTGATAAGCCGTCATTCTTTGTTGTCAGAAAGCCTAAAAGAGTAGCTGAAATTTTGGGCCAAATTAAAAATATTTGACCCGACCCACAACTTTGTCTTTCCACCTTCCCACGTATTTCTTTTTTTTCTTTAAGTTTTATTTCCTTCCATATTTTGTTTATTTTCTTCCCTTTCTAAAGTATTTCCAAGTAAAACAAAAGAAAACTTCCTTCCTTCTGAGTGTAGGCTGAAGTCAAAATCAAGAGTTCTTCTTTCATCTACCTCCTCTTACTCATGTAACCAAGTTGAAGGCACTTATCAGGTATGCTCAAAACCTAACTCTTGTCTCCAGTTGGTAAGTAATAAACTAATGTGACCAAGGTTCCCAAGAATATTGAGTCAAGTTTAGCTTGCCAATGT
>NC_061117.1:76945301-76986696 GCF_002878395.1 Capsicum annuum | reverse complement strand
AAAAAAAGGTACCAAGGGAAGTGTACCTCAGAGACTCTTCGATGAGGGCTTCGATTATGAGGAGGAGGAGCCACTACTCAAGAATAAAAAGAAAAATAAAAGCCCAAAAAAGCCTTCACCACCTCTACCAGTTGAGGTGGAGAAGAGTGAAGAGATTGATACAGAGCCAACAATATTTGAACATACAACTTCCGAGCAGATGACCTCTGAGCAACAAGAGTCTGAACATGCTGAATCTGAAGAGCATAATTCAGATCATCTTGATTTCGAGGAACATGAGTCTGAGAAAAATGAATATGAGGGACCATCATCTGAGTCCCCTTTTTTCTGAGCAACAAGATGATGAAGAATCTTTGATTCAGCAAACTCTGGTTAAATGCAAGAACCCCGGGGTTCGAGATAGTGCTAGGTGGTAAATTCCTAAGGAACAAAAAATCTTCTACTTCTAAGAACTGAAAGAAGAACTATTAAAAGGCCCATCTTTGAAGAAAAGAGGATCATCACTATGGGGTTGAGCAAATACCCTAAAGTGGAGCAGAGATTTTGAGACTATGACTTGGGATGGACTGCGAAAGGAGGAAGCTCATTTTGCCCTACACTAGTTTGGGAGTTCTATGCAAACTATCAGGATCGATTGGAGAATATGTGTAAAGAAGGACAGAAATCAGTGGATCAACCTTTGTTGGATAAAGTTCCAGTACGGGGTGTGATGGTGGATCTCTCAGAAACAACAATCAACAAATTTCTTCAAGGCCCAGAATTCACTCCTCAGGCCACTTCACCTACATTCTATGCTCTACTGAAGCATCGTGTAAATCAACAGTCATAGGTAGCCACACTCATAGCTTAGGGGAAACCTGAATGGCTGACTAACCCGAATGAAAGGATTTTTAAGGCCTCCCTGACTCAAGAGGTAAGGTTCAGGTGGGGTGTAGTGCACACCCATTTGATGCCAACTAAGGGAGATAATATTATTGGAGACAACAGAGAAATGTTGGTTGCAAGTCTTGTGGCTTAGATCAAGTTAAACTTCAGGGAGACCATTGCTGAGGAGATGAGAATTTGATTCTTAAGGCTCGACACAGAATATCCTTTCCCTTGTCTAATTACAAGGTTAAGTACGGCAACCCATGTACCTGAGGTTGTAGGGTTAGATGAAGAACTGCTTGCCAGAAGACCCACAACCCCATTTGATATGATGAAAATCAACCGAGATTGACACTTGACAGAGGAGAAGGGCTTGAAACAGACCCACAAGTTACAGGTACCAGTTAAGCACCTAATGTAGCGGTGCAGGGTTCTGAGGCAGCAACATCGACCTCTTCAGCAATAGCTGATTCAGTGCCTAGAAATGAAATAAATCCTTCAGCTGCTATGTCTATCACCAAATTTGCCTTCAACCTTATGAATTTCAGGAGAGTGGCAAATAAGCTAAGTTGTGCGAGGCTCAGATGCAACTTTTTTTCAAGTAATTTACCTCTACGGTAGACAAGAGGATTAAGGTTGCACTAGAGCCCTTTCGAGCCTTGCCTAGTCGAATTGATGAATTAGAAAATCATTTTAATACATAGGTAAGAGAAATGTCAGGCTCAAACCTTGCATAATTTAGAGCAGCCCTGGACAAGGTGAAGGCGAATGTTCGAGTATTACAGCAACACTAACTTATGGTGTTGGCAGATCTGGCTATTGATGAGTATGAGGGTGAAATCCCATTGCTTGATCTCACGGGGAACCAATGAAAAAAAAGAAGAAGAAGGGTGAGAAGAAAGGTAAGGGTAAGAGAGAAATGCCTGATAGTGATAAAGAAAGAAAAGTAGAGTAGAGAGCAAGAAAGAAGGCTAAAAAAGAGAAGACGAGGAAGGCGATAATTAAGTCACTAGCTGACAATGAATAATGGGAGGAGTCCCTATGAGTGAGAGCCGTGAGTACCTCAACTAGTAGGCCTCCAACAACTGCTAGACCAGATGTGTCTGAATGGGAGAGAGGAGGAGGGACTCTCGAAGGAGATAAGGCAGCTGAAGATACAGCAGCAGGGTCAGGAACCCATGATCCCTGTGCTTGATCTACTCTAGGTATAAGGTGAGTTGTTGTTGTAATATTTTCTAGTTGACTAGGAGAAATACAAGTTGTCTAATTCTTTAACTGTGTTATTTACATCTAATTGTGACCACTGCTTATCTTTGTATGGTATTAGTTATAGTACCTTGATAACCATTGCTAAATAATTACATGAACCGGATAAGTAGTAACTTGTGATATACTTGTGTGCCATGTGCGTGTGAGATTTTACTTAGTTCCCTTTGTATGTTGGATTCAGAACTTGCTCGGTTAGTCTTACCTAGGTTGAAGGATAGGGGTTAGGAAAGGAACATAGGCCGTTTTGATATTAGCCCACTTTAGCCTAAATGACCTTCCCTATATGCATAATATCCCTTGATTCTTATTTTGAGCCTCAAGAGCCTATTTCTTTTTATGATACCTATCACCATTCCATTTTAATGTCATAATAAATTTGTTTTGGCCCTGGTCCTCTTTGGTCATTGTGCACCTTGACTTAAGCAAATGTCCTAAGATAAGGGTGGCTATCGTTGCGTGATGAAAAATGAGTATGAAAAAAAGGTAGAGTAAAATAAAAGAATAAAAAGTTGGGTGCGGTGGAAAAGAGCAAGAATAGAAAAGTGGTGAAAAAGAAAAAGTGATTGTAGAGAATAACCGCACCCATTCTGAATAAGTTTGATTTAGAAAAGAGAAGAATAGAAAAAAGGCTAATGAGTGAAACCCCAAAAGCTAGTGTAGTGTCAAGGAGGCTTAGTCACTTTAAATATCATCTAGTATCATACCATCCCCTAGCCTACATTGCAATCCTAAGAGAAGACCTATAGTGATCTTAGCTGACCTGTCTGAAGATCTTGGTATTGAAAATAAGGACAAGCCTATGGTATTCGGCATACATTGATTGGAACTTCATTCTGAGAGTGAGTGTCTTGTGATTGTCCCCATGGTTACATATGTGATGTCTAATATAAGTGTAATGGGACTTCTTTGTAGTGAGGGCACACTGGTTACGTTACTAGTTACTAACTTGTTTGGATAGTGTAAGATTGATACATGCATGGTTGTTGTTGCTGATTTGATGCCATATCTTGATTCTTGTGTGTCCCGTTGTTGCTCTTCAATAACATACACAGCTGTTTGTAAATTAATTAACCTTAGAGATGGTGAAGATATTTTGAGATAATGTGGATAGTTTACTACTGAATGTACTAAGTGGAAGGGCCAAGTTTCCAGCTGTAAGCAAGTAAATGAAGGAGATTTTCTAAAATGTTTGCAACAAAGGAAGCATGAGAAAAATCTACCAAGTACGAGATATATATGATCACTTTTTCTTTTTGTGACATGTCATGGTTCGGCAGATCTATTCACTTTTGCTTTCATACGTTTATTTGTTTTTATAGTATTTGTTAGTTTGGTGTATACATTATTGGCTACAAATTATTAAGTGCCAAGAGTATTGCTAAGGCCGAAGATTTGAGTTTTGAGCATATAATGTGAATTTTGGGCAGTACACACTAAACAAATTTAAATGAATTAAAAAATGAATTACTTAACAAAAAATTAAGCCAAATAAGAATAATTAAATTCAATAACCGATTTAAATAAAATATAAAATACCTTACTTCCTTAGAATAGTACAATCAACTTCAAATAGCAACTACGAAATATAATTAATAAAAAAAAATATTTGGTGAGGAATCTAATAAACCCTTTTAGTTGTAGTAGCTCTCCAATGTAAAGTAATCTTTTTGCTTATGAAAAATATTTTTACAAATTGTCCATACATACCAAACCATTCATATATAGATAGAATGACTATTGGAAAAATAAATATCATTATATGAATTTTAGTAGTCAAGATGTGAATAAGATAATTGATGTACCCTCATTATTAATTAAATAAAATAAAAAGAATCATAACATCAAACTTTTGGTGTTTTTAAGTGTCCCGTGGTAAATGGAATGGACTAGTCTTATTTTGTTCATTCCTCACCTCATTAGCCAAATTTTGGAATTAGTTATGTTTAATGTTTATTTATTTAAACTATAATATTAGAGTTAGACTCATCCCTATCTTGGTTTATCTAAATTCAAGTATTATATTTTGTACACTCAATAATAAGGTATCTGTAATGCCCTAAAATCTAGTTCCCGAAATGCCACACGGTGCTCTGAACTACAAGTAGTCTTGAGCTGACCCTGGCTGCCTTTTTACATATCTGAATCTCATCATAGAGAAATATAAGTTAAAATCATGATAAAATGCAGAAAACTATCTGAATATATCCGAAAGTACTAATCTCATCAATCTGATTAAACAAATACTGAAAAAAAAGGTCTGAATAGGACAACTAAGATCTAAGACTAAATTTCGTAGTCCGATAAGCCTCTACTATATGAATCTATAGAGTTAATAGGACAGGCCCCAGCTGACTCAAACTGTTTGAAAAAAACAAGGGACATCTACTAATAAAATAAAACATGAATAGCTAAGTCCTCAAACTATGAGGAGTCACCAACTATAGGGATGTAGATGAGATGCTTGAAAATCACTGTCGTTGCTGAGAATGAGCACCTGAACCTATATTATGAGACAATATAGCATATAGACATATATGTGGATTAGTACTTTGATGATGTACTGAGTATATGGGGATGCTTGCAATAAATAACCAATATCAGCACAGTTTATAAAATCATGCATGCTAAATATAAATGACTCACAGAAGCTTGGGAAAATCTAAAATTTGAAAGTCAAAATCATGAATAACAAGGTATATAGTCTAAATCTTGTGAGTCATTACACTTAGTTATGAAATTTGTAGTCTGTTCTCATTCTCAAATCATATAGTCTAAGTGGAATTGTAAGTCTATATAGAAAATACTCTATCATTTTGTTTGAAAGGAAATTCTTTCAAAACTGTTCTGTAAGGGAGATCTTTCAAAGCTTTAGGAAAAAAATTTTATCCAAAGGGAATTCTTTCAAAGCTCTTCTTTACTAGTAGGGAAAATACTCAAAAACTGTTTATTTACTTTTACTAGCAGGGACGTTCTCTTAACTGACATAAACCATGTGAGCTATAATGGTGTCCAACGTCTCATCCTCCTAAGGAAGAAACCACACATTGGGGAGAGGTGTCATACTCTTGCCAGGGAGTATAACCTAATCTATATGATTGATTGCTAGCTAAATCAGTCATCCATATCTGATGGGAATATCTAAATCTATACCTACATTGGCTACATAGTTCTAGGTACTACTCCCTTATTATCTATATGCTCACTATGATGGAAATCCACTTTTAAAATCTATCATAAGGGTTTATCTAAAACCAATTATGCATCTTTTTGATATATATTGTACTCAAATCTAAAATTTGTTTCTATAAACTGTAGTAAATTCTGAAAAGTGGATTCCATAGCTAAACCGAGGATCTAAAGGGTTTATCTAAAACCAATTATGCATCTTAATTTATGCTCAATTCAATTAAAAAGCTACAAACAGTGTCTCAAATCATGCTCATGGTATTCAAAAATCATAGAAGAACATTATTTAACTAAACAAAAACATGAAATTTCATAATTCAATCAAATCATACTCAAAATCATCAATAAGATACTTTGGGCATAAACCGTAATTTCAAATAATGAGAAATTTTCTTTAAAATATAATTTTGGGTACAAGGACAAAATGATTGTCCTTGTTCATAACCACACATACCTTAAATGATGAATAAGATAAATAATCTTGCTTTTTGAGATGCTATTTGAGCTCTTAAATGAAGATTCTTGGATCTCTTAGTCTAGGGATCTTAAATCTTGAAACAATTTGTGAAAAGAATGGTGGAATCTTGAGTTTCTTGGAGATGAATGTTGAAGCCTAGGGTTTTGGATGAGAGTAATTTTGATGAAACTTAGCATATAATGCTTCTAAAAGGCTTTAATCTTGAGTTTGGACGGATTGGGAGTTGGGGAAAAGTCCAAAATACCCCCTTTAACTCCTGAACAAAACTGGAAAAATAAACTGGGATCCCAATTTTTTCCCTTTGCGCGACGTCCCACTATCGCGCCAAGCCACTGGAAAATGCCAACTAGGAAAATGCATGGTGGCACGACGTGGTGGTATCGCATTTCCACCTTGGATGGGAACTGGACAAATGGTCCGATGCAACAATATCGTTGTCCTTCATTGGATTTGGACAATTGGGAATTTGGCTCTCTCCGCGATGCGCCAATATCGCGGAGGGCCACTTGAAATTTACTATGATCATTTAAACCTTCCCCACGATGCGCAAAACACCAAAATGACGATGTTTTACGACTTGAACTTAAAATAGCCATAACTTCTTACCCGGTTGTTGGATTTAAGTAAATCTTATATCGTTGGAAAGCTTATTCGATTTCCTACACCATGGAAAGTTAAGATCTAAAGAATTCCACACAAAATAAACATCATTCATTCTAAGAGATAATCTTTAACATTTTTGGGGATGAGCTTTAGCTAGGAAAATCTTGGGGTATTACAACATCACCCTCTTGAGAAAATTCATCCTGGAATACTGCTAGATAAGTAAAAATTTCTTAGGAGTATGAGAGCATAAGATAGCATGCACAACTGAAATAATCTGAATATCTAAATCTAAATCATTCTGAGCTTCTGAGTAATCTGTGAGTGCATGAACTTACATGAGGACAACTATATAGCTAAATCTATGATTAGAAAAGGGCTGAATTAAGGAAGAGTATTACCTTCGGTTAAATCTGAGGTTACAAAGAAGAGGTGAGGGTACTTGGCTTGTATATCTACTTCTGCTTCCCAAGTGGCACCCTCAACAGACTGATTTCAGAAAAGAACTTTGACTAAGGAAACTTCTTTGTTCCTTAGTCTATGGATATGATGATCTAGAATCTTAACTGGAGTCTCTTCGGATGAAAGGTTATTCTTAATATCTGAGATTTTTAAAGGAACTACAATGGTGGAGTCACCGATACTCTTCTTAAGCATAGAGACTTGGAATACAGAATGAACGGATGGCAACTCAAGCTCATATGCTACTTTCCCAACACGACTCAAAATTCTATAAGGGCCAACATACCAGGGACTAAGCTTCCCCTTCTTGCTAAATCTTTTTACCCCTTTCATGGGTGGAATCTTTAGATACACTAAATCACAAATTTCAAACTCAAGGTCCCTTCTTCTCACATCTGCATAGGATTTTTGACGACTCTGGGTTGTTTTCAATTTCTCTCTAATCAGCTTAACTTTCTCCAAAACCTCAAACACTGAATCAGGCCCAAGAAAAGTGGCCTTACCCACTTCAAACAAACCTATGGGTGATATACATATAAAGAGCTTCAAATGGATCCATCTGAATGCTAGCATGGTAACTGTTGTTATAAGAAAACTCAATTAATGGAAAAATCTCATCCCAATTTCCCTTGAAATCAAGAGTACATGCCCTCAACATATCTTCTAAAGTTTTGATGGTCCTCTCTTCTAGACCATCTGTCTGCGGGTGAAAAGTTAAACTAAGATGAACTTAGGTACTAAGACCCTTCTGAAAAGCTTTCTCAAACTGGAAAGTAAACTGAGTACCGCTATCCAAAATGATTGATAAGGGAACTCCATGTAATCTGACTAACTCTCGAATATATATCTTAGCATAATCTTCAGTTGTATAGGATGTATGAACTGGCAATAAATGAGCTGACTTAGTCAATCTGTCTATAATAACCCAAATCGAATCATGATGATGACACGGTTGGGGTAAACCAGTCACAAAATCCATATTCACCTCTTTCTACTTTCAAGTGGGGATACCAAACTCTTGAAACGTACCACCAGGTCTTTGGTGCTCTACCTTAACCTGTTGACAAGTTGCATACTTAGCTACGAACTCTGCTATATTTTTTTTCATATCACTCCACCAATATATTTCTCGTAAGTCATGGTACATCTTTGTAGCATATGGATGAATAGAATATTGTGCACCATGTGCTTAAGCCATAATTCTTTGCCTCAAATCATTAACACATGGAATAAAAAATCTACTTTGGTTCCTCAACACACCATCTCCCCCTTGAGAGAAAACCTCTACTTTTTAGTCTTTAACTGACTCTTTCTGTTTGACCAAGCTAGAATCCTTATCTTGATTCTCCTTTACTTTTGTAACTAGAGAAGATTTGAAACAACTCTGAACCCAAATATTACCTTCAGCTGAATCAACCAACCTAACACCCAATCTATCCAGACGATGAACTTCCAGAGCTAACTTTTTCTTACCATTCTCCACATGAGCGACACTTCCCATAGACAACCTGCTAAGGGCATCTGCCACTACATTGGCCTTACCTGGATGATACAACAGATTCATATTATAATCCTTTAACAACTCTAACCACCTTCTATAACAAAAATTCAATTCCCTCTGAGTAAAAATATACTGCAAACTTTTGTGGTCTGTGAACACATCCACATGAACACCATATAGATAGTGTCTTCAGATTTTCAAAGCAAACACCACAACAACTAATTCCAGATCGTGGGTTGGGTAATTCTTTTTATGAGGCTTCAACTGTCTAGAGGCATAGGCTATGACTTTACCCCTCTATATCAAAACACAACCCAAACCAACTCTAGAGGCATCACAATAAATAATAAAAAAATTGGTACCATCAGGTAAGGCTAACATTGGGGCTAAAGTGAGTCGAGTCTTCAACTCTTGAAAACTCTTCTCGTAGGAATCTGACCATAGAAACATAAATTTCTCATAGGTCAACCTAGACATGAGAGGTGCAATAGATGATAAACCTTCAATGAAATAGCAGTAACAGCCAGCTAGACCTAAGAAACTCCTAATATCTGATGGAGAGATAGGTATAGGCTAATTTCTTACAACTTCTATCTTTTTGGGATCAACTCTAATGCCGTCGACAGAAATAATATAACCAAGAAATGCTACTGATCTTAGCCAAAACTCACAATTGCTGAATTTGACGAACAATTGGTGATCTCTAAGAGTTTGGAAGACAGTCCCAAGATGGTCTATATGGTCATCCTCACTACAGGAGTATACGAGGATATCAACTATGAACACTGTGACAAACATATCTAAATACTGCTTGAACACTTGATTCATGAGGTCTATGAAAGCTTCTAGAGCATTGGTTAGCCCAAAGGACATGACTAGAAACTCAAAATGACCATAGTGGGTTCTTAAGGCAATTCTTGGAATATCACATTCCCTAAATTTAAGCCAATGATAGCCAGATCTAAGGTCTATCTTTGAGAAATAACTTGCACCTTGTAATTGATCAAACAGGTCATCAATTCTAGGAAGAGGATATTTGTTCTTGACTGTGACCTTATTAAGCTAACGATAGTCAATCCACATACGCAAGGAACCGTCTTTCTTTTGAACAAATAGGACGGGACTGCCCCATGAAGAAACACAAGGCCTTATGAAACCCTTATCTAAAAGATCTTTGAGTTACTTCTTCAACTCCTTAAGATCAGCAGGAGCCATATGATATGGAGGAATAAAAATAGACTGAGTATCTGGGAGAAGGTCAATACCAAATTCTCTCTCTATCGGGAGGTACTCCTGGGAGATCTTCTAGAAAGACATCTGGAAACTCGTTTACCATATTGACTGACTGAACTGCTGGGACCTCAGACTTAGTATCTTTAACTCGAACTAGGTGATAAATACAACCTTTGGATATCAAATTTTTGGCCTTAATATAAGATATGCAATGACTCTTAGGCGACACTGAATTACCAGACAACTCAAAGGTTGGCTCATCTGGAAATTAAAACTTCACCCCTCGAGTGAGACTATCTATAGAAGCATAATAGGAATGGAGCCAATCCATACCAAGAATAAGGTCAAAATCAACCATAACTAACTTTATCAAGTCTGCTAACATGACTTTATGAAGGACAATGATAGGACACTTCTTATAAATTTGCTTAGAAACAACTGACTCACCTACTGGGGTAGAAACCAAGAAAGGCTCAGGAATCTTTTTAGAATTTATCTCAAAATTCACAGCAACTAAGGGGTCACATAATAAAAACTTGACCCAGGGTCTAACAAATCATAAACATCAAAATGGAAGAGATGAATCATACTAGTAACAACATTTGGGGAATCTTCCTTCTCCTGGCGGGATGGTAAAGCATAAAACTTGTTCTAGTTTTGACCGTCAATAGTACTGGATCATGCACCCTGAGGAAGGGCTGGGAGACCTAGAGGAGCTGGTGCACTATTAGCCTAAGTTTGGGGATAATCATCTTTATTTCCCTGCTTAACATGCAGACAGTATTTAATGTTGTGACCCAACTTACCATATCCAAAACAACCTTTCTGGCCAGCGAAACACTCACCAGGATGATTTTTACCACACTTAGCATACAGAGGATAATTGGGCCTAGCACCGACACTACTCTAAGATCTGGACATAGAAGACTTACTCCACTGTTCTTGCCTATTTCTAGGTATAGGAGCACTTGTTGAAGAAGGTGCAGCTATAGATGAATGATTCTAAAATTATGAATGATTTCCTCCTCTAGACCTATTCTGACCATGATCAAACTATCCTGTTCTAGCCCTCTTATTTACTCTATCTCTTTTCTTCATCTCTTCTGCCTTAATATTCTGAGCATGCATCATCAATCTAGAAAGACCCATGTCTCTATTATGCATAGCAGTCCTACACTTCTTAACCATTAACCCAGACACACCTGTCACAAACTTACTCATGCTTGACCTAGGGTCAACCATCTGATCAGGGGCATACTTAGACAACTGGCTGAACTTGAGGCAATACTCCTTCACTATCATAGAGCCCTTACCTCAGGTTCATGAACTCTTCTATCTTAGCTTCCCTTATCTCAAGTAGGAAGAACTTGTCTAAGAATACACCTTGAAATATCTTCCGAGTCATGGGAGCTGCATTCTTCTCTCTACTCTTCTTCCATATCACTACCCAATCATAAGCAACATCCTTCATCCGATAGGATGCTAATTATACCCTCTCCTCTTTAGACACATACATAATTTAGGTGATCTTTTTCACCTTATCAAGATACAGCTATGGGTTCTCACCTACTTTCGGCCCAAAGAATTCTGGCGGGTTTATTCTCATAACATCTCAAATTTGGATTGTGGCTAAATCCCCATCCTGTTGAGGCAAGGCTGCAGCCTAATGGTTACCCTAAACATTAGCTATCACAGCTTAGGCTAGTTCCTGAAAAGCTGCTTGAAACTCTAGATGTGACATATTCTCATTCAAAGGATCTGCAGGCTAAGGTGACTAGTTATCATTTCTATGGGCATTAGCTCTGCGAGAAGGCATATTCTGTCATAAAAGAGTATGAGTTAATAAAAAATAAAGACAGCTATAAGCATGATGGATTACGAAAGAAAAGAAACGATTTTCCTAAAGTACTCAATAGACTCTTGCTCATAGATGTGGTGTACTTCACACCAATGATCAAGACTCTATGTAATACGACTTGTCTGAATCCCTAGGACTCTCTTAACCTGGATCTAATACCAAGTTTGTAATGCCCCAAAATCTATTTCCCGGAATGCCACACGGTGATCTGAGTGGCAAGTAGTCCTGAGCTAACCCTGGCTACCTTTTTACATATCTGAATCTCATCATAGAGAAATATAAGTATAAAATCATGATAAAATATGGAAAACTATCTGAATATATCTAAAAGTACTAATCTCATCAATCTAATTAAACAAATACTGAAAAAAAGGTCTAAATAGGACAACTAAGATCTAAGACTGAATCTGGTAGTTGATAAGCCTCTACTATAAGAATCTAAAAAGTCACTAGGACAGGCCCCAGCTGACTCAAACTGTCTGAAATAAATAAGGGATATCTACTAATAAACTGAAACATGAATAGCTAAGTCCTCGAACTATAAGGACTCACCAACTCTAGGGAATGTAGATGAGATGCCCGAAAATCACTGTCGCTGCTGAGACTGAGCACCTGAACCTACATTATGAGACAATGTAGCATATAGACAGATATGTGGATCAGTACTTTGATAATGTACTGAGTATATGTGGGTGCATGCAATAAGTAACCAATACCACACAGTTTATAAATTCATGCACGCTAAATGTATATGACTCACAGAAGCTTGAGAAAATCTGAAATCTAAAAGTCAAAATCATGAATAACAAGGCATATAGTCTAAATCTTGTGAGTAATTACACTTAGTTATGAAATTTGTACGCTTTTCTCATTCTCAAATCATATAAGATAAGTGGAATCTGCAAGTATAGATAGAAAATACTCTATTATTTTATTTGAAAGGAAATTCTTTCAAAACTGTTCTGTAAGGGAGATTTTTATAAGCTTTAGGGAAACATTTCATCTTAAGGGAATTCTTTCAAAACTTTTCTTTACTAGTAGGGATGATACTCAAAAACTATTTATTTACTTTTAGTAGCAGGAAGGTTCTCTTAACCGACATAAACCATGTGAGCTATCATGAAGTCCAACGTCTAGTTCTCCTAAGGAAGAAATCTCATGTTGGGGAGAGGTGTCATACTCTTACTAGGGAGTATAACCTAATCCATATGATCGATCACAAGCTAAATCTTTCATCCATATCTAATGGGAATATCTGAATATGTACCTACATTGGCTACGTAGTTCGGGTAAAGTAGGATGTGCTAAATCCACACTCCCCGCTTGGTGCTAAATACTACTACCTTATTATCTATATGATCACTTTGATGGAAATACGCTTTTAAAAGCTAGCATAAGGGTTTATCTAAGACCAATTATGCATCTGTTTGATATAAACTATACTCAAATCTGATATCTGTTTCTATAAACTGAAGTAAATTCTGAAAAGTGGATTTCATAGCTAAACTGAGGATCTGAAGGTCAAATACTATTTATATAACTGAAAATATGCTAATCTCAGGGTTATTAAAAGCACAAGTTCTTGAAATATCAATACTCAAATATGCTTCTTGAGAATCATTAACAACGCCCAGATAGTAAAATCAAAATCATAATATCATGCTCAATTCAATTGAAAAGCTATAAACAATGTCTCAAATCATGCTCATAGTATTCAAAAATCATAGAAGGGCATTCTTTAACTCAAAACAAACATAAAATTTCATAATTTAATCATATCATACTCAAAATCATCAATAAGATACTTTGGGCATAAACCCTAATTTCAAATCATAAGAAATTTGCTTAAAAATATAATTTTGAGCACAAGGACGAAAGGATTATCCTTGTTCTTAACCCCACATACCTTAGATAATGAACAACATGAATAAGCTTGCTTTTTGAGATTCTATTTGTGCTCTTAAATGAAGATTATTGGAGCTCTTGGTCTAGGGATCTAAAATCTTGAATCAATTTGGAAAATGGATGGTGGAATCTTGAGTTTCTAAGAGATGAATGTTGAAGCCTAGGGTTTTGGATGAGATTAATTTTGATGAAAATTAGCATATAATGCTTCTAAAATGCTTTAATCATGAGTTTGGATGGATTGGGCTTGGGGAAAAGTCCAAAATACGCCCTTTTAACTTCTGAACAAAACTAGAAAAACAATCTGGGATCCTGATATTTTGCCTTGGTGCGATGCACCACTATCGCGCCAAGCCACTGGAAAATGCCAATTGGGAAAAGGCACGGTGGCTCGATGCGGTGGTATCGTGTTGCCACCTTGGATGAGACCTGGATAGTTGGTGTGCCGCGCCAATATCGCCGTCCTTTATTGGATTTGGACAATTGGGAATTTGGCTCTCTCCGCGATACGCCAATATCATGGAGGGCCACTAAAAATTGATAATCGTTGTTTAAACCTTTTCCGTGATGCGCTAAACACTGAATGATGGTGTTTTAAGGCTAGAACTTAAAATAGCCAAAATTTCTTACCTGGTTATTAGATTTAAGTGAATCTTATATCATTGGATAGATTATTTGATTTCCTACGCTATGGAATGTTCAAATCTAAAGAATTTCATACAAAATAAACATCATTCATTCTAAGAGCTAATTTTTGACATTTTTCGAGATGAGTTTAAGCTAGGAAATCTCAGAGTATTACAGTATCATGTCACTACCCAGTTTCTCAAATCGTGATGGCACCTACTTTAACCTACCTATAGTAAGTGAAACCATAGTCGGGAAGAATTAGTAACAAGACAAAAGGCGAATGATAGAGATAAACAAAAATAATATCGACTATACTAGGAAATAAATACAAAAATTGGATATATAAACATACATAAAAAATATAAATACAGACACACATGCACTCAAGAATACTATACCATAGAGGAAACAGAATAAAATACCAAACTAAATCCCCCTGGAAAGGTCAGTAGATGAGACTCTAAAATAAATAGAGTACTAGATAGTGTTAACATATACATTATAGTCTTAGAACATACAAAATAAGACTGTTATGAAAGTAGACGGAAAAGGATCAACTACGGACTCTGAAAGATCACCTAATTTAGATCAGTAACACAACTTGAGATCAACGTCAAACATGGTGACTTGTCTTAGGATCTACATTAGGTAAAAGGTTATAGAAGTATAATATGAGTACCAAAACCAGGATAATCAATAGGCATCATAGGTCGATTGAGCTCTGTAAAGTAAAACTATAAATAAAGTACGATCATATAAACTAAATCAGTAAACAAGGGTCGAAAATAAAAAATAGTCTATGCTAAGCAATTGTGCTAAATCAAATGTAAATAGCTCAAAAGTAGAAATAAATGCCTAGCTACAATCTAACTGGACCCCATATTTCCAGAAGCTAAACACATGGAAAAATAAACCCAATCGAGCCCCTATAAATATGGTAGGTACAAACAATAGTCAAACTAAAGCAAGAACTAGATATAACAGTAATGAACATCAAATTAGTCATGACGTGTGATATATGTACCATATACTTCTAATTCGTTTCAATCTCCACCTAATTTCTAACCCCAAATCCATAATAGTAAAGATAATAAAAGTCAGACTAGAACAAAAACTCATAAATAATAATATTATCCAGATGCCCACCTAAAACTGAAAATCATAAATAATAAAAATAGAGTAGACCAATGTAGGTTGGGGTCGAATCCATAGGGAATTAAGAAAAGTATTTCAATACTTAAGAGTGTTAGAAGTCAATTAGGAGTTAAACCGTAATGTATAATAAACAAATATAAAAGTAAAAATCTAGGGTTGTTTGAATAATTTTGGATTTAACAATTTTATTGTTATGAGAGTGTTATTTAAAAGCTAGAAACAATTAGAGGTTAATGAAGTATAGATGGAACTTGAGGTTATGCCTTCCTAAGAGTGGGTTCATGCATGGTTATTTGATGTTTTTCGAAAATTAGCTAGTAGTCATGGGTAGGCTAGATCTAGAATTTTTGTGTCAATTTGTCAATAAAATACCAAATATCACAATTAGGTTATGTCGAACACTTTGTCAGTGTAATAATTTCACCAATCTATGGCCTTAATTAACATCCTTATATCTAAGAGTTTTTATCAAATGAACTAATTCAAGTAATTCTTTACACTCATTCATTACCCATATCTCCTTTGTCAAGGATGAAATAAGTTCAAAGATAATTGGGGTTTGCAACCCCCAATTCTTAGTCAAAATATGGAATAAATGAGAAACCCACAACAAATACCTAATTAGGAGGACAAATAAATAAAACACATTCTTTAATCACAACCTATTAAAGCATGACCCAAAGATGAAGAATTAGCTACTCATAGAGAGAAATAGTAAAGATATACCAAAAATTTCATCAAATTGATCCATAGAAAATAAAGAAAATGCTAAATCCAAGATTTAATTTCAATAAATTATTCAATGGAAACTACAAATTCTTCACTTGAAAGTCACTCCAATGTCTTCTAAGCTCAAAAATAGTACAATAATGCTCAATGATGGTGGAAATGAGTTAAAAATCCCCCTTTTGACCCTAATATTACGTTTTCAAATATTAAAAAAATTCCATCATACTCTTGATCTGATTGAGCAGATCCAGAGCAGATGGGGTGCACAGATAGGGCTATTTGGCTATTTTGGCCAACCGCTCGTACGGGTGGCCTTCTGACACATTGATGTGATCTTTAGGGCTCTGTTTCTTTCATATTTTACCTCCCATTGACTTCAATGGCTTGATCATCATCATTTTCAAATTTTACCTACACAAATGAGCATTGTACATAAGAATAACACCAAATCAATGAAAAATTCTGACAATTTAAGCTTAAAAGTTGCTACTCAATTTTCAAACTTGTCTTTCTAGCATTTCATTAGGGATTTCTTCATATGACAAAGAATATTCACCCAAAATATCATTAACGGTCTCTACCAAGGAAGGATCACCTGCCCATTTTTTTAGCGTGGACACATGAAAAATAGGATGAATTGTTGGCAATCTCATCGATGAGTCAACTCATAAGAAATCTTCCCAACTCTTCTCAAAATAGTATAGAATAATATAATTGGGTTTGAGAAGAGTTGGGAAGATTCAAGAACACCTAACAGAAAATGAGCAGACTTGGTCATTCTATCAACATTGTTCCAAATCATATCATACTAATTTAGAGATCGCGAGAGTTTTGTAACAAAATCCATGTATCTTAGAAGGTGTCACCGGTCTCAAATGCACCACTTTGACTTGTTGGTAATTTATACAATTGGTAACAAAATTTTCTATATCTCTTTTCATGTTATTCTACCAGTTATTTAATTTAATTTATGATACATCTTGGTTGAACTTGGATAAGTTGTGTATCTTGACACATGAGCTTTGGTCAAAATCCTCTCCCTCAATAAATATAAATTTGGAACGCACAGTCTTCCTAGATATCTCAGGACACTATCACCCAAAATTTTAAATTCCATAACTTTGTGTTGGCTTATTTCATCCTTGATTTTCATAAGAATAGGATCAAGAACCTGTTTCTCCTTAACTTTGGATCGAAGAGACAACTTATCCACTTCATGAACAATAATTCCCCTATATTTAGAGTTCAAAAGGAAAAATCCCAAGTTAGTTAGACGATGAATATCCTTCACTCTTTCTCCTCTTCTACATGGGACAAACTCCCTATGGACAACCTACTAAGAGCATCAAGAACAACATTAGCTTTACATGGGTGATAGTGTAGGTTCATGTAGTAGTTGTTAAGCAATTTAAGCCACCACATCTACCTGATGTTTAATTCTTTCAAGGTGAACATATACAATAATCTCTTATGATCTGAGTAGATTTTCATAAGCACCCCATACAAATAGTGATGCCAAATTTTCAACGCAAAATAACTGCTAACTCTAGATCATTAGTTGGGTAATTCCTCTCGTGTTCCTTAAGCTATCTAGAAGCATACGTCGCAACCTTCCCATTAGTCATAAGCACACATCCAAGTCCTATGGGGGACACATCATAGTATACAATGAACCCCCAGTACTATCGAGTAGGGTTAAAACAAGAGTAGCGGTCAACCGATCCTTCAATTTTACAAAATTACCCTCACAAGTAACAAACCATAAAATCTTTACCTTTTTCTGAGTCAATCTTGTAAGCGGAGAAGAAAATGATGAGAAACTCTCTAAAAATAACCTATAATATCCTGTTAGGCCCAAAAACCTCCTAATGTTGGTTAGAGTTGTGGTTCTATGCTATTTTTTACCAACTCAATCTTCTGAGGATCCACTTTAACTCTTTCACTAGAAATAATATGCCCAAGAAAAATCACAACACTCAGCCAAAATTCACTTTAGAAAATTTTGCATACAACTATTGATCCTTAAGAGTCTATAATTGTAATGCCCCGAGTCTATACCCCAGATGCTACATGGTGCTAGCTATAGAAACTGTTGTTGTTAGTCTAGACTACTAAGTATAATCAGGATTCCGTGCGTTTGAACCTATGATATAAGACATCATAGCGTAAAAGAAAGGTATGCATCAGTGCTTTAAATATACTAGTATGCTAAGTGAGGTAGGTTGATATGCATGAACAATAATTGACTGAGTAACATGAACATAACTGAATGAGAGAACATACATGAATATATAAACTATAACTGAGATCAGGTTAACACAAGTTATTGAGTTCTAAATATTGATTAACTAATATCTGAGTTTACTAATACTGTAATACTAATAACTGAGTGATTGTTTCTTACAGTCTTGGTTTTGTAGAACTAATTCTGAGTTTTATACTGAGCCAGGTGACTGTATTTGACAGTCCTGATTCTGTAGAAATGAACTGAGTTCTATACTAAGACTGAAATTATGGGAGAAAATCATCTAACCGACATGCCCTAAATCTGAGCTGATAGGGGTCCAACATGTGACCCCAATTGGAAGGGTTCTAATACGGTGCCACGAGTACTAATAATAGCTGTGGAGTTAGTCCTACTCTAGCGAGTAATCCCTGAGATCAGTCCTAACTAGTAGGTTATCCCGAAGAATGTCAGTCTTATCTAATGGGTGATATCTCATAACCTACACTAGCTACATAGCTCTGGAACTTAGGGATTGCTTCTAGGGAACCAGTCCTAGCTACTGGGTGAGAACCCATCCCTAGGATTACTCGGTGCTAAATCCTACTCCCAACTAAAAGACACTGAACTGAGTATATTTAACATGACTGGACTGATACCTGAGATTTTTTTGAGTTCTATAACTGACTGAGTTCTGTAGCTAACTGAGTTCTTTTGAGTTCTATAACTGACTGAGTTCTACTAAGTTCTATAACTGACTGAGAGTACTACTGATCATGACATGACTGAGATTGTGTAACTGACACTGGCTCTAGGTACACAGCTAAATTATAGGGTATTAAATACCCCTAAGACTGGATAGAATTAAAAGTAAAACATAGCATGATCATAAAGGCATAACAATACTTGCTTCCTAATAATGCACTCATTTAGACACTCTGTCAAATACTTGATATACATGATCTTGTGCATGAATGGGATCACATATTAACTTGTCATGTTTTCACTAGTCAAATCACAAAAGCATTTTTATCAAACACTTATAACTCAATAACTTGTACATGAATGGGGAATACACATTAGCATGCTATAATGGCATTATATCATTCTCATAGACAATTTATCAATCACATGGGAAGCATACTTGGTTTATTAAATCATAAGCACTTATGGTTAACATGGTTACAACAATCAACTTGCAAATTGAAGGGTTTATCATAAATATCATGTAAATCAACACATACTAGGATCAATTATTGGAACTTATAATTTAAATCATGGGTTCAAACCCAACAATAGCATGAACATAACTTCAATTCAACTAAATCATGGAAATCATAAATCTGAGATCTTACATATTTAAAAAGGGGCTCTTGGACTTCACGGGTGAAAGGAACCCACGAATGAACACTTAACAGACCTTGATACTTGAATTAATGAAAGCTGATGGTGAGTTCTTGAATTTTAAACCTTGAATTAGAATCCCTAGGACTTTGTATCTTGAGTAATTTTGAGAATAGTGATGGATTTTGCCTCTAAAGTGATGAAATCTCATGTTTCGGGGGCTGATAGAGATGGGAAAATGACCCAAATACCCCCAAGGATGCAAATTTTTAATGACTAAAAGCTGGTCTAGCAATGCATAGATCGATGCACCGCATCGAAGGGATCGACGCTATGTCTGACGCGCCGCGTCGAGTCCGCATCGGTTCATTGGAAATTGCATTGGGAACTGGGGGAAAATATTCATCGATGCAATAGGTGATGCAGCATGTCGAGATCGCATCAGTACACTGGTTTGGACTCCCTAATGTGCTTCAAATAATGTTCAAAAAATCTAAAACTCGTTCGAGAACACCTACTAACATTCCTGATCATGAAGCAACTTAAAGATCAGCATTTAATGGTCGTAAAGGTCACGGAATAAGATTGCCAACTTATGAAGGCTAAAATAATTCTAAGTGTATTGCCAACTTATGAAGGCTAAAATAATTCTAAGTGTAAACACTTAGCTAAAATTTCTAAGTCTGGAACCTCTCTTCAAGCTTTAACAGACTGAGTGAAGCTTAGAATTTTGTGGGGTTCTACAATATCTCCCCCTTTGGAACATTCATCCTCGAATGCGTATGACTAAGCTAAGAATACTGATAGACTGAGCTTACACACTAAACATGCATATTTGATGCATGGAACACCTGACTAAAACTACTGAAAGTTGAGTTTTCAAATTGAACATGTATATCTGATGCGTTAATACATGACTGAACTGATTCGTGAATGCATGACTTAATATGCAATGGTAATGGATACTAAGTTTATAACTGTAATTGAACATGGAACTAATCAAATCTAAGGAAGGCCGTTACCTTAAGATGAGAATAATGATGAACCTAAGATCTTTTACTAAACATTTATGAACGGGAACATAAGAACATAACTAAGCCTGAAATGTGATACATAAATAGAATATCATAAACTAAACTGAGTCCCTAAATACATGGTTTATGGCTGAGATTGGAACTAGAGGGTCCACCTATAAGTACCCACTACTCTAAATAGGATTCATTACGTGGAGAAAATATGGAAGGTTTAGGTCATGAAAGCTCGGGGAATTATAGTGTATCTCCCCCTTGGGACATTATATTCCCTAAAGAATGCTCACTTGGCTAAGATACTAAGGAAAAACTAAGATGATGAACAGGGCATCTACGAACTGAATCGTGAATGCATATTGAAGATCCAAAACTGAGGCATGATACATAAATTGGGATGAACTAGTAACTACTAGGATGGTCTATCTTGGAACAATCATATTCACGAAATTTTAGATAGTATGACTGGGTGTAAAGATGGGGAAACCGTACGAGCCTATCCACCTGACTGTTAAACTAAATTCCTGGCTTTACAGAATAACTCATACTGAAAACTTATACTCAACTAGAGCATTTCCTGTCACTCTTTCTATAAAGTTCTACTAACTTTAGGGAGCAAGGAATCTTGGCATAGTCTGAATAAGATATCTGAATAGGAGATCACCATATGGCTAAAATTCTGTAACATAGAGCAAGGCCTACAAAACATCATCTAAGATAAAGTTACTAAGCCTTATGCACTGCAACTACTAACTTTGTAAACTTAGCCCCGTTTCTCAACTATTCCCTCAACTATAATTTCTACTTCCACACCATGTTTAGCTGGATACTGGGCATCTAAGACTAAACTGTACTTAGTCTGAATAACTAGACTAAAACTGTAGAGTATTACGCATATGACATAAGGACTGGTTGGGCATCAACCTCTCCTACTAATTTTCTACACATACCGACATTACTAATAAAATCTGAAAGTCTGACTTGGTTACATGTTCTACCATCCCCCCTAGCTTAAATCCATTATTCTAAGTTTGTGAACCACTTAATAAACTCTAAATCAAACTGAAACCACTTTACTCTAGAGTTTGAGATATAAAAATACTTATAGACACTAAACTCATTCTGAAGGACTACTTTTGATAATATAAGGTCCACTTCTAGTACTTCCTTCTGGTACCTGAGTCTTAGCTTTCTATTGCTCGAACGATCATCATTTAGCAACCTTAACACTGGCTAACATAGAATTCTCGCCTCTTCTTTCTACTTGGTCAATCTAGAGATTCAAACTTAAATCAACTGAAACTGAGGTATTACCTCTTCATTCAAGGACTGGTTCATCAAGAAACTGAAATAGAAAAACTCTATTACTGAAATCAACTAAAGGGATTTTCTAAAATATTGTAACCAAGTAATTTATTTATACTCATCTGGCTAAAATATATTTACCTACTAGGGTAGGCACTAAAAAAGTTTTGTTAGGATTTTTTGTTTGATTTTAAAGTTAGCTGCTATGTAAGGAGTTACCAGAGACAAAGAAGCTTCTGGATCTAATAAGGGATAAATATGTAATGGAAGATCTGTAACATACCAGTGATCACATCAGGAGAACTTTCCTGATCTTGTCTGGACTAAAGTGCATAAAGCCTATTTGGGCATTCGCCCACTGGTGGCACTGGAAGTGGCACCTTGCGGATTTGGGTAATTGGACTGAGCTGAAGGACGATTGTACTGCCTCTGCAAACCCACCTGAGGACACTATTTGACTCTATGGCCTGGCTTTCCATACCCAAAATATATATCATTGCCAGCTATACACACACCCTTATGATTCTAACCATATTCCTCGCAAAGTGGATGGGTACGACCACTGCTCACACTAACTTGGATTTTGGAGCCTGTCGCCCCATCCCGTTGGTCATTCCTAAACTTTGGTATTGGCTCCCTAACTGAAAGTGGAACTGAGGCTAAGAATCTCTGATGAAATTGGGAGCGGTTACTACCCCCTGATCTTAGCTTAGAATTACTAGCCCTTTTATTCTTTCTATACTCCCCCCCCCTCACTCTGCTGAGTGTAAGTCAAAGTACTAGATAGGACAACAATATACTAATTTTTCTGAGAAACTACTGAATAAGCTAAGGTCGTGAAAGCAACTTTGAATTTTATATAAGAGACATGCTCGTTCAGGGGATTAGCCTGAATGGGCTAAGGTGCTGACTGATTTTCATTACTTCTTTTGTTAGCTTCTTTGGAAGGCATATTCCAGAAGTATAAGGAAAAGATGAGTTAGACCGAGAGTATGACTTGAGCTCATGCTCACTCACACAACATGAATACTAAAAGAAGGGAAACTTTTTCCTAAAACATCTCATAGCCTCCTATCTATAAGTGTGGCGTGCTACACACCCATGCACAAGACTCTACTAGACGCAAATTTTAGACTCTCTAGGACTCTATTAAACCTTAGGCTCTGATACCAAGTTTGTAATGCCCCAAGTATGTACCGCGGATGCTACACAGTGCTAGTAATCCTGAAAGACCACGAGCTAACCCATGACTGATATCTATTGAGAGAACTGAATAATAATACTAAAATAAATAGGGAATAAGGTTGAATTACCATAAGGTTCAAAATCTAACTACTGATAAATAATAATATTTGGTAAAAACATCTGAAAACTAAACACTATTTGAATTGGTCTAGTCTAAAAAGCCTTTAGCTGAACTATCTAAATGTGGAGTTGATGGAAAAAGCCCCCAACTAAATCCAACTGCAAAACTACCCATAAAATGATATCCAAAATAAAAGAATGCCCTCAATAGATAAGGACTCACTACTGAAACTACTACTGATAGTCCGGGCTGCTAAGTACGATCAGGAGCTCGTGCGTCTGAACTTATGATATAAGACATCATAGCACAAAAGAAAGGTATGCGTCAGTTCTTTGAATGTACTGGTATGCTAAATGAGGTAGGCCAATATGCTTGGGTTCATATGCATGAACAATAACAGACTGATTAACATAAATATAACTAAATGAGCAAACATACATGAATACATAAACTGTAATTGAGATTAGGTTAACACTAGTTACTAAGTTTTGAATACTGATTAACTGATATCTGAGTTTACTGATACTGTAATACGGATAACTAAGTGACTACTTCTTACAGTCCTGGTTCTGTAGAACCAATTCTGAGTTCTATACTGAGCTTGGTGACTGTGTCTGAGAGTCCTGATTCTGTAGAATTGAACTGAGTTCTATACTAAAACTAAAATTAAAACTGTAGGTGGAAATTACCTAACTGACATGCCCTAAATCTGACCTGATAGGGATCCAACCTTGCAATACCCCGTATTTCTCAATCTTAACTTAACTCTAAGTTTATGAGTTCTCCAATATAAAAATTTTGAAATGCTTATTATTTTTTAGTTTAGAGCCTATCATTGCATAGGAAATTGAATCAGCTTTCCAATGATATAAAATTTGCCTAAATCCAATAATTGGGTAAGAAGTTATGACTATTTAAAGTTTAAGTTGTTAAACACCATCATTTAGGCCAATAGCACGTCACGGAGTAAGCCAAAATGGCAATTGTCAGTTTTTAGTGAGGTACCGTAGTACCGACACATCGTGCCAAAGATCATTTTCATATTTGTCAATTTCCAGTGAGCTAATGCGATTGTACTGCATCGCACCGAGCTTCCAGGTCTCATCCAGAATTGCAATGTGATTCCACTGCATCGCGCCACCAGCCACAGTCCCAGCTATTATTTTCTAGCGGCTTGGTGCGATAGTGTCGCATCGCGCTAGGGCCTAGAATCAGGTTTTTCCATACAAATTTTTAAGTCATTCTCAAGGGTAAATGGGCATTTTTCCATGGCCCTAATCAGTCTAAACACAAAATTCACCCCTAAATAACCCATTATCTCATAATTTATTCATTGTATTCAAAGATTAAGTCATTCTATCTCAAAAGGGCTAAACCCTAGCTTCAAGAAACAAGAGCAAAAATCAAGAGTCTCTCCAAGAACTTTCAAGAATTAACAAATTAAGTTATGTTAAGTGTTTATCTATGAGTTTCTTTCACCCATAGAGTCCATGAATCCCTTTTTAAAATACAAGATTGTTGAATTATGAACTTTCCTGCTTTAATTGAATTGAATTCATGTTCATGTTATTGTTGGGTTTTAGTCCATGATTAAATTACATGCTTTTATGAAATTAATCATTGTGTGTTGAATTACATGATCTTCATGATAAAACCTACAATTTACAGGTTAATTACGTAGCCATGATAACTATATGTTTTGATTATTGTATAACCTAAGCATGCTCCCCATGTGTTTGATAGAATGCCTATGTGAATGAAATAGTGTCATTATACCATGATAGCATGTATTCCCCATTCATGCATAAGTAGATGCATTTTAAGTGTTTGATTAAATGCCTTAATGAGTGAACTATGGACAAGTATACATTGTTATGATTTTCAAGAGTATATTATGCTTTATTCTTCAAGCTATCGAGTCCTGGAGGTATTTAAATCCTGATAATTTAGCTGTGTGCCTAGAGCTAGTGTCAGTTATAAAATCTCAATCATGTCACGATAAGTAGAACCTAGTCAGTTATAGAACTCAGTAGAACTCAGTCAATTATAGAACTCAGGAAAATTCATTAAACTGAATATCAGTCTAGTCCAGTTCAGTATACTCAGTTCAGTGTCTTTTAGTTGGGAGTTGGATTAGCATCGAGTGAACATAAGAATGGAGGATCACCTGCTAATAGAGAGTGTGATCCTTAGAGACAATCCTTGCATTCCCAAACTACATAGCCAGTGTAGTTTGAGACATCAAACCTTCCAGATGAGGGTTGATGAGGTGTTTTAAATTATCAGATAAGGGTCCTCGCGTTCTCATTAGAGTAACTACCAGATGAGGGTAACTCTCCAGTGTCTTTACCCATGGCAAGTTACTGGCACCCTTCCTACTGGGGTCATAGGTTGGACCCCAACTCAGTTATCTTATTTAGGGCAAGTCAGTTATATGATTACCTTCCATAGTCTCATTTTCAGTCTTCAGAATAGAACTCAGTTCAGTTCTACAGAATTAGGCTGTCAGATATAGTCAACCTATATCAGTAAATTAGTTATCAGTAACTTCAGATATCATTTACTCAGTATCAGAATTTAGGACTTAGCTTCAGACAAGCTTAGTCACAGTATTTATTTATATGCATATTAGTGCATACTCAATATTTACAGCAGTATCAGTTATCCATGTACTCTCATATTCAGTTACTCTATATCATGCAGTCAGTTATTGTTCATGCATATGAACCCTTGCATTTAGTCTTACCTTATCTAGTAGCATACCAGTACATTCCAGATACTGATGCATACTCTTTCTTTGCAGTATGATGTCTCATATCATAGGTTCGGACGCTCAGATTCCCAACCATACATAGATAGACTCAGAGTTAGCCAGCAATCATAGATTAGCAGTGATTCCACATCATTTAAGGATATTCTTTTCTTTCATTATTATTTCAGTAAACTCTGTATTTTAGTAGATTGAGTTAATTGGGGGATTGTCCCATCAACTCTACTTTCAGATAGTTTTAGTTAGATAGTGTTTAGTTTTATAGATTGTTATTTCTGATGATATAATTTATTAGTGTTTCAGATGTTTTGAGCTTTATGGAATTTCAGCCTATTATTCTGTATTTATTATAGTATCATGTTTCAGTGCTCATAACAGATATTAGTCATGGGTTAGCTTATGGTCCTTTGGGGTCGTAAGCATAGTTTAGCGTTTGGGGTACAGACTCGGGTTGTTACAAATTTGGTATCAAAGCCTAAGGTCCAATAGTGTCCTAGGAAATCTGAAAGCCGCATCTAGTAGAGTCTTGTGCATGGTTATGTAGTGCGCCACACTTATGGACAAGAGGCTATGAGATGTTTTAGGAAATAGTTTCCCTTTTTTCATTATTCATGTCGTGCGAATGAGCATGATCTCAAGTTAAACTCTCAATCTAATCCATTTCTTCCTTTCATTTATAGAATATACCTCCCAAAAAGACTATCAAAAAGAGAACCAAAAATTAGTCATCACCTCAGCCAATTCAGGAAGATCCCCTAGACGAGCATGTCTCCTATGCAAAATTCAGAGCTATATTTACTACTCTAGCCAACTCCATAGTATCTCATATTTAATGACTAGCTGCTGTTCTGACCAATCCAGTGGCCAATACCGCATCAGCCAGGATTCGGGACTTTATCCGAATGAATTCTCCCTTATTCTCAGGATCTAAGCTAGAAGAGGACCCACAGAAGTTCCTCGATTAGGTCCAGAAAGTCACAGATATTATAGGAGTGACTTTCAGTGAGAGTGCCAATTTATCTGCCTATCAGCTACAGGATATAGCTCATATATGGTTTAAGCAGTGAAAGGTAGATAGGGGTGCAGATGCAGAGCCCTTTGAGTGGGAAGAGTTTGCTACTGCTTTTCTTGAGAGATTTTTTCCCTTAGTGCTAAGAGAAGCCAAGGTCTTAAGAGTTCATCAATCTCAGGCAGCGCAGTATGAGTGTGAAAGAGTATTCGCTCAAGTTTACTCAGTTATCCAGGTATGCTCCCTATATAGTAGCAGATAGTAAGTCTAGAATGAGGAGGTTTATATCTGGGGTGTTAGATAGTATGGTTGAAGAGTCTAGAACAACAATGTTGATTAAGGTGATGGACATATACATGCTCATGGTCCATGCTCAGTATATTGAAAAGGCTAAGATTAGAGAGAGAGAGGCAGAACAAGAGAGCTAGAACAAATAGCTTCAATTTTAATCAGCCTAAGTCAAAGGGCGATAACCATTCCCAGATTCTTCCAAAATCTTTAGTTTCAGCTCCGTCCTCAGCCAGTGCTCCAGTACCTAAGTTCAAAAATGGTAACAGCGATAGGGAGCCAGGATTTAAATCTTAGGGTAGTGTCATCAGTGCTTGAACAAATCCTCTTTATCAGATATATGGCAAAAACCACAAGGGTGTCTGCAGAGCTGGTAGTGATATTTGTTTCGGGTGTGGCAAGCCAGGCCACAGAGTTAGAGATTGTCCTCATTCAGGTTATCAGTGTCAGTATACTCATTCTTCAACTCAGTTAGGTTGCTTGAATCAGCAGGGTGCCACTTCTAGTGCCACCAGTAGGCAACGCCCAAACAAGCTTTATGCACTTTAGTCCAGACAAGATCAGGAAAATTCTCCTGATGTGGTCACTGGTATATTTTAGATCTTCCATTTACATGTTTATTCCTTACTAGATCTAAGAGATTCATTATATTTCATAACTCCTTCTATAGTCGTTAACTTCGAAGTCAGTCAAAAAATCCTAGCAATGTCTTTCTCAGTTTCTACCCAGTGGGTAAATCTATTATAGGCCAATGGGTATACAAAAACTTTCTGATTATGATATTTCATAAAGTTACTTTAGAAGACCTTGTAGAGCTAGAGATGGCAGATTTTTATGTCATTCTCGGCATATATTGGATCTATTCATGCTATGCCTCAGTTCATTGTAGAAATAGAATAGTTTATTTTCAGTTTCTAAAAAAACCAGTTCTTGAATAGAGGGGTAGTACAGCAGCGCTTAAGGGTCAGTTGATTCATAACTTGAGCGAGAAAGATGATAGCCAAGGATGTATCTACCATCTCGTGTGAGTCAATGGCACAAACTCAGAAACTCCAACTCTTGAGTCAGTTCTAGTAGTAAATGAATTCTCAGATATGTTTCCTAAAGATCTTCCTGGAGTTCCTCCCATTAGGGAAATAGACTTCGAAATAGACCTTTTTCCAAACACTCAGCCTATATCTATTATGCTATATAGAATGGCACCAGCAAAACTCAAAGAGTTAAAAGAAAAGTTGAAAGATCTCTTAATAAGGGATTCATCAGACCTAGTGTCTCCCCGTAGGGTCCACCAGTCCTAATCACGCGTAAGTGTAACACCCTAATTTTTTTGAACCAGAATGCTACACAGTGCTTATGACCCCGAGGGACCACAAGCTAACCCATGACTGATATCTGTACCTGTACCTGTACACTGCATATATAATGTAATAATGCAGAAAACATGAACATATAGGCCATAAGGTTCAACTGAATAAAGAATCTATCAAAACATAATATCCATATGGGTGAAAGATACCTAAAGCAGCTGAAAACTTAATCAAACCTAAACAAAAGTCTGAATACTGAATCTGAAAGCCTCTAAGTGCTGTCTGAATAAGGAGTTGAATGAACATGTCTTCAACTAACTCCGTAAACTGATAACTGGCTAAAATAATAATGAATAAATCAAATCATATTTTCCTCGAATGAAGAGGACATACTGAATCTCTGCAACTAGAAATGTACTGCTACTGTTGATCGGGAGTTCATGTATCTGAACCTATGGTGTAAGATGAAAACAAATCACCATAGCACAAATATGTTAGTACAGGGGAATGTACTGAGTATACAAGTGAGGTATGCTAAATATAAATAGGGTTTACATGCATGAACAATGCTAACTATCTGTCTGACATAAACGTAAGAGTACAAACATGCATAAATAGTAACTGAAATTGTGGGTGCATGATAGCTAGTCCTGCATGTTAATACATGGTTTACTGATGGCTAACATGACTGATACTGAAATTTTGATAACATGGGCGACTATATCTGACAATCCTGAATCTAATAGAACTATCTGAGTTCCGTACTGTAACTAAGTCTGACTATACGTGACAGCTCTGATATACTAAAATATGAAGACCTATCTGTGTTCTTTTACTGAGACTATTTCTAAAACTGTGGGAGGTAGTTGTTTAACCGACATTCCCCAATAACACATATAGCTAAGTTGGGGTCCAATCTTTGCCCCTACTGGAGGGGTGTCAATACTGTGCCACTGGTAAGGACAGTTGTGGGTGACCCTTAGCTGGAAGGTATTTAAAAGGAGAATGGTGGGAACCCTAAATTGACAGGTTAAGCCACCTCATCCACCCTAATCTGACAGGCTAAGATGTCTCAACCTACGCTGGCTATGTAGTTCTGGAACACAAGGATGACTGCTAAGAAACATACCCTAAACTAGTATGTGAGTCCCCATCTTTGGGTTCACTCGGTGCTAACTTCTACTCCCATCTGAAGAAATGAAACATGATTCAACTGACTATACATGGACAGATTAACTGACATTCGTTGACTTGCGGAGTAGTACTATTATCTGAGAGTTAACTGAGATCATGAGATTTTTAAGGTTTCCTGAGTCATATGATTGACTGAGTTCTATAGATTATAGCTTGACTGAGATTATCATGACAACATGACATGGCTCTAGGCACATAGCTATGTTTTTTGGGTACGAATACCTCCAGTTCTCGATAGAAGGAAACTGACACACATGATATGACTTGATCACAAGATTTGAGTCCACAATTCATAATATCATAAGTAGGGAATATCATATTTCATATAGTTATTCAACATCTTAAACAATGTAGGGAATGCATGGATATATTTTGTGTACATGTTGTATATCTCCATTATCTTTTATACTTATACCACCACAATAGCAACACATGAAAAGCATGGGATTCATATTGAAGTATATAGCTAACATTGACTTGTCATTTAGACATCATAGAACCATATAAACATGAATTTCTAGCATCCTAAGCATTTTATGAAACACCTTTCATGCATTCTTTAAGACATAGGTGAGCTTTATACTTGAACCATATTAAACCACCAAAAGTTCACGGTTTTCAATTAACAAACATATATATTCCATGAAAACAACTTTAGACATCACATAGAAACTTAAACAACAATCGTCAACATGTACATACTCATATCACCACAAAAAGTTTACAAAATAATATTTAAAACATGGTTCTTGAGCTCTATGAATGGATTGGATCCATAGATGAACACTAAGCATACCTTAGAAAGAAAACCTTGATGATTTGCTGGAGAGTTCTTGGATTGGGAAACTTAATTCTCAATTATCTTAGAAAAAGGCTTGAATCTTGCTTTTGAGAGATGAGTTTAATGGAAACCCTAATCTTGTGGTTGAGAGCGTACGAGAGGGTTTTTTTAAGATTCTTAACTGATGAAAATAATGGAAAAAATTATGCCTCTTTAGGGTTATAAGTTGTGAAAGGTAAAGGAAATGACCTAAATACCCTTATGAAATAAATTCCTTGTTGCTGAAAATTCATAGCTGATGACCTTTATGATAGGGCATCACAAATGTGATAAGCTATCACGAATATCATCACTTAGGAGCTGGTTTCTGCCTAAGGCTGACGACCTTCGTGATAGGGCTTCATAAATGTGGTAAGCTATCACGAATGTCGTCACTTAGGAGCTGGTTTCTACCTAAGGCTGATGACCTTCATGATAGGGCTTCACAAATGTAGTAAGCTATCATGAATGTCACCACTTTGGAGCTGGTTTCTGCCTAAGGCTGATGACCTTCGTGATAAGGCATCACAAATGTGGTAAGCTATCACGAATGTCTTCACTTAGGAGCTGGTTTCTGCCTAAGGTTGACGACCTTCATGATAGTGTGTCACAAATGTGGTAAACTATCACGAATGTCATCACTTAGGATCTGGTTTTTGCCTAAGGCTGACGACCTTCGTGATAGGGCATCACAAATGTGGTAAGCTATCACGAATGTCATCACACTATTTCCAGCCTAACATGCTAGAGTAAATAGGAATAACTCTTTGCTCCGATATCAGATTTAGGAAAAATTGGTATCGTTGGAAATATAATTAAATAATATATTTGTTGATAGATCATGATATCAAAAATTCCAAGTATAATGAGAGATATGCTCATTTGCAGTTGACTATATCAATATCCTTCTCAAGAATTCAATTGGTAAGGAATGTTTTGATTCATATGATAGCTGGGAGTTATTTGAAGCCTTAATATACATCTAACCTACTCATAAAACTATAAAAGAACCATGATGTACTATGTATGATCTTGGTACATGGCTCTAATATTGGTTTGGATTTTTTGGGGTATTATAATATCTCCCCCTTAGAAATATTCATCCTCAAATGATGACTACTTGAGAGGGGAGAAAAGATAAAACGACGGATACACTGATCATGATCAACTGGCACATGATTTTAGGACTGAATTGAATTCTAAACTGAATATAAACCAACTTAAGATGCATATCTGATGCATGAATGATAAGCTGAACTCATGAATGCATGATAAGCTATGCGCTGATACTTGATACCAATTTTATACTAGAATTTTGAACATGTAACTGAATATGATTAAGGAAAATGGTTACCTCGAGCTAAGTCTAAATTAGTGGAGAAAATATGAGGGTAATTGGTTCGCATGTCTGCTTCTGCTTCCCAAGTAGCTCCCTCCATGGATTGATTCCACCAAAGAACCTTGACTAGAGAGACTTCTTTGTTCCTCAGCCTACGAGTCTGATAGTCAAGGATTTCAACTAGAATCTCTTCATAAGAGAGGCTATTCTGAATGTCAATGCTCTAAATAGGGACTACAACTGCTGGGTCACCTATACACTTCTTGAGCAAAGAGACATGGAAGACTGGATGAACTGAGGCTAGATCTGAAGGCAATTCGAACTCATAGGCTACCTTGCCGAAGCGACTAAGAATCCTGAAGGGACCGACATATCAGGAACTGAGCTTTTCTTTCTTGCCGAATCTCTTCACTCCCTTCATGGGAGATATCTTGATATAGACATAGTCATCGACCTCAAATTCGAGATCCTTTCTATGAACATCCGCATAAGACTTGTGTCGGCTCTGAGCAGCCCAAAGTCTTTCTCTAATCAATTGAACTTTCTCTAAGGTATCGAATACTAAGTCAGGCCCTATGACTGCGGTCTTACTAACTTCAAACTAACCAATCGGAGACCTACATCTCCTACCATAGAGAGCTTCGAATGGAGCCATCTGAATACTAGAGTGATAGTTGTTGTTGTATGCGAACTCAATCAAAGGAAAGTGGTTATCCCAGCTTCCCTTGATATCAATTGCACATGCCCTTAGCATATCTTCTAGAGTCTGAATATTCCTTTCTTCTTGACCATCTTTCTGAGGATGAAACACTATACTGAGATGAACTTGGGTACCAAGACCCTTTTATAATGCTTTCCAGAAGTGAGAGGTGAACTGGGTACCACTGTCTGAGATGATAGGTAGTGGAACATGATGTAATCTGACCAACTCCCTGATATAGAGTTTGGCATATTCCTCGGCTAAGTAAGAGGTACAAATTGGAAGGAAATAAGCTGACTTGGTCATTCTATGTACAATGACCCAAACTGAATCATGCTGATTACGTGTTCTAGGGAAACTCATCACGAAGTCCATTTTCACTTTTCCCACTTCCAATTAGGAATAGTGAACTCCTGCATAGAACCACTAGGTTCCTGATGCTCGATCTTAACCTACTGACATATAGAGAACTTAGCCATAAACTCTGCAACGTCCCTCCTCATCCCACTCTACTAATAGATCTCCTGCAAGTCACGGTACAACTTAGTGGCCCCTGGATGAATAGAGTATCGCGTACCATGCATTTCTGCAAGAATTCGCTACCTCACGTCATCTACACTGGGAACACACAGATGACCCTGACAGCAAAGAACACCATCTCCCCCTTAGGATAAAACCTCTACTTCCTGACTCTGAACTGACTCTTTTAGCTTGACAAGGCTAGGATCCCTGTCTTGCTTCTCTTTCACCTCGGAACCTAGAGATGACTCTGAACTACTCTGAACACATATACCACCCTTTGAAGAGTCGTCTAAGCAAACGCCTAGTCTGGCAAGCTGATGAATCTCCTGAACTAATTTCTTCTTACTATCCTCAAAATGGGAAACACTACCCTTGGACAGTCTACTGAGTGCGTCAGCCACTACATTGGCCTTGCCAGGATGATAAAGGACACTCATGTCATAATCCTTCAAGAGCTCTAACTACCTTCTCTGACAAAGATTGAGATCTTTCTGTGAAAAGACATACTGAAGGCTCTTATGATCTATGAAGACGTCTACATGAACACCGTATAGATAATGCCTCCAAATCTTTAAGGCAAAGACAACTGCTACTAACTCAAAGTCATGAGTAGGATAATTCTTCTCATGAGGATTTAACTGTCTGGAGGCGTAGACTATTAATCTACCATGCTGCATGAGGATACAACCTAAACCTACTCTAGATGCATCACAATATACTATGAATCCATCAGGACCATCAGGAAGTGCTAAAATTGGAGCTGAAGTGAGTCTCATCTTCAATTCCTAAAAACTCTTCTCACAAGGTTTTGACCACTGAAAATTGACCTTTTTCTGAGTCAATCTGGACACAAGATATACAATAGAAGAAAATCCCTTGACAAACCAGCGGTAATTGCCAAGCAAACCCAAGAAACTCTTGATATCTGAAGGAAAGACAGGGCGAGGTCGGTTTCTTACCACTTTGGTTTTCTGAGGATCTGCTCTAATGTCATCACCAAAAATAATGTGGCCAAGGAATGCTATTGATCTTAGCCAAAATTCACACTTACTGAACTTGGCGAACAACTGGTGATCCCTGAGAGTCTGAAGAACAATTATGAGTTTGTCTGAATGATCATGCTTTGTGCGAGAATAAACTAGAATATCATCTATGAAGACTATGAAGAATGTGTCCAAGTACTGCTTGAACACCCGATTCATCAAGTCCATGAAAGTTGCAAGGGCATTGGTAAGACCAAAGGACATGACTAGAAATTTAAAGTGACCATACCGAGTATAAAAAGCTATCTTCGGAATGTCACATTCTCTAACTCTGAGCTGATGACAGCCTGATTTAAGGTCTATCTTGGAGAAATAACTGACACCCTAAAGTTGGTCAAACAAGTCGTCTATCCTAGGCAGCGGATACCTATTCTACCATAACTTTGTTGAGCTAACGGTAATCAATACACATTTTGAAAGAACTATCTTTCTTGCACATGAACAAGATTGACGCACCCTATGGGGATACACTGGGCCTGATGAATCCCTTATCTAAGAGATCTTTCAACTAATCTTTTAGTTTCTTGAGTTCTGTTGGTGCCATTCTATATGGCAAAATAGAAATAGGCTAAGTATCTAGGAGAAGGTCTATGTCAAAGTCTATTTCCCTTTCGGGAGGAATGCCTGGAAGATCTTCGAGAAAAACGTCTAAATAGTCATTAACCACTAGGACTGATTCAAGACTGGGAGATTCCGAACTGGAATCCTTAACATGCACGAGATGATACACACACCCATTAGAAATTATTTTCCTTGCCCGAAGGTAGGAAAAATGCTGACCCCTGAAAGAAGAAGTGCTACCCTTCCACTCTAGAATAGGCTCATTCGGGAACTAAAACTTAACTATCCTATTTCTGCAGTCGACTGTGGCATAGCAGGAATAAAGCCAATCCATGACACAAATAACATCAAAATCAGTCATCTCTAACTCGACTAAATCTACTGATGTGGATTAGACTGAGAGACTGACTTGAAATTATGCTTACTAGCACGACATGAATACTGAAGAAGGAGAACTGCTCCTAAAACATCTCATAGCCTCCTGTACATAAATGTGGCGCGCAACACACCCATGTACAAGACTCTACTAGATACGGCTTTCAGAATTTCTAGGACTCTGTTGAACCTTAGGCTCTAACACCAAGTTTGTAACGCCCTAATTTTTTTCTAAACCAGAATGCTACATGGTGCTCATGACCTTGAGGGACCACAAGATAGCCCATGACTATTATCTATACCTGTACACTGCATATATAACATAATAATGTGGAAAACATAAACATGTAGGCCATAAGGTTCAGCTGAATAAAAAATCTGTCAAAACACAATATCCATATGGGTGAAAGATACCTAAAACAGCTAAAAACTGAATCAAATCTGAACATAAGTCTGAATACTGAATCTGAAAGCCTCTAAGTGCTGTCTGAATAAGGAGTTGAAGGAACATGTCTCTAACTAACTCCGTAAACTGATAACAGGCTAAAATAATAATGAATAAATCAAATCATATTGTCCCTGAATGAAGAGGACACACTGAATCTCTGCGACTGGAAATGTACTACTACTGCTGATCGAGAGCTCGTGTCTCTAAACCTATGGTGTAACATAAAAAGAAAGAACCATAGCACAAATATGTCATTATGAGGGAATATACTGAGTATACAAATGAGGTAGGCTAAATATAAATAGGGTTGACATGCATGAACAGTGCTAACTATCTGACTGACATGAACGTAAGAGTACAAATATGCATACATAGTAACTGAAATCATGGGTGCATGATAGCTAGTCCTGTATTTACTGATGGCTAACATTACTGATACTGAAATTTTGATAACATTGGCGACTATATTTGACAATCCTGAATCTAATGAAACTATCTGAGTTCCGTACTGTAACTGAGTCTGACTGTACCTAATAGTCCTGATATACTGAAATCTGAAGATCTATTTGAGTTCTTTTATTGAGACTGATTCTGAAGCTATGGGAGGTAGTTGTTTAATTGACATACCCCAATAATGTATATAGCTAAGATAGGGTCCAATCTCTTCCCCGACTGGAGGGGTGTCAATACCGCACCATTGGTAAGGACAATTGTAGGTGACCCTTAGCTGGCAGGTATTCAAAAGAAGAATGGTGGAAACCCTAAACTAACAGGTTAAGCTACCTCATCAACCCTAATCTAATAGGATAAGATGTCTTAACCTACGCTGGCTACGTAGTTTTGGAACACAAGGATGACTGCTAAGAAACACACCCTAAACTGGTAGGTGAGTCCCCATCCTTGGGTTCACTCGGTGCTAACCTCTACTCTTATCTGAAGAGACTAAACATGATTCAACTGACTGTACATGCACAGATTAACTGACTTCTGTTGACTGATAGAGTAGTACTATTATCTGAGATTTAACTGAGATCATGAGATTTCTAAGGTTTCCCGAGTCACATGATTGACTGAGTTCTATAGATTATAGCTTGATTGAGATTATCGTGACAACATGACATGGCTCTAGGCATACACCTATGTTTCTTGGGTATGAATACCCCCAGGACTCGATAGAAGGAAACTGACACATATGACATAACTTGATCACAAGATTTGAGTCCAGAATTCATAATATTATAAGTAGGGGATATCATATTTCATATATTTATTCAACATCTTAAACATTGTAGGGAATGCATGGATATATTTCGTGTACATATTGTATATCTCCATTATCTTACATACTTCATACCACCACAATAGCAACACATAAAAAGCATAGGATTTATATTTAAGTATATATCTAACATGGACTTGTCATTTAGACATCATAGAACCATACAAACATGAATTTCTAGCATCCTAAGCATTTTATCAAACACCTTGCATGCATTCTTTAAGGCATAGGTGAGTTTCATATTTGAACCATATTAAACCACCTAAAGTTCATGGTTTTTAATTAACAAACATATATATTTCATGAAAATACCTTTAGACATCACATTGAAACTTAAACAACAATCATCAATATGTACATACTCATATCACCACAAAAAGTTTACAAAATAATATTTAAAACATGGTTCTTGAGCTCTATGAACAGATTGGATCCATAGATGAACACTACGCATACCTTAGAAATGAAACCTAGATGATTTGCTGGAGAGTTCTTGGATTGGAAAACTTAATTCTCAATTATCATGTAAAAAGGCTTGAATCTTGCTCTTGAGAGATGAGTTTGATGGAAACCCTAATCTTATGGTTAAAAGCATAAGAGAGGGTTTTTTTAGATGCTTAACTAAAGAAAATAATGGGAAAAATTATTCTTCTTTAGGGTTATAAGTCGTGGAAGGTGAAGGAAATGACCAAAATACCCTTATGAAATAAATTTCCAGTTGCTGAAAAATCATAGCTGACGACCCTCGTGATAGGGCATCACAAATATGATAAGTTGTCACGAATGTCGTCACTTAGGAGCTTGTTTCTGCCTAGGGCTGATGACCTTCGTGATAGGGCATAACAAATGTCATAAACTATTATGAATGTCATCACTTAGGAGATGGTTTCTGCCTAAGGCTAACGACCTTCATGATAGGGCATCACAAATATGGTAAGCTATCACGACTGTTGTCACTTAGGAGCTAGTTTCTGCCTAAGGATGACGACCTTCGTGATAGGGTGTTACAAATATGGTAAGTTATCATGAATGTCATCACTTAGGAGCTGGTTTTTGCCAAATTTTGATGACCTTCGTGATAGGGCATCACAAATATGGTAAGCTATCACGAATGTCTTTACTTAGGAGCTGGTTTCTGCCTAAGGCTGATGACCTTCATGATAGGGCATCACAAATATGGTAAGCTATCACGAATGTCGTCACTTATGAGCTATTTTCTGCATAAGGCTGATGACCTTCATGATAGGGCATCACAAATGTGGTAAGCTATCACGAATGTCGTCACATTATTTCCAGCCTTACATGCTAGAGTAAAATAAGAATAACTCTTTGCTCAGATATCAGATTTAGGCAAAATTGGTATAGTTGGAAAGATAATTCAATCATACATCTGTAGATAGGTCATGATCTAAAAAATTCCAAGTATAATGAGAGTTATACTTATTTGAAGTTATCTATACCAATATCCTTCTCAAGAATTCAATCGGTAAGGAATGTTTTGATTTATCTAATAGATAGGAGTTATTTGAAGCCTTAATATACATCTAACCTACTCATAAAACTATAAAATAACCATGATGTACTATGCATGAGATTGGTACATGGATCTAATATTTGTTGGATTTTTTAGGGTATTACAGTAAGAAAGATAGTTCTCTCAGAATATGTATTGACTACCGTTAGTTAAAAAAGTCACAGTCATGAATAACTACCCACTTCCCCAAATTGATGATTTGTTTGAACAACTTCAGGGTGCTAGTTACTTTTCTAAGATAGACCTCAAATCAGGCTATCATCAGCTCAGAGCCAGAGAATGTGACATTCCAAAAATAGCTTTCAAAACCCGGTATGGTCACTTCGAGTTTCTATTTATGTCCTTTGGTCTTAATAATGCCCTAGAAGTTTTCATGGACTTAATGAATCACGTGTTGAAATAGTACTAGGATATGTTCGTTATGGTCTTCATCAATAACATTCTTATCTATTTCTATAGCAAGAATAATCAAGAAATTAGCTCAGAATAGTACTTCAGACTCTCAAAACTCATCAGTTATTCACCAAATTCAGTAAGTGTAAATTTTAGCTAAGGTCAGTAGTATTCCTTGGTCATATTATTTTCGGTGATGGCATTGAAGTTGATCCTCAAAAGACCGAAGCGGTGAGAAACTAGCCTAGACCCATCTCACCATCATATATCAAAAGTTTCTTGGTTTTAGCTATCTATTACCATCAATTTGTTGAAGGATTTTTGTCTATTGTATTCCTCATGTCCAGATTGACTCAGAAGAAAGTCCAATTTTAGTGGTCAGATTCTTGTAAGAAGAGTTTTCAAGAGTTGAAGACTCGACTCACCTTAGCCCAGTGTTGACTCTACTAGATGGTTTAGACAGGTTTGTTATGTACTGTGATGCATCCATAGTAGATTTGGGTTGTGTTCTCATGCAGAGAGGTAAGTTCATAGCCTACGCCTCTAGATAGATTAAGCCCCATGAGAAGAATTACCTGACTCATGACCTTGAGTTAGCAACTGTAGTATTTGCCTTAAAGATTTGGAGGAACTATTTGTATGAGGTGCATATAGATATGTTAATAGATCACAAGAGTTTGTAGTATGTTTTTTTCTCAGAACGATTTAAATTTGCATCAAAGAAGGTGGTTATAATTATTTAAAGATTATAACATGAGTGTTCTTTATCATCCAGACAAAGCCAATGTAGTGGTTGATGCTCTCAGTAAACTGTCTATGGTTTGTAGTGCCCATGCTAAGGACAGTAAGAAGAAGTTAGCTTAGGAAGTTCATCAGCTTGCCCGACTGGGTATCCGCTTAGTCGATTCAGCAAAAGGTAGTGTGCGGGTTCAGAACAATTCTAAATACTCTTCAATTTTTGAGGTGCAAAATAAGCAAAATAGAGATCCCAATCTTGTTAAGCTAAAAGAGTCAGTCAGAGATAAAAAATTAGAGGTTTTCTCCCAAAGGGGAGATGGTGTGTTGTGTTTCTAGGGTCATTTATGTGTGCCAGGTATAGATGACTTAAGACAACGAATTCTTACAAAAGTACAGGGTGCGCGATACTCGATTCATCTAGGGGCTACTAAGATGTACTATGATTTATGGGTGATCTATTTGTGGAGTGGGATAAAAAGGGTTATTGCAAAATTTGTAGCTAAATGCTTTACAGGTCAGCAAGTTAAGATTGAGCACTAGAAACCTAGTGGGTCCATGCAGGAGTTCATTATACCCACATGGAAATGGGAAGAAGTGAACATATACTTTGTGATGGGTTTGCCTCGTACTGTTGTCATCATGATTCCATTTGGGTTATCATAGATAGGATGACCAAATCAGCTCATTTCTTGCCAATTCATACTTTCTATTCAGCTGAGGACTACGCCAAACTCTATATTAGAGAATTGTTCAGGTTACATAGAGTTTCAGTATCCATTATCTCAGATAGAGGCACCCATTTTACCTCTCATTTCTAGAAAGCATTCCAAAAGGGTCTTGGTACCCAAGTTCATCTCAGTACAGCCTTCCACCATCAGACAGATGGTCAAGTAAAAAGGACCATTCAGACTCTAAAAGATATGCTAAGAGCATGCGTTGTCGATTTTAAGGGTAGTTGGGATGACCAATTGCCTTTGATTGAGTTCACATACAATAACAACTATCATTCCAATATTCAGATGGCTCGGTTTAAAACTCTCTATGGTAGGATATGCAAATCTCTAATTGGTTGGTTTATTGTAGGTGAGGCCGCAGTAGTAGGGCCTAACCTAGTGTTTGATGCCTTATAGAAGGTTTAGTTAATTAGAGAAAGGCTTATGGTTTCCCAGATCTGACAAAAATTGTATCCAGATGTGAGAAGAAAGGATCTCGAGTTTGAGATCGGTGATTTTGTGTTCTTGAAAATCTCTCCCGTGAAAGGAGTAAATAGGTTCGGCAAAAAGGGAAAGCTCATTCCCTGGTATGTCGATCCTTACAGAATTCTCAGCCATTTCATAAAGGTAGCTTATGAACTTGATTTGCCTTCAGATCTAGCCTCAGTGCATCCATTATTCCACGTCTCCTTGCTAAAGAAATACATTAGTGACCCAGCAATCATAGTTCTCTTAGAGGATGTAAATATTCATAATGATCTCTCTTTTGAAGAGGTTCCAGTCCAGATCCTCGATCATCATATTCGCAGACTGAGGAACAAAGAAGTTTCCTTAGTCAAAGTTCTTTGGTGGAATCATTCTGTTGAGGGAGCTAATTGGGAAGAAGAAGCAGATATGCAGATCAAGTATCCTCACCTCTTCTCTGCAACCTCAGATCCAGCTTAAGGTAGCATTTTTCCTTAGCTTTACTCACTTTCATGTTCATCTATGATTATAACTTGGTGTCTATTACCATTGCATATTCAGTCATGCATTCATGAATCAGTTCAATCATGTACTCATGCATTAGATATGCATGTTCAGTATGAAAACCCAGCTTGTCAGTAGCTTTAGTCATAAATTCCATGCATCAGATATGCCTGTTCAGTGTAAGAGCTCATTTTATCAGTAGTTCAGTCATATAGTCATGCATCAAATATGCATGTTTAGTGTGTAAACTCAGTCTATCAGTGTCTCAGCTTAATCAGTCTCATTCGAGGATGAATGTTCCCAAGGGGGA
>NC_061117.1:76892789-76942301 GCF_002878395.1 Capsicum annuum | reverse complement strand
AATAAGTTTCATGATTCCTCTATGTGATTCTTGAATTCAACCATGACCAAGTGTTTCCTCATAATTTAAAGTATTCTTCTGTACCCTAATCATGATAACTTGTTATATTGATGAAATTATTGAGTTTTTGATTTTAAGTAATGCAATTTCTTATCGTGTCATTACTTTGAAATTATCATTTTTAACTGCATTTTTCAATGTTGGTGGGTTATGAACATTTGATACTTATATAGTTATGCATGTCTCATATTTTTAAGTTACAAGTTATTAAGACTATATTGTATCATTATATTCAGATTATTAATGCATTGCTATTTTCAATACACCATATTTGACCACATCAGTTATCAGTGCATGTACTAGTTTATGCTTCTATATATGTTTAGTTAGGAGTAGAACTTAGTACCGAGCAAAATTTAGGGATAAAGGCTTTCCTTCCAGCATAGGGTAAGACCTTTAGTAGCAATCCCTAAGTTTCAGAACTACATAGCCAACATAGGTTATGAGAGGTCTTCCTGTAGCGTAGGAGATGATACATTCTTAGGTGCACCTGCCAGTTTAAGGTGACACCCTCGTCCATTGGGACATCAGATTAGTGAATCCACATAGCTAGTTTCAGTACCCGTGGTAAGGTACTGATATCCTTCCAACTGGGGTTATAGTTTGGACCTCGATTAGCTTAGATTGGGGAATGTTAGTTAAATGTTAGATCCCATAATTTTAGTTCAATATTCAAATTTTACCAGTTCAGGTTTCATGATGAAATATTCATATATCAGTTATTTAGATCATTTTAATACATTTTTATGCTTTTTCTTGCCTTTGTTTTATATGTTCATGCATTCATGCTTAGTATCTATATGTATATCATCTAGTCCCCATCCTTTATACTACTACAAATAATGTGCTGACCGTATACTCTCTCTTTACTATGTTGTCTTATAAGATAGGTTCGAACGCATAGTTCCCAGACTATACGTAGCCCATTCCTGTACCACTCTGCTGCAACATTAGAGAGTCCTTATCAGCCGAGGGTTAGACATAGTATTATTCATGCTTTCTAGTACTTTATTTCATGCTATTTCAGTAGTTAGAGTTATTTGGGGACCTATCCAGCAACACATCATGTTTAGAGGCTTTCAGAAAGTCACACAGTTAGTATGTTTTCAGCGATGACTATTTAGAACCTTTGATATTGTTTTGACGTTCAAATATTTTCATAAATGACTTCTGTACAATATTTTATTACTTTCTTTCATTCTTTACAGTATGTGCCAGATCATCGGTTAGCTTGGTGTCACTTATGGCCTTAAGCTTCATATCACGACTAAGGGGTAGTCTTGGGTCGTGACAAACTTGGAATTAAAGCCCAAGGTTTAAAAAATCCTAGGGTGTCTAAAAGCTATGTTAAGCAGAGTATTGTACATGGGTGTGAAGCTTGCCACACTTATATGCGGGAGGCTACAAAACACTTAGAAAAAATTTTTTTAAGCATAATGTCATGCGATAGAGTGTAAACTCTGTTAAACTTTTCCTTCTAACTCATCCTATACCATCTACAAAAATGCCTAGAATAAATTTCAAATAGCGACTACAAAATATAGTTAATAAAATAAAAAAATATTTATTACACCACTATTTTCTCCCACGAATTGTGGATATAAAAATGATGTCATAACATGCAGTCATAAAATTTCATCGTTAAAATTTCAATAACCCAAAATTTGTATCCTACCTCAAAACCTTTCCTAACCTTCTGAAAATTAGGAATTGACAATCAAGACAAACTGATTTATAAAGACATGAATCATAATAATTCAGTTTTTGGAGGACCCATTTCTTTGCACCAAAGGTAACCTCAGCTTCAGAGCACAAACACACCTTAAAAGAGTCTTTGACAACATAAGAATGTCCATACAATTTTCTTTTGATAATTCTTAAAGTAATTTTAGTCATTGGCCCTTCAAGGTAAATATGATGATTATCAAACTCGAAATTTCAAGTGTATATTTTCATTTGTGGAAGATGAAATTGAAGTGGAAGTCATATGATTTGGTGAGGAATCTAACAAACACTTTTAGTAGTAGTGTCTCTCCTATGTAAAGTAATCTTTTGGCTTATAAAAAAGATTTTTACAAATTGTTCATACATACCAAACCATTCATCTATAGATAGAACTATACTTCAAAAAAGAAATATCATAATATGAATTATAGTAGTGAAGATGTGCATAAGCTAATTGATGTACTATCATTATTAATTAATTAAAAGAAAAAAAATCATAAAATCAAACTTTTAGTATTTCTAAGTGTCCCGTGGTAAATGAAATGGACTAATCTTGTCTGGTTATTCCTCACCTCTCAAGCTAAATATTCATAATATTCATTTTCTTAAACTATGATATTAGAGTTAGACTCATCCCTACCTTGGTTTATCTAGCTTCAAATATTATATTTTTTGCACTACATAATGAGGTATCATGTCACTACCCAATTTCTCAAATCGTGATGCCACCTACTTTAACCTACCTATAGTAAGTGAAATCTTAGTAGGGAACAATGAGTAACAAGTCAATTGGCTAATGATAGAGATAAACAAGAATAAAAACAATTGTAGTGAGAAATAATTAAAAAAATTAGATATATATGCATACATAAATACACACACACATATATATGTATAAATATATATATATATATGTATATATATATATATATACAGACACACACACACACAAAAGCATAATACACCATAGAGGAAAGAGAATAAAATACTAAACTAAATCCCCCATGACCTAGTAAGGTTAGTAGAAGAGATACTAAAACAAATAGAGTACTAGATAGTGTCAAAATATTTATTGTAGTCTCAAAATATAAAAAAAATACCTATCATGAATGTATAAGGAAAAGGATCAGTTATAGACTCTAAAAGCTCAACAATTTGGGTCAACAACACAACTCGGGATCAACGTCAAACATGGCTGACTTATATTAGGATATGCGCTAGGGAAAAGGATACAGAAGTATAGTATGAGAACCAAAACCAAGATACTCAGTAGGCATCATAGGATGATTGAGCTCAGTAAAGTAAAACTATAAATAAAGTACGAGCATAGAAACTAAAGGCAGTAAACAAGGGTTAAAAATGACACAATAGGCTATACTAGGCAAATGTGGCAAATCAAAAGTAAATAACTCAAAAGTAAAAGTAAATGCCTAGCTATATTTTTAGTTATGTTTAATGTTCATAACTAAATATTGGATTTAGTTATGTTTAATGTTCATTTTTTTAAACGGTGATACTAGTGTTTGACTCATCCCTATCTTGGTTTATCTAGATTCAAGTATTATATTTTGTACACTCAATAATAAGGTATCATGTCACTACCCAGTTTCTTAAATTTTGATGGCACCTACTTTAACCTACCTATAGTAAATGAAACCATAGTCGGGAACAATTAGTAACAAGCCAACAGGGGAATGATAGAGATAAACAAGAAAAAAAACGGCTGTAATAAGAAATAAATGTGAAAATTAGATATATAAACATACATATGAAATATAAATACAAACACACACACATACAAGCATACTATACCTTAGAGGAAATAGAATAAAATACCAAACTAAATCCCCCATGACCTGGAAAGGTTAGTAGATGAGACTCTAAAATAAATAGAGTATTAGATAGTGTCAAAATATACATTGTGGTCTCAGAATATACAAAATAAGACTATTATGAAAGTAGAAATAAAAGGATCAACTACGGACTTTGGAAGCTCACCCAATTCAAATTAAGAACATAACTCGAGATCAAAGTCAAACATGGTGACTTATCTTAGGGTATACATTAGAGAAAAGGATATAGAAGTATAGTATGAGTACGAAAACTAGAATTATCAATAGGCATCATAGGATAATTGAGATTAGTAAAGTAAAACTATAAATAGAGTACGAGTATATAAACTAAAGCTAGTAAACAAGGGTCGAAAATGAAATGATAGGCTATGCTAATAAATTGTGGTAAATCAAACGTAAATAACTCAAAAGTAGAAATAAATGCCTAGCTACTATCTAGATTTTTACTTTTATATTTCTTTATTACACACTACGGGTTAACTCCTAATTGACTTGTAACACTCTTAACTATTGAAATCCTTGTCTTAACTCCCTATGGATTCGACCCCAACCTACGTTGGTTTACTATATTGTTATTATTTATGATTTTCAGCTTTAGTTTGGCATCTGTATATTGTTATTACTTATGAGTTTTAGTTCAAGTTCGACATTTATTATCTTTACAATTATGGATTTGGGGTTTGAAATTAGGTGGAGATCAAAATGAATTAGGAGTATATGGTATATATATTACACGTCATGACTCATTTGACATTTATTTTGGATTTAACAATTTGATTGTTATGAGAATGCTTTTTCAAAGCTAGAAACAATTAGAGGTTAATCAAGTATTAATAGAACTTGAGGTTATGCCTTCCTAAGTGTGGGTTCATGCATGGGTATTTCATTATTTGTCGAAATTTAGCTAGAAGTCAGGGATAGGCTAGATCTAGAATTTTACTATTAATTTTTCAGTAAAATACCAAATATCACAAATGGATTCTGTCGAACACTTCATCAATGTAACAATTTCACCAATCTATGACCTCAATTAACATCCTCATATCTAAGAGATGTTATTAAATGAACAAATTCAAGTAATTGTTTACACTCATTCATCATCCATATCTCCTTTGTCAAGGATGAAATAAGCTCAAATACAATTAGGGTTTGCAACCCCCAATTCTTAGTCAAAACATGGAATTAATGCAAAACCCATAACAAATAGATAATTAGGAGGACAAATAAATAAAATATATTCTTTAATCACAACCTATTCAAGAATGACCCTAAGATGAAGAATTAGCTACTCATAGAGAGAAATAGTAAAGATATACTCAAATTTTCATCAAATTGGTCCATAGAAATAAAGAAAATGCTAAATCCAAGCTTTAATTTCAATAAACTGAGAGTCACTCTAATGTCTTCTAAGCTCAAAAATAGTACAATAATGCTCAATGATGGTGGAAATGAGTTGAAAATCTCCATTTTGACCTTAATTTCACGTTTTCAATAATTACAAAAATTCCACCATACTCTTGATCTGCTTGAGCAGATCTAGAGTAGATGGGGCACACCCTGGGCGCAGATGGGGTTGTTTGAAAATTTTAGCCATCCGCTTACGTGGGTGGCCTTCCGACATGTCTTTGTGATCTTTAGAGCTCTTTTTCTTTCATATTTTATCTCCCTATGACTTGAATGACTTCTCATCATTATTTTCAAATTTTATCTACACAAATGAGCATTGTACATGAGAATAACACCAAATCAATGAAAAATTATGACAATTTAAGCTTAAAAGTATATATATATATATATATATATATATATATTACTTTAATTGAAAAATTATTTAAACTTTTTTAAGAGATGGAGAACAAGGAGTGTGAAAAAAAGACATAAAATTCATGAATACAAATAAAAGAAATTATATATTGGCATTCAATATTTTTCAATAAAGTAAAAAAGAACTCAACATTTTTGTGTTACCATAAAACCTTACTACCTATCTGAAAATCTTAATTACGCATTCTTATTTCATTCTTCATAAAAAAAATAAATTGTGATAATCAGAGATATTGTATATAGATGAAAATATGAATGATGATTTGGTCTTAGGAGAACCCTATTTATTCCCTGCACCAATGTACCCTCAATTTCCTCTCTTTTTTTATGTTTACCCACTTTGTATTATTTTATTTTCTGCACAGGTTTTTCATGAACTCATTTTTTTTGCATAGATTGATCTATATATTTTTTATTTTTACAAGATTTTATTTTTTTTATAACTTAGGATGAATGGGGTAGGTGTTGTCATGTAACCGGAGAAATTCTTGTCGATGAGATTGAATGAAGCTGCTTTTGAGATATTTGCTATAGAAATTATTTTTATGAGTTCTTTTTTTTTAAATATTTTCAAACCTTAAACATACATGTTTACACACATTGAATGAGCCCCCCTATTTATAATGGTTTTTTCTACCTCTTTTCTCTCTAAAGATTTTTATCTTTTTATATGCTTGGTTGAATTGTGAATCCTCTTGTTATCAATTTTTTGAAAATAATAATTGATGTTCGAGAAATTCCTGTGAATGAATTGTGAGGAAATGCTTTATATTAGTTTAGGTTCATTATTAATTTTTTTTGGTTGTGGTGCTAGGTAACCACACATTAAATTAACCCATTTACCAAAAAATATTATTGTTTCATTTTTCTTAAGAAGTTTTGTTTGAATGGGGAATTCTGATGTTATTGATTTTTTAAAAAAGAAATTGCTCGTTGGAGAAATCACTCTAAAGTAATCGAATAAACTTGTTCTTGAGAAACTTTCATTGATTTTTTTTGCTAAAATTTATAGTCTAGTTTCTCTTTTTTAAAAAAAAATTGTTGAAGAGTAGTTCAGATTTTACCACCTTTGAATTTATTTTTTATAACAATGTGGATCCAAATTATTAGTAGAAGGGAATTCAAAATTCCTAGTATTATTTATTTATATGTAATAACAGAAATAATTGGGTATGTTGTTGTATTGTTGTTGTTGTCGTACATTATAGCAAGAAAATGAAAAAAAAATTATAGACGATCACATTTAAACAAAAGAAAATTTGGGTTTTTATTAATCATCAATAAAAAATAATAAATACATCACTATTTGAAATAATTTCCAATTCTAATCACAAAACAAGATGAGAATTAAGAAAACACATAAAAGCCCAAATCGGTCCAACCCAATTCTACCTACCCATATTATTTACATATAAATTCTACCTAGGGTTTCCTTTTTCCACCTCTCCATTTTCTTTCTAGCAAACCCCTCACACCTGAACCATATTACCGCCGTGGAAAATCATGGACTTCGTCTTCTTTTGCTCTGGATTATCAATCTTCTTGAATTGTTCCTATCCTTTGCTTATTTATCAGCTTTCAAGAGTTAGTCTACTTTGAGTATTTCACTCCTTCTATCTAGATTCTGACTTCTCCTCTTTCTACAACTGTGCTCTCTGATGAATGAGCTAATCTCATGGTACACTGATGAGGGATCTCGTGTAAAGATGATGCATTTATTTACTTGGTAAGACTTCATTTGCCTCCTTGTCCTTTGTGATTGAGTACTAACTTTTTCTCTGTTGTAGGCGTTCCAGAAATGAAGTGCATGGGTAGCTTCAATCTACAATGACCATATAATGATAAGTGCTTCATTTAGGTTCAAAAACTCCAATCTGACCATCGACCCTCCAAGCGAGAACAAAATCAAAATAGTATGCATAATATCTAGTTACCTATTACAATTTCATAAGCTTATTGTAAACATTAAAAGTTTGATATGATATGGTCTAACTGTGTATTCTTGAGGAACTACAATATTTCTAAGGAAGTGAAGTAAGATCCATTCAAGAAAATCCTATTATTAGAAGAAGGATGTAGTGGCCATACTTGATTTACATGCAATAATTAACACTAGGCAGTATTCTAATTGGAACTTGATGCCTCGAACCAAAGTAAGTCTTTTTTGTCCCTTTCTTTTCTTATTTATCTCATCTTTTTAAATCTAAAACAATGAAGAACATGTTTTTATTTTTCACTTGTTAGAAAATTACTAAAAGCTACCTACAAATTTAACTTCTTGTGAGCAGCAATAATCTTTTCCTGTATCTGTAACACCCCGTAAAAATCGTGCATGGACTAGCCTTTAATAGAGTGCCCTTAGACTTAAAAACTTGAAAAGTTTTCTAAGTGTAATGAGGACTTAGAGTCATTTTAGTTGGCAAACTTTGGGATACAACTTTTCAACCTTTCCAACATCCGTTTTTAGATTTTCAAGTTGCGTTACGATTGGAAAAGCTCATAGTACATCTCAGATAAGTTTCAAAATTTTTTGAAACGCATAAGGCTGCATTTGGATTTCAAAACAGTAGCAAAACGCATAACCTAATGGCCAGTTTTCAGCATTTTAGGGTCAACTTCAAACGACCATAACTCTCTAAATATAATGAACTGGGAGAGCTGTTACCTATAAAATAAAATCTCTTTGAGTCTTCTTTCTAATTCAACTGGTTTCATCCAAATCCAACACCTAAGTAATGAGTTATACCTGTTTTACTTCAGCCTGTCAGCTTGTCAACTGAGGGACAGTTTTGATTTTGTTTGTTTTATAGGGGCATTTTAGTCATTTTACCTCACCCATATTTCGTATATAACACCAGATTTAGCCCCCAATTTATCAAAATATAATCTTTTTCCCAAAATTATTCAAGAACACCCTCTTGGGTTTCAAAATAAAAACCCAAGTAGTTGAAGATTCAACCATGGGTTTTCAAAATAAATTAGAGATTCGGAATCCCCAATCCACAAGCTTCAAGAATCATCCATTATTTTTCGTAATCGAGGTACGTGGGGTTTTCTTAAATTCTCATGGGCATAGAAAAATTATATTTTAGAATAGGGTTTTTGAAACTATGTATATATTCACGTACTAGATGTTTTAACATCATTGTTTTGGTCTTTTGACCTTCCCCAAAGGGATTTGAGAATATATATGTATGAAAGCATGTATTTAAGAATGAATTCTTGTTGAGAGCATGACTTTTGGTGAATTCCCTCTTATTATGAATTTTTAGATTTTGTATAGCATGTGAATTATTTTGTAATGCATTCTTGAAAAGCACTATATGAAATGTTTGAACTCTTGTTATGATTTAATGGTGGTTTTAAATCACTAAGGAGGGAATTTAGCATGAATGTTTAATGTTCATAATACATGTGATGAAAGAGTTCATTGATTTGTTAAAGGTACTAGACCACCATATGTTTGATGAAGTTTTTGCATAATTTTGACTTGAAGTTTCAGAACATGAAATCTTCTATATCAGTTGCATGTTTTTGGTGGTCTAAGCTATGTTTTAAATGAAAAGATTTAGCTTAATGTATTATGACTCAGAAATTATGACTTGCGAATCTTGGTATAACGATACCAATTCAGACCAATGCCATCTCAGTCTAGGGGTCCAGATGAATAGTAGATATTTTAGATCGCAGATTAGATTGTGCAGTGGTGAGCCTTCTATATTCCAGAAGGCTTTTTTACTTTCAGATATTTATCTTTAGTCATGTTTTGGTCTACTGGGGCCTTTTTCCAAATTTCAGATTGTTGCTATTAGTCATGTAGTAGAGATTTCGCAGACGGATTTTAGATGTTGATAGATATTGTGGGACTTTATTTCCCACTATTGATTTTATTAGACTTATGACCATGTTTCTGTAATATTGTGTATTTTTTGCATTTCTTTTATCATATGAATTATGTGCATGATTACCAGATAGACAGGGGTGTTTTGGGTCTTCATGGTTTGGGATGCTCGTCACGGCCAAGGCCCAGTTCGGGTCGTGACAAACTTGGTATCAGGTCATGGTTCATGGTTCCAGGGTTTTTGCAAAATTGCATCGGGTAGAGTCTTATTTATGAGTGTATAGCGCGCCACACTTATAAGTAGTAGGCTATTAGGTATTTAGGAATGTCTCTCTTTCTTTACATTTTGGTTCGTGCAATAGTGTCATAATGTTCCTCTTTCATACTCAAATTTGTGCTATGGTGTCACCTATACGAAAGTAACAGTCATCCCAATTCTTTCCTTACTCGGACATTCTCAAAAATATCTCATCATTGGGCCGATTCAAGTACAAAAGTTTAAAGTCTAAATGGTATGGTTTGTTCTGATCGAATCATATAAGATTTTTGCAAGGACTTGAAAAGAGTCCGTTTGTGCTTCAGAGTGTGTTGGTTCTAGTGTGAACCTTGATTTTGATGAAATCGTGCATTTCAGCCTACAATATTAAGTATATTCAGTTTTTTTCAGAACATATGTTACCAGTGTCATGCTTCAGAGGTAATAAGGTGTAGCAGAATGTTGGAACTATATTTCCACCCGAATAGTAGTGTGTGTTAAAGTGTTGTTGTCATGACCTATTGGTAATGAAATTAGACCAAGAAGTTGGTGATGTGAAGTCACAAAGTTAGAAGTCAGAGTGAGGATGATTTACCTCTTTATAGTGATAAACTAATTTGGTAGCTAGAAGTATGTGTAGATAGTATGGTAGTCCATGGAGAAAGTGTTTGACTCCGATTTTATTTCTACAGAGTAAGATGTGTATTCTTAGTTCATTGAATATTGCGTATTAAATCTCTATCTCATGAAATATTATCATCAAAGTGTTGTTGAAAAATAAAGTCTAGTGAAGCCGTGTGGGGATCTTTCAATTCACTAGCATTGTTGACTTGTCATTGTTGACTTGTCATTCATCCTATTTTCTTGTCCAAAATACAAAATCAAAGTCTAGTGAAGCCGTGTGAGGCCTATTTTGATTCACTAGAAGCTTGTTGTCTAACTTGTTGTTCTTGAGTAGGTTTAATATATGTATAGATGAATTTGGTTGCATGAGATTGAGCCGGTAAAGAGATGATTCGTACTTGTGTGTTATTAGTAGAAGGTAGAGAAGGAGTTGTTAGTCAGGGTGATTTGTTGGTTGCTTGAATGTGAAAATAGTTACATTAGCGAGCAAGTTATGATTATAGACTCATGGTTATTTGAGAAATTTGAAGGCAGTCTAAATATATGCTTAAGTAAGTAAGTATGAGGTGAGAAATCCGCATAAGTAGAGAAGATTGTATGGGGTTATAATATCAGATTAAGGTAGATCATGTCTATTATATGACTTCACACCTTGACCTTTTTTTCGTTGGCAGTTGTAAACTAGTACATCTTGTGAGAAGGTAGGTAGTGGATTTTAAGGTGTTTGAATAGAACGTGTCAATTTTATGGACTAGCATATTATTTTGCACTCGTCATTGGTGGTAGATTATTGATTCTAAACTATAGGTTTGAATTTAAGTGAAAGATGTGGTGGTAAAAAAAATAGTGGCATGAGATCGATGATGCATGTTTTGTAGAATTAAATTAGTAGGCTTGATGTGTTGAAGTAGTACATGCTAATGAGTTATGATAAGGAAGACCATAAGGTCACGATCGACTTTTTTGTGTGGCTATGAAGTTCTAATGTACTAGTGTTTCTTGATGGTTATTTCATAGTTTTCAAGTGAGAATTATGCGTAAGGTGGGGTTGTAGATCACGTTTACATTCAGCACTAGACACTAAGTTTGAACAGTTGATGCCCATTAAGATAGTTGTGATGATTGATTGGGTAATGATACCAGTTTTATGCAAGTGATATAATAGGCTTGAACGGTGTACGCAAGAGATTAGGTTTATTTGATTCGTAGTGATGTATGATATTGTACATGTGATGTAGAAGTATGCCTAAGGTGACATAAGGCTGCAGCATTCTTTCTAAGGCTATTACTTGTTATGCGTGGCTAGTGGTACCATTGAATTATTAAGTGGATAAAGACTAGTTAGATGGTATATGGTGATCTAAATAGCCATGTTAAGGTGTTTTGATTGATAGTGTTGGGCCTTTTGCGATGATCTTGATTCTCATAGTAGAGGGATATAAATTTGGAGTCGCAATGGTAGTAGGCTATGTCGAAAGAGATATAGTACATCAAAGGCTTGGTGATATCCATGTTAAGTGTTAGCATCTAAGCTTGACTTTTGAAGGTTGAACCGATAGAAATAAGTGTGCAAGCATTATACTGTGACTATTGGTGGCTAGGGAAAGATAGAGTGTATCCCGGAAGGTAGTCATTCGGGTTAAGCTCTATGATATGCATGTATTGTCATTTTCCAGACCTTAGAGTGCAGTAAGTGTTGTTCAGTTAGAATCTGGTAAAGGATCTCTCAAACTCTCGATGATAACTTGGAGCTAAAGGGGAGATGATAGAATAAGTAACCAAGTCCGGCCCTCAAATTCTAGTAGTGATGTCAGTATGACATAGAACATCAGAAGGGAAGGGTGAGTCTCAACCCATTCCTATCTCAGTATTTTTCAGTTATCCCAATACCTACGCATACCTCACGTTTTAGTCCTCTGATCATAGTTCATGTTTATGTACATGATAGTGAATCACGTGCTCTTCCAGATTCCTACATGAGGAACTTTCTTTTATTCAGCAGTCAAAATCATATTCCATATGTTATGAACTCTAGTTGAGGTCATGCAACTCATGATGCATGTACTCACTCTTTATAGTGTGCTCAGTCCCGTATAAATATCTTTACATGCTTGAGGGTCTTATGTTTTAACCTTTTAGTAACCCTCTCTATGCAATAATAGTGGTTATGATGTAAATGTTGTTGTTGATGGAAGATCATAGTATGCTTGTTTAGATAAGTCCATAAGTATAAATAAAGATTTGGGGCCAAGTCTTTGCTACATGTGATGGTTAGTGGAAAAGTTTATGTGTGTATATTTTTAGGATAGCGTGTGGGAGTTATATTAATAATAGTTTAGAAACTATGTGAAGTATGTATTTATGGGTGGTTTCCTTGAAGTTAACATGTGGTTATAAATTAGGCTAGAATGACATTTTGGGATTGTAGTGGAAGGTCGCAGTATGCATTAGCGAATTCATATTAAGAGTTCAGAGTAGTCATTGAAGTGGTAAGGCATGTTATGCTTAGAATATGATCTTTAAAAGAGGTATAGGAGGTGGCATCATATGGTTTAGAATAACAGCGTGGTGTAGCATGTTGTATTTTTGTGACTTAGAGTTAGGCTTGATCGCGGAGTAAGGATTAAGATTTTTTAGACATTCGTAGAAAAATTTATCAATACTCATATGAGAAATTTAAGATGAATTGAATGAATATCATATTTATAGGGAATAGTATAGTTAAGGGATATTCAGGAAGTATGCTAAGCCTAAAATTAAGAAGTTATATTGCCAAAGGTCTGAAAATTCTATCCTAATTTAAGAGTTATATGTCTATATTCTAGACTGCAGAGTAGTGTCAATGTTGTGATTTCCTCAGTTAGATGTCTTATGTAATCCATACCCAAGATTCGTGGCTCCCTATTACTATTAGAACTCCCTTAGAGAGAGCGTTGATGAGATCCTCCAGTTAAGTATGAGGGTCCATCCTAATTCATTTTGTATAGCCAGTAAGTCAGTAAGTCAGTTTCGCATGACTTGTTTTCTCGTCTTTTCATTTATTTATGCTATCCAAAATCTCATACATGATACTATTCCAAGATAGAGTATACTAGTAATTGCGAGTATAGCTCAGTTCATGCGTCATGCATTAGGTTCAAATTTCGGATTTTCAGTTATGAATCAATTCGTAGGTGCCATGTACATCGTCTCAATTTTTCGAGTATCCTAGTGAATTGAGCATTCATAGAGGCACGTAGTGTCCCAAGAGGGAGATACCCTATTCCATTGCATGCATATATTCTTATTACAAGATTTGCACCAGTTATCATTGCGTATTCAGTCATACGTTCATACGTCAGTTCAATCAGATATGCATGCATTAGAAAGGCATGTCCAATAGAAAAAGTTCAGCTTATCAGTGTATTCACTTCTGCATTCATGAGAAAAACTCAGTAACAAATCCATGCATCAGATATGCATGTTTATTATGAGAACTTAGCTTATGAGTAGCTTTAGTCGTGTGTCTCATGCATCAGATATGCATGTCCGATAAAATAATTCAGAATATCTATAGTTCCAGCCATATGGTCATGTTTTAGATAAGTGTATTCTTTATTAGAGGACATGTCGTGTCCGCGTTATTCCATATCTTTAAGGCTTCAACAAGTTCCTATCCATCATTCGAGGACGAATGATCCCAAGGGGGAGATAATGTAACACCCCATAAAAATCGTGCATGGATTAGCCTTTAATAGAGTTTCCTTAGACATAAAAACTTGAAAATTTTTCTAAGTGTAATGAGGACTTAGAGTCATTTTAGCTGGCAATCTTCGGGATACAAATTTTCAACCTTTTTGACATCCGTTTGTAGATTTTCAAGTTGTATTACAATCGGGAAAGTTCATGGTACATCTCGGATGAGTTTCGGAATTTTTCGGAACGCATAAGGCTGCGTTTGGATTTCAAAACAGTAGCAAAATGCATAGTCTATTGCCCAGTTTTAAGCATTTCAGGGTCAACTTCAAACAATCATAACTCTCTAAATATAATGAATTGGAAGATCTGTTACCTATTAAATGAAATCTATTTGAGTCTTCGTTCTAATGCAACTGGTTTCATCCACATCAAATATCTGAGTAAGGAGTTATATCCGTTTTACTTTAGCATGTCAGCTTGTCAACTGAGGGACAGTTTCGACTTTGTTTTTGTAGGGGCATTTTAGTCATTTCACCTCACCCATATTTCGTCTATAACACCATATTTAGCCCCCAATTAATCAAAATATAATCCTTTTCCCAAAATTATTCAAGAACATCCTCTAGGGTTTCAAAATAAAAATCCAAGTAGTTCAAGATTTAACCATGGGTTTTCAAAATAAATTAGAGATTCGGAATCTCCAATCCACAAGCTTCAAGAATCATCCATTATTCTTCATAATCGAGGTGCACGGGGTTTTCCTAAACTCTCATGGGCATAGAAAAATCATGTTTTAGAATAGGGTTTTTGAAACTATGTATATATTCACGTACTAGATGTTTTAACATCATTGTTTTGGTCTTTTGACCTTCCCCAAAGGGATTTGAGAACATGTATGTGTGAAAGCATGTATTTAAGAATGAAGTCTTGTTGAGAGCATGAATTTTGGTGAATCCTCTCTTATTATGAATTTTCAAATTTTTCATAGCATATGAATTGTTTTGCAATGCATTCTTGAAAATCACTATATGAAATGTTTGAACTCTTGTTATGATTTAAAGGTGATCTTAAATCACTAAGGAGGGAATTTATCATGAATGTTTAATGTTCATAATGCATGTGATGAAAGAGTGCATTGATTTGCTAAAGGTACTAGACCACCATATGTTTGATGAAGTTTTTGCATAATTTTGACATGAAGTTTCGAAACATGAAATCTTCTATATCAGTTGCATGTTTTTGGTGGTCTAAGCTATGCTTTAAATGAAAAGATTTAGCTTTATGTATTATGGCTCAGAAATCATGACTTGAAATTCTTGGTATGACGATACCAATATGGACCAATGCCATATCAGACTCAGATTAATAGACATTTCAGACTATCATGATTTTAGACATTCAGAATGTTGCATGTACAGAAAAGGTTAAAAATGGGCATACAGAGATGTTAGGTGTCTCCCTGAAGAGGGCTTGAGTTCAAGAAACTCATTGCCTATAACCGTGGTTTGCCGACCCGAGTATATTATACAATGACTTAAGTGTCGTGTGGCGTATCAGATTCAGGAACTCCAACCCTTGCGGCACACTCGGGTTGGAGGCTTCCCTGTCGAGTCAATGGCGGATTCCATATCGCCCGTGGAATATCAGATTTGTAGGGGATACCACCTAACTCAGAAGTAATACACAGATCAGAATTTGAAATTTACAAACAGGTTACATGTTTCCAGAAAGTGCCCTTGTGATTTTTAAAAATTGTTTTATGTATGACGTTTTCATGAAAATTGCTCTCATGTATTATATATATATATATACATATATATATACTCTATTTTGGATTGCTTCACGTTCCAGTACTTTTGTGCTGACCCTCTCCCCCCTCCTTCCAGGTTTTAAGACTCAGTCTAGAGGTCTAGATGAATAGTAGATATTTCAGATCGCAGATCAGATTGTGCAGTGGTAATCCTTCTATATTCCAGAAGGCCTGTTTACTTTTAGATATTTATCTTTAGTCATATTTTGGTCTACTGGGGGCCTTGTCCCAGATTTCAGAGTGTTGCTATTAGTCATGTAGTAGAGATTTCACAGACGGATTTCAGATGCAGATAGATATTGTGGGACTTTATTTCTAATTATTAATTTTATTAGAATTATGACCATGTTTCTGTAATATTGTGTATCTTCCGCATTTCTTTTATCATATGAATTATGTGCATGATTACCAGATAGACAGGGGTGTTTCGAGCCTTCATGGTTTGGGATGCTCATCACAGCCAGGGCCCCAGTTCGAGTCATGACAGTATCATTGTGATAGAATGAAAGCATTAATTTGATATTTTGTTCACTAATTGGATTACTTTAATTTACGTTAGCATACTTGTATTTGCCTCCCACCTATGTAGAAATAGAGATCATTGTAGAAGAGAGTGGTAAAATTTGATGTGTATAAGTCGGCTTATTCAAAGGAGAAAGAACAAAAAGTAATGAAGTTTATTGGAGATTTTACGTTTGAAAATGATGATTTTAATAAGGAAAAATGCAAATGATTACCCAAGGATGTCTCCTTATGGTTATTTGAAGTGGATTGAGAACCTTGATATCATAGGTTCAACATCTAATAAAGACAAAATCACTAGGTATTTGTTCTACCTGTCTTAGCCTTGGTGAACCGAATTATCTGGTACCTTTCACTAAAGAGTGGTGATAGGTATCCCGTCGAATTAGTCGAGATGCCTTAAAGATGGTTTGTACACCATAAATATTTATGTGAGAATTTTATTATTTAATATTGCCTCTTTAGGATCACACCCTTTTTCACTAAGGTATACACCTTGGTGACTAAAGTGAAGCATTAGCTGAGCGAGATAAGTCACACAACCTATTTTTCACCTAACTTCAAAGCTTCAATGAATCTCAAAGAATTCTTTGACAACACATGAACATACAATTTACTTTCAATTATGTACTTAATGTAATTTTAGTCCCTTTATGCTATAGTGGATGATTTTCCCACTTGAAACAAGTGTTTATTTTCATTGATGGAGAATCAATTGAATTGGAAGTCATAAGATTTACAAAGAATCTATGTGAGAACATTGTGATGCATGACTCATAATATCTGTAAAGATATGACACCTAGACCTAATTCAACCCTAAGAATTATCCCGTTAGGGAAAGATTGCTCAAGTCTATATAAGTAGACCATCAGTTCATTTCTCAAGTTGCATATTATCTAGTGAATAAGGGGAGGATTCAAATCCTATAGATCTTACTTTTTCTTATAAAGGAGTTAAAATGTGACTTGAATTGCGGCTCTGATGTTATAATTAGTTCTGATGCCTTTAAGAAATAAATTATTACCATTAGTTTTCTAGGTATTGTCTTCTTGTGAGTCATGATTTCAAAAAGTCAACAGGTTCACATACAAAATCAAGTCTAAATTGTTTCATGACATCATTACTTCATGTGTTAGTCATTGAAAGAAATGATCATCACCTTATATGACAAAAAAATTATTTGGCACATTTAGAATGAATAGTTAAATCTTATGGGTACAGTAATAGATATAAACTCTTCTATCTTTTCTTCTTTCACCCAACAAAAGTACTGTCACAAAAACATGCAAAACTTAAATAGATAAAAGGTTGTATACCAACCTAAAAATTCTTAATAAAGAAAACTAGATAAGAGAATGGATCAAATTCATTAATATGCATCCAGATATATCAAATGTCAAATGGAAATGATCTCAAAATCAAGAATCAAACATGTAAAATCAGACCAAAATAGTTGTTTGAAACTCCCTCCTATTGTACATCTGATTTTGATTAGATCTTCCTAAAGACGGTAATTAATAAAATTCAATCTTTTGTTTCCTTGAAATTTTCTCTCTGATCTTCATCTTCTCACTATACATCGCTCTTCTGTTTCACCATATACTGAAGAGGCTATGCGGGTTAAAAGAACGATTTTATAGCCCCATCACTTTTGTTGTGTGCAGATACAAACAATGTTTGATAGTGAAACAATGCATCTAGTTAACTTAAGTGTCAATTTGAAGTGTTCCTATAGAAATAGTGGTTGTACTATGGTAATCACATGATTTTTTAACCACTTACATCTATTGATCATATTTTGTACATTTTTATTACCACCAGAACAACTGTTTCGAAAAGAAACTATTTACTTTGACACTTAGTTAACTAGATCCACTATTTATCTATCAAACTTTGTTTGTATATGAATAAAAGAGAAGTGTTGGGGTTGTAAAATCATTTTCTTAACCTCCTAGCCACTTTTTAATATATAGTGAAGAATAAGAACAATGAATAAGGGAAAGTCAAAGATCAGGGCAAAAAGTTTGAGGAAGCAAGTGTTAGAATTTTATTATGAATAATCTTCTTCAAAAGATCTAATAAAAATCAGATGCATCGCTCGAGGCCGTTTTAGAAAACTATGTTGGTTTGATTTTTCTTGTTTGATGTTGGATTTTGAGTATATATAACTTTTGGCATTTGATATAGCTTGATACCTATTGATGATTTAGATCCATGCACTTATCTTATTTTCATTATTTAGCATTTATTACTTGGTTTATAGATTATTTTTCTACTTAAATATTGTAAGTCTCGATGACACTTTCCTTGGTTGAAATGGAAAAGACTAAAGAGTTTAGATCTAAAGATTACCATTCCTATATGATGTAATTATTCATTAAATTTGTTCTAGATCATTTATGCATCACATGAAGCTATGATTTTTTCTTTTTTTTTTTACAAAAAGATGAAGCGAAGATTTTATGTAATGATGTGTACTTGGTTTTGTGTGACATTGCAGACTTGATGAAATCAAGAGATGGTACCTAGGGAATTGATGATAAGATTTTTTTCTTACCTGACTTTAGAACCTATGATAAGATTAGTGTGGCTTTTGAAGCATGCATCGATCACATTTTTGCTTCATTATATATGAAGAAATATTTTTTGGATTCGTATTCTTGCCTCATGAGTTAAGCTTATATGGAACTTGAGTACTTGACTAGTGGTATGCTTATATGGATTTACTTAATCCTCCCATCCTGAGTTCGCTATTGGGGTTGAGTTAGGCCTTATTATCATATCTTTATAAATATTATGGATGGATGATTTGTATGTATGAAAATTTGTAAACATATTTTTCCTATAACGCAGAAGATTACTTCAACAATTGAAGAGTCATCACTATTAATGGTTTTTACTTAGATTCTCAAGAAATCTTTTAACTTCCTATCTAATTTGATTATCCATCAATGAAAATAAACATTTGATCTTGAGTTGGACGATCATCAAGTTTACCCTGAATGGCCAGTGACTAAACTCACATTTAACATTTGCGAAATCAATTTGTATGTGCATGTGTTATGAAAAACTTCATCCAAAATGTTTTTAGTAAATATTTCAATGGTGAGCGAAGACATGCTGAAACTGGTTCAACACAGAAGAAAAAGCCTCAGTGCATTCCCAAGTAGAAGGGCAAAGCTTCCTACCGTAAGCAAGTAAATGGTGGAGATTTTCTCAAGATGAATCCTGGTCGAAGCTTATTGAGGATGTAGAGAATTTGATTAATGAGGTTTAGATGACATTTCAGGTGATGGATGTAAACGATACTGATTGTAGAGCTTACTGCTAACCAACATTAAATGACACTGATTGTAGAGCTCCTTTAAACTGCCCATGGTACCCATACCTATTCTCTCCTACTAGTGAGAGTGCTTGAGGTAACAGTTTTCCTATTGTCAGTGACTCCTAGAAATTTACTGTTATTATCCTTCACTTTACAGTTTATGGTATGTTTCTGCCATTTATGTTTCAGGTAAGTTTTAAAACTCTTAAAAGATATCAATCCTAGATAGCCTAGAAAATTGTTTTAGAAAATCAGACAAGTAGTTCCACCCATCCTATTTTATTCTTTTCAGTATGACTTAAACCTTCATTCGAGGATAAATAATTTCAACAAAGATATATTGTAAAACCTTAGTTTCTGAACCAACAAACACTCAACACTTAGCACAGATAACCAATAAGAAATTTCACAGTCCCAGGTTCCCACGAGTTGTGGACCAGGTCCATTACCCATGGAACTAGTTGTGGTTATGTCCCTCAACTTTTTAGTGAACCATGATCTGTTCCACGACTTATAAAACAAATCCACGAGTCTTGAAGCCACTCACGGAACTAGCCTTCCAATTATTCCAACTCCTAAGTTCCCTGGAGAGATCGTTGACTAATGGATTAGGGTCACGAACCGTACTATGACTAATGGAGGCCTGGACATATAATTGACAATTTCTTTCTGAACCACGTGTCTCAGTAAGACTACTAGAATCCAAACCATGAGTCGTGGAGTGTTTCGTGGGAGTGATTAGTTCAGAAATCCAAAAATCCTCCAGGAAACCACAAGCCAAACAACAATCCTTGGTATCAAAATGCGAGTTGTTAAGTGACTCATGGGAAACTATCGTCAGAAATTTTGAAGTATTTTACTAGGGGCAATTTTATATTTTCCTTATTTCCTAAGCCTAAACCATGTTATTTTAGTATATTTTAAAAGAGATATCAATATAGTAGACCATTTCATCCCTTATTCCTTTGTTCAACTCAAAAAAGGTCAGAAGGTTCTCTCAAAAAAGCAAAACCTAGGGTTCAAGTATAAAGTCTCAATTTGAGCAATTAGTTAAGAATTTCTTGTCACCGCTTGGTATATATGGTTTCAATTTGAATTTTCTTTTGTCCACGTTCCAATATTTTCAGAAATAAATTATAGTTTTCATGATCTCATGTTTAGATTGCTACCCCAATTACGCAATCCTTTGGTGATTTCTGTTAGTATGAATTATTATGCTATCAAATTTTTGTAGTAAACATTTACGCATGATTTATGGTAGTTCCATTTTAGCCTTGTTACTGGAACAATAACTCAAAAATATTTATCATGATTTAAACTCACAACTTTAGCATTAAGCATAAATAGATAATTTGGGCCGAGTACTATACTCTATTTTCAGACATACATGATTTAATAACATATTAGCAAATAGTATACAGATTATTGGGAGGATTATTAGCCCCGACAGGACAGGTATTCTGAAAAACTCAAGTCCCATAACTACATGCAAGGTGTTCATTCCTAGAATCATGGCTAGTCCGATTTAAACACTTCTAGTCAGCCATTAGTGAGTCCTCGTTCGTGGACTTGATATAGTTTGCCTTTGTAGATTCTTTTAATTTAGACACTGTTTTGTTTTATAGGCAGGATGGAGGCCTTGTCCCAACAATTTACTTTTTTTTTATGTCTTTAGAGACTTATCAGACATTAGTTATTTAGCTTATGACAGACACATTTTGTCTTGATTCAGATTTTAGTTATGATTTTTAATTGACAACTTCTACTTCAGTTTTCATTTATATTATTTTATAGACATTGTCAATACATACGGTCCTCTCCGAATAACTTGTTGTCCTAAGTGTCAATCACACCTAGGCGTAGACTTAAATCATAACAAATAATATGCATATAAAATTATCACTTTAATTGAAAAAAATCATTCAAACCCCTTTCAAGAGGTGGTGAAAAAAAAGTGAAGTAAGAACGCAGATAAAATAATATAAAGGTGTCGTATCTATATATCAATATTTAATGTTTGAACAATAAAATTTTAAAATAAGTCAAATTTTGTTAGTTTCCATAAAACTTTACCGAATGTATGAAAATTTGAATCGAGTCAATCTCATTTCTTTCTTCACAACTAACAGATTCTGATAATCAGAGATTATTTTGTATGTATATAGATGAAGATAGGAATGATGATTCAGATTCATGAGAACCCTATTTCCTCATCCCATAGGTAACCTCAATTTTCTGCATTTTTATGCTTACCTAGATGGAATTAATTCCTTTTTGGCATAGATCTTTTCATCATATTTTTTGTTTCTATGTTGTCCTAGTTCTGATGTTGGACAATATTTTTAAAAAATTTACCGACATTTGATAAATTTTCTTTTAATTCATTTATGGGTTTAGGTTCATTATTTTTTTCAACAAAATAAACCTACGCGTAGAGTAGTCAGTTGTTGTTTTATGATGTTTAACCACATCTAGTTATCTCATTTCTTCAACATAGACTGATCTAATTTTTTTTATCTTCTCAAGATTTTTGTTTGTCTATCTCTTTGGCTGAATGAGTTATAAATTCTCTTGTTATTGGAGAAATTCTATTCATAGAAATTGAATTAAATCGATTTTGAGAAATTTTCTAAAAAAAACTTTTAAAAAGATTTTAGGTTTTTTTAAAAAGTACATTCAAACCTTAAACATATATGTGGAGAGCTACCTTTTCTTTACGTTTTCACAAATTGAATAATATCCCTATCCCCACCCCCTCATTTTTAATGGATTTTTCTTTGACTATTTTTGGTTGGAATTTATGGTCTAGGTTTTTTTTTCTTTACCTTTTTGTTGGAGGGTAATTTTGTTTGTACCGCCTTTGAATTTATTTTTTTTACATCATGCTCTTTTATGGATCCAGATTAATGGTGGAAGGGAGTTCAAAATTTCTAATTTTATTTGCTTATATGTAATATACAGAAATCACTGGCTATATTATTATTGTTTTAGCAAGTAAATCAAAAAGATCTTTGAAGTCACATTTGCAGTTCCAAAAAATGGACTTTGTTTAGTTGATAGGCACACCCAAATTGATTAAAAAAACTTTTACATGTTGATTCTTTTTTGTGTGTGTGTTTGCAGATTTCTGGTAGAAGTTTCAAAGATGATGCATTCAGGCGAGAACAAAAGTAAAGCAGCATGCGTAATATTATGTTATCTATTGCTATTTCTCAAGCCTGTTGTTAACTTTAAAATCGTGATGTTGCATGATCTGACTGTTTATTCTTGAGGACAAGTAGTATTTCTACGGAAGTAAAGAAAGATCCATTCAATGAGATCCTATATTTAGAAAGAAAGATGCAGTGGTCATACTTTCTTTACATGCAATATTTACCACAGGATAGTATTCATATTGGTACTTCATGCCTAGAACCAAAGACCTCTCTTTTATTCCCTTCTATCTTATTTGTCTCTTCTTCTATTAAGAGGATGTAAAGTTAAAAAGAATGAAGAACATGCTTTTATTTTTCACTTTTTAGAAAATTACTAAAAGCTACCTCTCACTTTTAACTTTTTTTAGAAGCAATAATGTTTGCCTGTACCATTCTGATGGAATGAAAGCTTTTATTTGATGTTTAAATTTACAAGTTTATGAAGTCTTTGGATTGCATATATTATTTCTTTAACATATTAAAACCAAAAGTGTCAGATTTCTTGTATTTGGTTCCCACCTATACAGAAATAGAGATCATTGTGGAAGAGAGTGGTAATTTTGGTATGTGTATAAGCCGGCTTTTTAAAAGTCGAAAGCGGAAAAAGGAAACAACATTTACTGGAGATTTTACCTGTGACAATCCTAATTTTAATAAGGAAAAATGCAAATTATTACCTAAGGATATGGCCTCATGGTTAATTGAAGTTGGTTGAGAACCTTGAGATCATAAGTAAAACTTCCAGTAAAGGCAAAAACACTAAGGATTCTTCCTATCTGCCCTAGACTTGGTTCACATAATTACCTGGTACATGTTAGGAGGTGATGGGTATTCCATCGAATTATTCGAGATGAGTTCTGATTTGTACACCACAAATGTTTAAGTGAGAATGTTATCATTAATGTTTCCTCTTAAGGATCACAATCTTTTGCAAGAAGGTATACACCTTGATGACTAAAGTGAAGCATCAGCTAAGTGAGATGTATCACACAACCAATTTTTCACCAAACTTCAGAGCTTAAACAAACCTTCAAAGAAAACATTGATGCCACATGAACATACAATTTGCTTTCAGAAATATGCTAAGGTAATTTTAGTCCATTCTTGGTATAGTTGATTATCCCACTAGAAATAAATGTTTATTTTAATTTATGGAGAATCAAATTATATTGGAAGTAATCAAATCTGCTACCAATCTATGTGAGAACATTGTGATGCAAGACTTTTAAATTATTCAAATATTGAAGTAATCTTCTACATTATGAAAAATAATTTTCTCAGATTTTCATGCTTACTAAACCATCCGTTCTTAATATCGGTAAAGATATGGCACGTTGACCTAATTCAACCCTAAAAGTTAGCTCGCGATGGAATGATTACAAAAGTCCAAGTAATTGGACGACCAGTCCATTTCTCAAGTTGCATATAAGCTAGCGAATGAAGGGAGGGTCCAAATCCAAGAGACCTTTCATTTTTTATGAAGGAGTCAATATGTGATATATGCAAGCTTGAATTGCAGCACTGATTTCTTCAGTTCTAATACCGTTAAGATAAAAATTATTATCATTAGTTTTCTTGGTACTGTCTTCTTGTGAGTCATGATTTCAGATATTTAACAGTGTCGCACATGAAATCAAGTCTAAATTGTTAAATGAAATCATTACTTCATGTGTTAACAATTGAAAGAATTGATCATCACTTCATGTGACACAAAAATGATCTAGTTCACATTTGAAAAGAATAATTACATCTTACAGGAATGGTAATAGTCATAAGTTCTTTTATCTTTTCTTGTTTCACCCAAAGAAAGTACTGTCGTCGAGACTTGTAAGACATAAATCAAAAATAAGTTGCATACCAAACTAAAAATTCTAAATAAAGAAAACATGATAAGAACAAGGATCTAATTCATTAATATGTATCCAAATATATCAAATGTCAAAAGGAAATAATCTGAAAATCCAAAATTAAATATGTAAAACCAAACCGCAATAGTTGTCTGAAATGCCCTCCCGTGGCGCATCTGATTGATTAGATCTTCTTGAAGAAGGTCATAAAGAAAATTTGATCTCTTGCTTCCTCAAACTTTTCTCTCAGATCTGCGTCTTTCATTTATACAATGATCTTCGGTTTCACCATGTGCTGAAGAGGCTAGAAGGGTTAAGAGAACGATTTTATAGCCCCATCACTTTTCTTGTGCTCAGATACAAACAAAGTTTGATAGTGAAATAGTGCATTTAGTTAACCAAAGTGTTAAATGAAATTGTTCCTATAGAAATAGTTGTTCTATAGTGGTAACCACTGTAAATAACTATGGTTTCTTTACTACTAAGACCAATTCATTATATTTCATAAATTTTTATGACCACTAGAATAACTATTTCTAAAAGAAACAATTTACTCTGACGATTAGTTAACTAGATCCACTGTTTCACTGTTATAAACTTTGTTTGTATATGAATACGAGAAAAGTGTTAGGGTTGTAAAATTATTTTCTTAACCTTCCTTGACTCTTTTAAATGTATGCTAAAGAAGAAGAACAATGAATAAAGGAAAGTCGAAATCAGGAAGAAAAGTTTGAGGAAGCAAGAGTTAGAATTTTATGAATTGTCTTCTTCAAGAAGATCTTATGAAAATCATATGCATCGCTAGAGGGCGTTTTAGGCAACTATATTTGTTTGATTTTGGATTTTGAGAACATATAACTTTTGGCATTTGATATAGTTGGATGCCTATTGATGACTCAGATCCATCTACTTATGGTATTTTCTTTATTTAGCATTTATTACTTGGTATATAGATTATTTTTCTATTTTAGTATTGCAAGTCTCAACGACACATTCATTGGGTGGAACGGGAAAGATTGAAGAGTTTAGTCTAAAGATTACCATTCCTGTATGATATAATTATTCATCAGATCTAAAGATCATGCATGCATTACATAAAGCTATGATCTTTTTTTCCTTTTATGACTAAGACATGAAGTGATGATGTTCTGTAATAACGTGGACTTGATTTTGTGTGACATTGCAGACTTGATGAAATCATGAAACGAAGTACCTAGGAAATTGTTGATAAGAATTTTTTTCATAGATGTCTTAAGAATGGATGAAAAGATAAGTGCAGTTTTTCAAGCATGTATAGATCACATATCTGAGTCATTATATATTAAGAAAGATTTCTTGGATTTTGATTCTTCCATCATGAGCTAAGCTTAAATGGAACTTGGGTAATTGACCGGTGGTATGTTTATGTGGATTTACTCAATCCTCCCCTCATGAGCTAAATGGGGTTGAGTTAGGCCTAAGAGTCACATCTTTACAAATATTAAGGATGGGTGATTTTGTATGAATGGAAATTTGTAAACATGTTTTTTTCATTATACAGAAGATTACATCAACAAATAAAGAGCATCACTACTAAAAGATTTTACTGAGATTCATAAGAAATCTTATGACTTTCCATCCAATTTAAATATCCATCGATGAAAATAGACTCTTGATCTTGAGTTGGATAATCATCAAGTTTACCATGAAGGGCCAGTGACTAAAATTACTGTCACGACCTGAATTGAGGCACTGGCCATGACGGGTACCCCAAGCCTACCCAGGAACGAGATGACCCCTTAGCCTCTCACCAAAGCATAGAAAAATAAGAAACTTGTGGAAGCCAACCATATTATAAAGTGCTTGATAAACCATAAGATGAAGTTTTCAAATCAAAACCAAATCCATAAAAATTCAACCCAATAAGGACTACAAACCTCTATCCATAAAAAATCTACTAAGTCGGGACATGACTTCGACTATGCAAAAACAAAACTAAAAGAAGTGACATGATAAACTGACTGAAAAGTAACAAGACCTTCTTAATGATAGAGGGCTCATCACTTCTCACCACTAGTCCAATAGGGAAAAGAAAGCCCTCCAAACCTACATCATGAAATGATGTAGCGATCAGAGACAGTCGGTACGACGAGTTCTGGAAAAAACACAAGTAAATGAATTAAATATATTTGTTCCAAAAATAGCCATAAAACACATGATCACACACCAAAATAATAATAAAATAGGGTAATGAGGTCATATAATATAAGGATATGACCATTTAAAATTTATTTTTAAACTATGTTGATTACACCCACCTTCTGTAACCCACAAGCTAATGGGTACGATACCCCCAACTGGCAGAGCCCCGATCCATATTAGCTACATGGACCGATGATTAAGCTAAATTCACTAATAGACAATAACCTCCTAAAATAATAACTATGTACAACTATGCATAACAAGCACACAATGGACATAGACCTCCAATGTCGGCAAACAACATTTTAAGTGTTGGCCATAAGGAATACACCTTCTCGGGAAGCTAAAAAATTCCCATTAAAGCCCAATTAAAATATTTTAAGATAACATTAACCATTAAGTCTTCCATTAAGGCATTCCCATATTGGGATCGCCATACCAAGACCTGTAAGTTGTTCATATTATGCCCTACCATTCCATTAAACCACTTGAACTCCAAATTCCAATTAGAAAATCCATAAACATAGCCTAAGGGAAATTCAAAAGACATGTAAACTATTTTCCATTTAATGCCATGCAATATTTCAAAGAACAGTTTGAACACTATAAGATCCTTGTTAAAAAAACAAATTATGATATGGGTTGAGGTTCATGTCTTCGTCATACAAAAATCATAACATTATAAAACTATATTACCAATACCACTTTTTTTATAATACACAATTTTAGTTCAAAAATATCATTCTGACATAGAAAACCTGTTAAAAATAAGAGGATTCCAACATAAGTATTTTACAACTAAATCCCTCAACCCTAGTCTTAAACCATTATTAAAGCATATAATTATCAAGTAAATATCACAATACAACAATAATTAAGATAAGGGAGTGTTCAACATACCATATTGACGAGAATTCTTTCCAAAGTAACGCAAGAAGATATCCCCAAATCTCAAACCCTAGCCTTAAAACTTTCAAGTTGAGTTTTAAAGTAAAGAATGAACCTTTTGGAATGATTTTGTTGTTTTAAGGGATGGAGAATGTAAGAAGTGTAGAGAGGATGGTTTATTAGGAGTTAAAGGACCCAAATACCTGTGAATATATTTAAAAATATTAATCCAACAATGAAAGGGAGGGGGTCGCAGTGTAGACCACTTCGCAAAGGCCCAGCCTCATGGCGTGGGGCCCATCATGAGGACCTCCCCTCACAGAGCAAGTCCTAGCATGGGCACGAGGAGGTGATGCCTTACAGGCCCCCTCGCGATGCAGGTCCATTGCAAAACTGTCCCCTTATGATGCTCAACAATTTTTCTATGCCTAAACTTCTCTTATAAAATTTAAAAAAATCCCGAGGTGTTTTTAAGCTTAATCATAGGACCTTTGAGTTTATTTTTATCTCGATTTAGGCTATGTAACAACCAAGGTGTTGCATTATCCGCCTAGGATCGTACATTCCAAAAAATGAGATTAGGACATCCTTAGCATGATATAAGGAAGCATATAGAGGAACTCGAGAATAAAATGAAATGCATTGAGGCAAAGCGTAAGATTCATACTTTAAGCACCCTCATCTAATGGTGGAAACAAGAATGGATATTTATCTTTCATGTGATCATCCGATTCACACGTAGCTTCCTCCACCTTTTGGTTCCTCTATAATAGTTTTACCGATTCTATCTCCTTAGTTCTCAATTTCCAAACATGTCTTTCTAGGATTTTGTTAGGGATTTCTTCATATGACAAAGAATCCTTCACCCTAATATCCTTAATGGTCACTACCAAGGAAGGATCACCTACCCATTTATTGAGCACGAACACATGAAAAATAGGATGAACCGTTGCCAAACTCATCTATAAGTCCAACTCATAAGCAACCTTCCCAACTCTTCTCAAAATCTTACGAAACAATATAATGGTTGATCTTTCCTTTCTTCCCAAACTACATAACTTCTTTCATAGGCGAGATGTTTAGGAACATCTAATCTCCAACTTCAAACTCTACTTCTCTTCACCTCACATCTACATAAGACTTTTGGCAACTTTTAGAAGTCCTAAGTTTTTCTCAGATAATCTTAACTTTCTCCATTGCTTGATGTACCAAGTAAGGTCCAAACAATCTAGTCAAACCCACCTTATACAACCCAATCAATGATCTACATATCCTACCATAAAGGTCCTCAAAATGAGCCATTTGGATAATGAAATGATAACTATTATTATATGCGAACTCAATAAGAGGAAAATGAACAAACAAAATACCCTTAAAGTTAATTACACAAGCCCTTAACATATCTTCTAATGTCTGAATATTATGCTCTGCCTGTACACCCATTTAAGGGTTAAAAGTGGTGCTAAGGTTCGCCTGCGGTACCCAACCCATCATAAAAGACTACCAAAAATAAGTACTCCCTCCATCCTAAATTATGTGTCGCCATTTGATCGGACACGATATTTAAGAAATAAGTATTGACTTTGTTAAAGTTACAAAATTACCCTTCTTAAAAAAAGGAGTAATAGTATTTAAAATCAAGTGGGACCACTTTTAATTGAAAAAACAAATAAAAAAAGAGTAATAGTATTTAAAGTCAAGTGGGACCACTAAGGGTAAAATTGTAATTATGTTTTTAAAAACTTACCAAATAAGGAAAGGCAACATTCTTTTTGGGACGAACCAAAATCGAAATGGTGACACATAATTTGGGACGAAGGGAGTATAAAATTGCATATGTTGATCGTATATAATAGATATCAGGGCTCCATGGAGCCAGACTATCTCCTAAATGAATAACTTTTCATAATCCTTGCTCGAGTAATTAGTCGTCACTGATAGAAAATAATCAAACTTGGTCATTCTATCAATAATGTTCCAAATCGAATCGTACTAATTTTAATATCGCGAGAGTCTTGCAACAAGATACATGTCTCTTAGAAGGTGTCACCCGATCACAAATTTTCCACTTTGACTTCTTGGTAATTCATACATTTGGAAACAAAATTTTCTACATTGCTCTTCATGTTATTCTACCAGTATATTTCATTTAATTCATGATACATCTTGGTAGAACTTGGATAAGCTGTATATGTTGACACATGATCTTTGGTCAAAATCCTCTCCCTCAACCAATCTAAATTTGGAACGCACAGTTTCCCTTGATATCTCAAGACACCATCACCCAAAATTTCAAATGCCCATGTCATCCTTTATTTGCATAAGAATGGGATCAAGAACCTGTTTCTCCTTAACTTTGGCCCCAAGAGACAACTTAACCACTTCATGAACAATAGTTCCCCTATATTTGGAGTCCAAAAGGAAAAAGCCCAAGTTAGTCAAACGATGAATATCCTTCACCGGTCCTCTTTTCTCCTTCTCTACATAGAACCAACTTCATATAGACAGCCTGCTAAGAGCATCAAGAACAACATTAGCTTTACCTGGGTGGAATGTAGGCTCATATCATAGTCCTTAATCAATTTAAGCCACTGCCTCTGCCTGATGTTTAATTCTTTTAAGGTGAACATATACTGCAATCTATTATGATTCAAGTAGATTTCCTTAAGCACCCCATACAAATAGTGATGCCAAATTTTCAATGCAAACACCACAGCTGCTAACTCTATATCATTATATGGGTAATTCCTCTCATTTACCTTAAGCTATCTAGAAGTATACATCAGAACCTTCCCTTGAGGCATATGAACACATCCAAGACCCATGCGGGATGCATCATAGTATACAATGAATCCCCTAGTACCCTCGAGTAGGGTCAAAATAAGAGCAGTGGTCAACCGATCCTTAAATTTCACAAAACTATCCTCACAAGTATCAAACCATAAAATATTTACCTTCATTTGAGTCAATCTCGTAAGCGGAGAAAAAAGGACAAGAAACTCTCAAAAAATCACCTATAATAACCTGTCAGGCCCAAAAAGCTCCTAATGTTGGTTGGAGTCGTTGTTCTAGTTCATTTCTTTACCAACTCAATCTTCTAAAGATCCACTTGAACTCCTTCACTAGAAATAATATGCCCAAGAAAAGTCACAACACTTAGAAAAAAATCTCTTTAGAAAATTTTGAATACAACTACTTATCCTTAAGAGTCTGCAATACAATTCGGAGATGACTGGCATGATTCGCCTTACTTTTTGAGTACACCAAGATGTCATAAATAAAAACTATGAGGAAGAAGTTCATAAACTGTCAAAAAAACTGATTCAAAAGGTCTATGAAAGCAGTCGGAGCATTAGAAATCAAAGGATATAAGCAAGAATTCATAATGTCCATAACCGGTACAAAAAGCAGTCTTGGGAATATTAGCTTCCCTAATCATTAACTAGTGATAGCCCAAATAAAGGTCTATTTTATAGAAACACTTAGCACCCTGAAACTGATAAAAGAGATCATTAATCCTAGAAGAGGATACATGTTTTTCACAATGACATAATTTAGTTGATGGTGGTCTATACATATTTGTAGGGACCCATATTCTTTCCCTCAAACAGTACTGGAGTACCCAAGGATAAACACTAGGAAAGATAAAGCCCTTATGAAAGAGGTCCTTTAGTTACTCCTTTAGCTCTTTATGCTCAGCCGTAGCCATTTTATATGGTGGAATGGAAATGGGACGTGCACCGAGTAGAAAATAAATGCCAAAATCAATTTCCCAATTAAGAGGGATATCCAAAAATTTAGGAAACTCATTAACCATAGGAATGGACTGCAAAGAGGGACTGTTATAATTATAATCTTTGATCCAAACTTAATAATATAAACACCCTTTGGATATCAATTTTTTGAGTCATAAGATAAGAAATAAATTTCCCTTTAGGTACTATGGAACTTCTCTCCCATTCTATCACCTGTTCATTAGGAAAATAAAAAGTGACCTTTCCGATCCTACAGTCTAAAGAGGCATAACACGAGTGAAGAGAATTCATTCTAAAGATTACATCAAAATCCACCATATCAAGATCTATCAAATCTACCACCATCTTCTTATGAATGATGGACACAACACAACCCTTATAGATCTTTCAAGAAATATTAGACTCACCAGCAAGGTAAAATTGAAAAGGTGTTAGAAATAGTTTCAGGACCAAAAACAAAATGTACAACCACGTAATGATTCACACAAGATAGGGTGGAATCGGGATCAAGCAAGATATAAATATAACAGGAGAAAAATTTTAACATACCAGTGAAAACATTAGGGGATATCTCAAATTCCTAATGAGTAGAAAGTGCATATAGATGATTATGACTATTCTTTTTCCTTAGAGTATAACCCTTCGAAATAAGAACTAATAAAGTAGCAATTAGAGTCTTATTAGCCCAGATTCAATCCTTGTTAAGGGGAAATATCGTTGTATATGACTTGACTGACTACCTCTAAAGCACAAATTCTTCCCTTCACGACAAAATCCATGGTGCAGATTTCACATAAATGGTCAGAAGCACAAGATGGGGCCAATTGAGCTACATTGTCCTGAGACTGGACACCCGACACTAGCCTAAGAATGGACAGTTGGCACCCTAGGTCTAATACTAGGCTTGAAAAACTAATCACTTGAAGTGCAGGGGATTAACTGAAAAATAAGAATTTTCTCAAGTCTTTATTTTGTTCTAATGTCTACCCCATTTTCCATTACTCTGTTGGCCAACGTCCTGCTCTGCATACTTAGTCTTATTACTTCACATTTTTGCCACTTCTACTTGCTTCTTTTTCTTATCCTCCACCTACTGCATATAAAATACCAACCTTGATATATTCATATAACTGTTCAACATAGCAGCTTTTTAGTCTATCACCAGTTACGGGAGAGATCATAAGAAAACTTTCTCATTCTGGACCTCATATTAGACACAAGTTCAGGATCATGTAGAGATAGTAATATGAAATTTAGTGTATCCTCCTTCATGCTTATTTTCCCTTACTTCAAATTTATAAACTCCTATGCATTAGCCTCTCTTAATTCTTGAGGAAAGAAGTGGTCAAGAAAAGCGTATGAGAACTCTTCAAACACTACTGGTTTAGCATTTTCACCCCTTAACTCTTTCCACACCTCATACCATTGGTAATCCACCTCCTACAACTAATAATCTGGAAACTTTACCGCATCCGTATCACTAGTATCCCTGAAGATTTTTTCCATATCATCCATGAGCCTTTGAGGATCCTCCTTAAAGTTAGACCTTGTGAAAGTTGGGGGATTCAGCCTTATTAATTTTCCAACCTAAGTAACCTCAGATGAGCTAGTGACAGGCCCAATATGATTAGACCAATGAAACTATGATGACACAATCTAAACAAGCATGTGAATGCACTGACAGAACTTAGCATTTGAGAAGTCTCTCTGTGGGAACTGAGTACGGTTGATACAAGCCAATGAGGATCAGTAGGGACTGATAGAACCCCTAGAAAAGCAATAAAGTCAAGAGTACGGGCCCTATATCGAATCTGCATTTCGTGAGTAGAGAAGACCTTCTTAGCATTTGTCCCAGTAAAAATAGAGGTTCCATTTGAGATTTTACGACCATTAGATCTTTATAGAGCCATAATCTGAAACACAAATAAGTTAGAAGTTAGAGAAGATTCATAGTAACTGGACTCTCTAGCAAGAAATAGAACACAAAGATGGAAAAATTTTAAAAGCCCCTTAGCCTCTTTGTTATAAGTGTGGAATGCTACACATTCATAAATGGGATTCTACTTGACATGGCTTGTAAACACCCAAAGACCCAGAACCATTCTTTGATACCAATCTTGTCACAACCTGAGCCAGGGCCTTGGCAATGATGGTCTCCCCAAGCTTATCCAGGTGTGAGATGACCCCTTAGCCTCTCATCAAAGAATAGTAAAATAAGAAACTTCCAGAAGCCAGTCATATTGTAAAGAGTTTGATAAAACATAAGATGAAGTTTGTAAGTCCAAACCAAATCAAAAAGCTAACAACCCAATACGGTCTACAAGCCTCTATGCATAATAAATTACTAAATTGAGACATGCCACCAATTATGCCAAAAGAAAACCAAAACAAAGAATATGATAAGTGACTAAAAAGTAATAAGGCCTTTCAAATTATGAAAGGCTTACCACTTCTCACCAGCAATCTAATAGAACAACGAACCACATAACACTGTACAAGTTCAGAAGAAAAGTTCTCTAAACCTACATCATGAAATGATGTAGCGTCCTGGTTAGTACGACGAGTATTGGCATGCAACCCATAGAAGGGGATGAAATATACATATACCATAAAACATATGATCAAACTCCAAAATAATAAGAAAATAGGGGATAGGGGACATGGAACATAAAAATAGGACCATTTAAAATTTATTCCTGAACTATGTAGCTTACACCGACCTTCCGTAACCCACAGGCTATATGGGTATGGTACCCCCAAATGGTGGATCCCTAATCTATGTTAGCCGTATGGTTTGAGGATTAGGCTAAAGTCACTAATAGACAATAACCTTCCAAAAGAATAACTTTGTACAACTGCGCGTAGCAAGCACACAAAAATCATAGACCCCCAACGTCGGTAAACATGGTTCCAAGTGTTGATCATAATGACTACACATTCTCGAGAAGCTACAAAATTCCAATTAAAGTCTAATTAAAATATTTTCACATAACATTAACAATGGAGTACTCCATTAAGGCATTGACATATTGGTACCGTCATACTAAGACTTGCATGACACGGCCCAAAACTGGGCCATGTCACATGGGCACCTCAAACATACATGTATCGAAGGTCACCCCGATAACCCATCCTAATCACCATCACATCCATCATAAGGGTTGGACGATTCCTAATAATATAATAAGATAGAAAAAATATAAGTAATTATCAAGGCATAACAAAGTCTAACCATTTCATAATCATTAATACACTAGCCAAATGTACCCAAGTCCACAGTCATCCATAATACCTCTATACAACCAATGTCTTAAGAAAGTATATGTCGGGACAAGCCCCCGGTGATAGCCAAACCAATTCAAGATAAACTAAGTCTAAAAATAGGAGACCAAGGATAAATGTCCTTTGATGTAAGGAAGCTCACCACTCCAAAGTCAATGCATGAACTGCTTTGATCTCCTAATCATTGCGCAGGAAGACAAAATAATGCTCCGGCCCCTACGTCACGTGAGAACATAGCATTCGAAGATGTTTAGCGATTGGAGCGCTATCATTTAACTCAAGGGTAAGGATAAAATAATATCATTATTTAACAATAAGTCAATAAATATCATAATCATTCATATTGATACACGTATCTTTATACATAGGCATTTCACATGCTAATCAAGAGAGCAAGGCTCAAAATCATTCTTGAACATATGCTCATTCACATAGATATACACAACATGATCATATTATGCCACATGGAAAGATGACTCAGCATGCATTCTTAAATCATTCATTCATAAGATATAGAGTGAAGAACCTTCAACCAAGTTAGCTTATTTGAATGATCTCATTGCCATTTTATTGGACAAAGAACTCGAATCACTAGTCGTTTACCAATCTAGGGACTTGAATTACTAGCTATTTTATTTCATTGGACTAGGAACTCAAATCACTAGCCGTGCCCTTAGACGAGGTATTCTAATCTCAATAGACCTCTTCAGACTATGAACTTGAATCACTAGTCATGTCACCAATCTAGAAACTCGAATCACTAGTCATGTCATTAGAAGAGGAACTCGAATCACCCATTGTTTCATGAGACTAGAAACTAAAATCACTAGTCATATCATTAGATGAGGAACTCAAATCTCACATCGTTATTAGTCGCCATTTTAACTCTTGGCACATTAGTTCATGTATTTACACTCATACAATTTACATCACATTTAAAGGCTTTTTCTTATTTTGCCAATTCAACTTTATACATAACCACATAGTCCTCGTGGGAGCCTTCATTGCTCAACCACCTCAATAGGCCAATGCCTTCATTTAATTCATCATGCAATTTAATTTGTAGTCCTCAAGACCCACACAAACATTCATATTTCATTAATAACATTATATCATAGTTTCACTACACTTAGCTCCATATATAATTCAAGTTCAATCTTAGTGAATTAAACCCCTTTTCTTAGCCATCAAACCAACATAGTCATAGTTTAACAAATAACATGGTCAACAACATCAACACAATAGCAATTATCAACCATTCATACTTATTGGCTCATCACCCCATTTAAAGCTATAAGATAATCCATCACATGATTAACAAGGTTCTTATCAACCATTCATCAAGAATTTACAATCAATTTAACTCAATACATGGACAACAAGGCCTTTACCAACCATCTACAAGTATTCACATTTATCTAGTAATTATCATGACTCATTCAAATTCACTAGACCGATTCCATAGATACTCATTTGACCTTCACAAAGCCATTTAACCACTATTCACTTTAATAGACTAAGTGCCTTGATACAAATCATCATTAACTATATTTACGGTTATCAATATCCACATAACCATTCATATTTCATTAGCAAACTTATACCATATTTGGGTGCAACACACATATCAAGTTTATTTTCATGTTTAGGGGCTTCAACCCCGTATTAGTCATTAAGCCAACAATGGCATAAATTACATAATACTTATCTCACAATACCTTTATAATGTTATTTTTTAATCTTACTAGGACATCTCCCTAGTTCAAAATATTACCAACATGTGACTAGACAATTTACTAAGACATTTTCACAAACACCTTATGTGCATACCTTTAACAAGGCTATTTTTCATGGTAGAGATCATTAAGATTATGGTTACCCAAGACCCTCATGTTAAAACATACTCAAAAAGTACCCAAATAGGAAAATCATTATCAATAACATGCATAAGCACAAGTATAAGCAAGATTCAATATTATTCATCATTAAGCAACAAAACCCTTTGCATTTGATTTCAAAACCACTATGTACACTTACTAATTCAAGTGCAAAATATATGGGTTTAGAGTTATTTGACAATGGGAAGAGTTATATTCCTTAAACAAGATAACATACTAACAATCTCGATTGTTCCTTGACACTACATGAACACCTCCCAACTTTAGCCTCCAATCTTGCTCCAACAAGCTTTCGTAGTGTTTAGGAGTGTTTGAGTCTTGCAAAATAAAGACTTAGGAGGATAAAATAACTTATATAGTGAGAGGGGTTAGGGTTTTAGGAAAGTGATATGACCAACATGTCCTTAACAAAAAATCTAGAAAGTGTACTTGTGCAGGGATACAACTCCCCTATACGGTTCTCATGGAAATTGTACCCTAGGGTATGAGTGTTACTCTAACTCGTACCCTAGGATTTTCCTAGGTCAACCACACTATTATGGGTATGAGTGGGCACCCTCGAGTCATAAAAAAGGGTAAGACTCAACCCCTAGCTCATAAGCTCCACTTGTATAGAAAACAATCCACTTTAGGTTAGGTCCTCACTCTATATGAACATGCAGTATACGACTCGTATCCACGGTTACAACCATGGGGAGTACATGTAATATAGTGGATAATATTTTACTCTCATAGACTGATCAAGGTATGAATGGAGCGGGAAAAGTGGCTACGAGTCGTGACTAAGGGTACGACTCAAGTCTCTAGTCGTACCCAACTCAGAGACACAAAATGAGGTCATTTTCTTAATGGTTCTGAGTCTAGGAATTTCATTGCAAGTCGTTCATATTATGCCCTACCATACTATTAAACCACTTAATGTCCAAATTCTAATTTGAAAACCCATAAATATAGCCCTAAGGGCAAAGAAAAAGTTATGTAAATCATTTCTATTTAATGTCATGTAATATTTCAAAGGACGGTTTGATTATTATAAGTTCCTTATTAAAAACCAATTTATCATATGGGTTGAATTTCATGTCTATGTCATGTTAAAACCATAGCATTATGAAACCATATTACCTACACCTTTTTCATATACAATTTCAATTCAAAAATCACCGTGCACACATAGACAATTCGTTAAAAATAAGAGGATTCCAACATCAATATTTTACATCCAAATCCCTCAACCCTAGTCTTAAACCACTATTAAAACATATGATTATCAAGTAAACAATATAATATAACGATAATTAATTTAAGCAACTGTACAATATGCCTTATTGATAAGAATTATTTCCAAAGAAATGCAAGAAGAGAGTTCCCAAGCTTGAGCGCTAGCCTTAAAGATTTCATGTGGAGTTTTTAAAGTAGAAAATGACCTCTTTGGAATGATCTTGTCATTTCAGGAACTTATAGGCATTCCATAAAATTATTCAAGATGAGTTCTAGCTTGTGCACCTCAAATGTTTAAGTGAGTAAAGCATTAGCAAAGCGAGATGCATCACACAACCTATTTTTCACCAAATTTCATAGCTTAGATGAACCTTTAATGAAAACTTTGACAACCCATGAACATACAATTTGCTTTCAGAAATGCTAAGATAATTCTAGTCCCTTCTTGATATAGTCGATTATTTTCCCACTAGAAACAAGTGTTTATTTTTATTGATAAATAATAAATTTATATTGAAATTCATAAGATCTAATAAGAATCTATGTGAGAACATTGTAATGTATGACTCTTAATATGTTCAAATATTGAAGTTATCTTCTACAAAATCAGTATATTACAACACAGACTTCAACACTAAATTCAAGAACAACTTCAAGAACTACAATGAAGTTTCAACAACTTCAAACACAAATTCAAATGAATAATCAAATGAACTATTGAAATGAAGTGTTTATCAACTTTAAGAAACAAAGGTGAAGCAGAGAAGTTAGAATCAAGTCCAACGACTTCACGATGTGTCCTTAAGGAATTTATTCCCCTCAAGTATGTGAGGTTAATAAAATCTTTCCTCCTAGGATAAAAAGATTCACTTTTAGAAAATAGTTGGACCTCACATTTTCTAAAACTTCATACTCACTCAATGATTTGATGATCACACAAGAGTTTTCAGAAGAATAAAAAGATTGTTCTTCAACTCAAAATCATACCTTTACCTGAGGAAAAGTTCAAGTATTTATAGCTATAAAGTGTCCCTTCAGAAAGGAAGTAATGATTTAAAAAGAGACAACTTTTCTAAAACATCAAGCCACATGTGCTTGATTTGTGTTGGACCTACGCCAGAACTGCAGCCGTAGGTGACTTTTGTTACATTCCAGTAGCTTCTATGTTGAACATGTGCCCACAGGTTGCCAGGTGCATGAACAGATGCCTTTTTCTATCGATATAGTATGTCCTTTGCCACAAAGGGTCAAATCCCTTCGAGATGCGTTGTGACTATATTTGCACTGCGTCCAAAATAGAGAAAAACATCTCTTTTGGATTTTTGATTAAAAGTTCACTTATTTTCAAGTATCGAATAAATTTTATCCAAAAAATTAATCTCTTGATCATTTTTGAAATTTGAATCTGAAGTCGAGCGAGCAGCGATGATGATGGTGTAAGGCATCTCTTTTTCTTGCCTCACTATCAACATGAAGGAGTGCATCTCAATATAAACACAAGAAAGTTTCTTTCTCCCACCAATATGAGAGAACTTTACTTCCTTAAGTGTAAGTTTATTCCACTTTCCCTCCAATTTGTTCCCTCTATTTTCATTCACACATTACTCAAATCCCAAAAATCCCCTACATGAATGGGAAATGGCTATTTTATAAAAAATTTACTTAGAACCTATAATTCCAGACACATCTAGGATCCATGAATTTCCCTAGATAAATCCAGGTCAAAGCTTATTGAGGATGTAGAGAATTTGATCAATGAGGTTTAGATGATATTTCAAGTGATGCATGTAAATAATACTGATTGTAGAGCTTGCCGCTTACCAACTTTAAATGACACGGATAGTAGAGCTCAATGATATAGCCCATGGTACCCATACCTATTCACTCCTACAGATGAGAGTGTTTGAGGTAACAATTTTTCTATTCTTGGTGACTCATAGAAATTTCATGTTATTTATGGTGATTTTACAATTTATTATATGTTTCTTCGATTTATGTTTCAAATGAGTTTTAAAACTCTTAAAAATCAATCCTAGATAGACTATAAAATCAGTTTCAGAAAATTAGACAAATAGCTCCAGCCATCCTATTTTATTCTTTTCAGCATGACTTAAATCTTAATTCGAGGACAAATGATATCAATGGAGAGATTTTGTAACAACTCTGTTACCAAACCAACATACAGTCAACAAATGCAAAGAAAACCAATTTAAAATTTTGCAGTCCTAGGTTCCCACAAGTTGTGAACCAGGTTCGTTACCTGTGTAACCAGTTATGATTATGTCCTAAACTTTTCATTAAACCATGAGCAGGTCCACAACTCGAAGAATAAAGCCACAACTCTTGAAGCTACTCATGTAACAAGCCTTCCAATTAGTCTAACTTATAAGTTCCTTGAAGGGGCAATTGACTCGTGGATTCAGATCATGAACCCTACTGTGACACATGGAGGCCTGGACATAGAGTTGAAAATCTTTTCCGAACCACCTATCTCAGTAAGAGTACTAGAATCTAAACTATGAGTCGCAGAATAACTCGTAGGAGTGAATAGGAAAAATCCAAAAATCCTCTAGAAAACCATAAGACAAACAACGATCCTTGGTGTTAGACCACGAGTTGATGATTGGATCATGGGAAACAGTCGCCAAAAATTTTAAAGTATTTTAGAAGGGGCAATTTTTTCATTCCTTATTTCCTAAGCCTAAACCACATCATTTTAGTATATTTTAAAGGAGATATCAACATAGCAAATCAATTTTTCCCTCATTACTTTGTTCAAATCCTAAAAAGTCCAAAGGTACTCTCAAGAAAGCAAAACCTAGGGTTTAAGTTTCAAGTCTCAATTTGAGCAATAAGTTTAGAATTTCTTGTCACCGCTAGGTATTTAAGGTTTCAATTAGGATTTCCTTTTTCCAACATGCCAAGGTTTTCAGAAATAAATTATATTTTTCATGAACTCAAGTTTAGGTTGCTACCCCAATTGTGCAATCCTTTGGTAATTTCAGTTATTATGAATTATTATGTTGTCAATTTTTTTTGTAAACATTTATGCATGATTTATGATAGTTCCATTTTAGCCTAGTTACTCAAAATATTACTTAGAAAGATTTATCGTGATTTAAACTCACAGGCTTAGCATCGAGCATAAATAGATAATTTGAGCCAAGTACTATACTCTATTTTCAGACATTCATGATTTAATAACATATGAGCAAATAATATGCAGATTATTAGGAGGATTATTTAGCACCGAGAGGACCAGGGTTCAGAAAAATCTAACTCCCATAACTATATGCCAGGTGTTCATTCCTAGACTCGTGGATAGTCAAATTTAAACACTTCTAGTCAGTAGTTAGTGAGTCCTCCTTCCTGGACTTAGTATAGTTTTCTTTCTTAGTTTATTTTAGTTTAGACATTGTTTTGTTTTATGGGCAGGAAGGGGGGCTTTTCCTAATAATTACTTTTTCTATTTTTAAAGTCATATCCGACATTAGTTATTCAACTGGTGATAGACATGTTTTGTTTTGATTAAGATTTTAGATATGATTTTTAATTAACAGTCTCCACTTCAGTTTTCAATTCTATTATTTTATAGATATGCCAGTGCAATATGCCACAAGATCTTAGACAAGTTTTTGACATTCCATGATCATTGTGACACCCTCAAACTTTCAAGTAATTTATTTTTTGACTTTTCGTGTTTGAAACATTAATTTTTGACTTAAAGTATATTTAGGAAAGTTAGTAGGGTGTCTCAAAATAGTTTTAAAATTTTTAAAAGTGGTTTGGGGTAATTTTGGATTGTTGAGGTAGTAAGCCTCCGTATTTTCACTGTGTCATGGAGGTTACCCTCTATGATATTGGTGTGTCACAACGGCAGAGTGTCTCCATGATATCATCATTTCATGGAGGCTAGTCTCTATAATATTGGCATGACACAAAGGCTGGCTTCTACGATAGGCAGTGTGCTACACTGTTGTATAAAAACGTGCAGTAACTTAAGGGCAAAAAGAGAATTTTGGTGTTTTTCTCATATTTAAACTCCTAATTCATGACCAAGAGCATAAAATAAGAATAAGTTTCCCTTCCTCGATTAGTTAACAACATTCATCCCTCTCCTATTCTCAATCAAGGATGCACTCTCCAAAGGTCTCAAGTCCAACCTTCCTTCAAGAAGAAAAGAAATTTAGGTATGTGGGATATTCATCAATGGTCTCCTTTTACCCATCGAGTCCCAAAGTTTCCCCAATTTTCATGTTTAATTCCCTTTTTAATTTCAGGTTTAATTACAACTATAAATCCATGATTCCTCTATTTAATTCTTGAATTCAACCATGACCAAGTGTTTCCTCATAATTTCAAGTATTATTCCATACCCTAATCATGATAACTTGCTATATTGATGAAATTATTGGGTTTTTGAGTTTAAGTAATGAAATTTCTTTTCATGTCATTACTAGTTTAAGTAATGAAATTTCTTATCATGTCATTATTTTGAAATTATCATATTTAACTGCATTTTTATTGTTGGTGGGTTATGAACATTTGATACTTAGATAGTCTTACACATTTCATGTTTTCAAGTTCCAAGTTATTCAAACCATGTTGTATCATTATATTCAGATTATTAATGCATTACTATTTTCAAAACACCATATTTGACCATATTAGTTATCAGTGCATGTACTATTTTATGCTTCTATATATGTTCAGTTAGGAGTAGACTTCGCTCCAAATTTAGGGATGAAGACTTTCCTGCTAGCTTAGGGTGAGACCTTTAATAGTAGTCCCTAAGTTCCAAAACTACATAGCCAGTATAGGTTATGAGAGGTCTTCCAGCAGCTTAGGATTGATACACTCTTAGAGGCACCTGCCAGTTTAAGGTAATACCTTCATTCTTTGTGACATCAGATTAGTGGATCCATATAGCCAGTGTTAGTACTCGTGGCAATAAACTGATACCCTTCCAACCGGGGGTTATATGTTGAACCTCGATTATCTTAGATTGGGGCATGTCGGTTAAATATTAGATCCCACTATTTTAGTTCAATATTCAAATTTTACCAGTTTAGATTTTCATGATGAAGTACGCATATATCAGTTATTTAGATTATTTCATTATATGTTCATACATTTATGCTCAGCATATATATGTATATCATCTAGTTCCATCCTTCATACCAGTACATATAATATGTTGATCGTATACTCTCTCTTTTACTATGTTGTCTCATAACATAGGTTCAAATATGTATCTCAGACTACACATAGTTCGTTCTTATACCACTCAACTATAGCATTAGTGAGTCCTTATCAGTTAAGGGTTAGACATAGTATTAACCATGCTTTACATTACTTTATTTTATGCTATTTCATTAGTTAGAGTTAGTTGAGGACCTATCCTAGCAACACATCATGTTCAGAGGCTTTTAGATATTCACACAGTTAGTATGTTTTCAGCGATGACTATTCATAACCTTTGATATTGTTTTGACATTTAAATATTTTCATGAATGACTTTTGTATAGTATTTTGTTACTTTTTTTAGTCTTTAAAACATGTGCCAGATCATGGGCTAGCATAGGGTCACATATAGCATCGTGTCATAATTAGAGGGTAGTCTCGGGTCGTGAAAAACTTGATATCAGAGAACAAGGTTTAAAGTATACTAGGGTGTCTAAAAGCCATGTTAAGCAGAGTATTATGCATAGGTGTAAAGTGTTCCACACTTATATGTGAGAGACTATAAGACGTTTCAAAAAAGTTTTCTTTTTAGTATTCATATCATGTGATGGAGTGTAAACTCCATTAAACTTCTCCTTCTAACTCATCCTCTACCATCTACAAAAAATGCCTCTCAGAAGGAATAATAGAAAGAGAAATAGGGACCAGTCTGAACCACTATTCGTTCCTAAAATCCCTCTGAATGAACATGTCACCCATGCTAAATTCAAGATCGCTTTCATAGTTTTAACCCATACTATGGCTACCTAGAATAACTAGTAGGTAGTTTCCCCAGCTAATCTAGTAGTGAACATGGTAGCTGCTAGGATCTAAGACTTTACTTGAATAAAAACCCAGTGTTCTCTAGATCTAAGTCTAAAGAGGATCCCTAGGAGTTTCTTGATTGTATGCAGAAAGTGACTAATATCATGGGTGTCAGTTTTAGAGAAAGTGCTGACTTAGTTGTTTACTAGTTATAAGGGGTGACACATTCTTAGTTTAAATAGTGGAAGAAGGATAGAGGTGCTAAAGTAGGTCCTCTAGAGTGGAATGAGTTTACTACTGCTTTCTTAGGCAGGTTTTTCCCACTCGAGTAGAGGGAGGCTAAGATGTAAGAGTTTATCAGTTTGAAGCAAGGTAGAATGAGTGTTAAGCAATACTCACTCAATTTCACCTAGTTATCAAGGTATGCTCTAACTATGGAGGCTGATGCTAAGGAAAAAATAAGTAAGTTTGTGTGTAAAGTTTTTGAAGATGTAGTCAAAGAGTGCAGAACAATTATGTTGATTAAGGAAATAGATCTCTCTAGGATGATGGTACATGCTCATCAAATTGAAGAGGAGAAGCTTAAGGAAAACAAAAGGAAGAATATGAGGTTCATAACTGGTAGTTTCAACTTTTCTTAGCAAAGGTAAAAGGGTGGGAATCATTCTTAGTTTTAATAGAAGTCTTCAGCCCCAGCCCTATTTTCGATCGGTGCTCCAGTTCCTAAGTTCAGATAGGACAATTGGGATAAAACACCCATCTCTAAATCTAATGGGAGTGTAAATAGTGGTCGTACTAACCTAGTTTGTAGGAGGTGTGGTAAGAACCATATGGGTGAGTGCATGGTAGACATGATGCATGCTTCATGTATGGCAAGTCAGGCCATAGAATCAAGGAGTTCCTAGTAGTTAGCTAGAAGGATAAATATTTTTATCAATCGAGTCAGTTTAGCTTCTTATCAGCTCCAGCAGGTCGCCTTACTTATCCACCAGTGGGCAGTGCCAGAATTGACTTTATGCTTTTAAGACTCGATAGGATTAGGAAAGTTCTCCTGCTATGGTTGATGGTATGTTATGATTCTTCCATCCTCATGTTTATGCATTATTAGATCTTGGGGCTTCACTTTCATTCGTGACTCCTTATATATTAGTATATTATCATGTAATTCCATAAACTCTTGTTGAGCCTTTCTCAGTGTCTGCTCTAGATGGTAGTTCTATCATAGCTAGATGTGTATACAAAAATTGCCCAGTCACATGCCCTAAAAAGTTACCTTAATAGACCTTGTAGAGTTAGAGATGACCAACTTTTGATGTCATTCTCGACATAGATTGGCTCTACTCCTTCAATGCCTTAATTGATTATAGAAATAGGATTTTCCAATTTGGGTTTCCTAATGATCCATTCATAGAATAGAGGATTAGTACCTCAGTGCCTATAGGTCCATTTGTCTCTTACTTTAAGGCAAAGAAGAGAATTTCCAAGGGTTGTATTTATGACCTTTTCGGAGTCAAGGACACAAGTTCTAAAGATTTAAGCCCTGAGTCAGTTCCAGTAGTAAATGAGTTTCCAGAAGTGTTTTCTAAAGATCTTCCTAGATTTTCTCCTAAGTGAGAAATTGACTTTAGAATAGATCTCCTTCCAGATACCCAACCTATCTCAATTCCACCTGATAGAATTGCTCCAGCTAATCTTAAAGAATTGAAAGAGAAGTTGAAATACCTTTTATATAAGGTCTTCATTAGACCTAGTGTTTTTACGTGGGGCACTCTAATTTTTTTTGTGTGAAAGAAAGATGGTTCTCTCAAAATGTGCATCGACCATTATCAGTTGAACAAATTCACAATCAAGAATAAGTATCCTCTCCCCAGGATTGATGATGTGTTCTACCAACTTCAGGGTGCCTAATACTTCTCTAATATAGACCTCAGGTCCGGCGATCATCAGCTCAGGGTTAGAGAATGTGGCATTCCAAAGACAACCTTCAAAACTCGATATGGTCACTTAATATTTATAGTTATGTCTTTTGAACAAATGAATGCTCCTATATATTTTATGGACTTGATGAACAGGGTGTTCAAGCGATACTTGGACATGCTTATCATAGTATTCATAGATGACCGCCTCATCTATTCCCATAATAAAGGAGATCATGTAGACTATTTAAGGATTATTTTGCAGACCCTTAAGGATCACCATTTATTCATTAAGTTCAGTAAGTGTGAATTCTAGTTGAGATTGGTAGCTTTCCTTGGTCACATGATCTCCGATGATGGAATTTGCGTTGATCCTCAAAAGACCAAAGTAGTAATAAACTATCCTTGACCTATCTCTCAATCAGATATTAGGAGTTTCTTGGGTTTAGGTGGTTACTATAAATGGTTCATTAAAGGATTTTATTCTATTTCCTCTCCCATATCCAGATTGACTCAGAAGAAAGTCAAATTTTATTAGTTTAATTCTGACAAGAAGAGTTTTTAGAAGTTAAAGACTCGACTCACTTCCTCTCCAATACTGACTCTACTTTATGGTTTATATGGGTTCATATTTTATTATGATACTTCCAGAGTTGAGCTTGGTTGTATATTGATGTAATGAGATAAGGTCATAGCCTATCCTCTAGACAACTCAAACCCCATGAGAACTATCTAGCTCATGATCTTTAATTGAATGTAGTTGTGTTTGCCTTAAAGATTTGGTACCTTTATAGGGTTCATGTTGATAAGTTTATGGACCATAAGAGTTTGCAGTATGTGTTCTCACAAAAACACCCGAATCTTTATCAGAGAAGGTGGCTTGAATTATTGAAAAACTATGATATGAGTGTGCTGTATCACCTGGGTAAGGAAAAAGTAGTGGTTGATGACCTTAGTAGACTATCCATGGGAAGTGTTGCTCATATGGAAAATAATAAGAAGATATTAGTCTATGATGTTCATCATTTTGCTAAATTGAGAGTTCGGTTGGTTGATTTAGTCAAAGGTAGTATTTGGGTTTAGAGTGGTTTGGAATCTTTTTTAGTTTCTAACGTGAAAGAAAAGTAAGACGGAGATCCCAGTTTGGTTAAGTTAAAAGAAATAGTTTAAGATCAGAAGGTTAAGGTCTTCTCCCGGGGGGAGATGGTGTGCTTCGTTGTCAGGGTAGATAATGTGTTCCAAACGTGGACTATTTGAGGTAGAGAATTTTAGAAGAAATGTATGGTTCGCGATATTCTATTCATCCAAGAGTCACTAAGATGTACCATGACTTGTGGGAAATCTAATGGTGGAATGGAATAAAGATGGATATTGCAGAGTTTATGGCTAACTATCCAAATTATCAACAGGTTAAGATTGAGCATAAAAGGCCTAGTAGAACACTTCAGGAGTTTAGCATGCCCACTTTGAAGTGGGAGATGGTAAACATGGATTTTGTACAGGAGTACCCCGTAGGCGTCGTCAGCATGATTCTATTTGGGTTATTGTGGATAGATTGATCAAGTCAGCCCATTTCTTACTAGTTCATACAGCAACTTACACCAAGGATTATGCAAGACTCTATCTCAGGGAGTTTGTAAAGTTACATGGATTTCTATTGACCATTATTTTAGATAGAGGTACTCAATTTACCACTTATTCTTAGAAGGCTTTTCACAAAGGTCTTGGTACCCAAGTTTATCATAGTACAGCTTTCCACTCACAGATGGATGGCCAGGTAGGGAGGACCATTTAGATATTAGAGGACATGTTGAGTGCCTGTGTGATTGATTTCAAAGGTAGTTGGGATGACCACCTACCTTTGATTGAGTTTGCCTACAACAATAGTTATCACTCCAGTATTCAGATGGCTCCATTTGAGGCTCTCTATGGTAAGAGGTGTAAATCTTATATTGGTTGGTTTGAAGTTGGTGAGGCTTCTTTCATAGGTCTAAATTCAGTATATAAAGAGATGGAGAAAGTTTAGTTGATCCGTGAAATGCTAAAAATAGCCCAAAATCGTCAGAAATCCTATGCAGATGTGAGGAGAAGAGAGGTTAAAGTTGGTGAAGAGATTTGGTAAGAAAGGGAAACTCAGTCCCAGTTAGTTGGGCCATATAGGCTTTTGAGCCATTTTGGAAAGGTAGACTATGAGTTATAGTTGCCTGAGGAGTTAGCATCTATGCATCCAGTGTTTTATATCTTTTTCCTAAAGAAATGCATTAGTGATCCAGTGGTCGCTCCCTTAGAGAGTGTGGGCATGGAAGATAGTATTTCCTATGAAGAAATCCCAGTTGAAATCCTTGACCATCAAATTCATAGGTTGAGGAATAAAAAAGTTGCCTTAGTAAAGGTTTTGTGGAGGAATCAGTCCGTTGAGGGAGCTACTTGGGAAGCAGAAGCTGATATGCGATGCAAATATCCCTATCTTTTCTCTACAAATTTAGATTTACCTTGAGGTAATGGTTTTCCTTGAATTAATTCTCTTATTTTCTATCTCAAATATTCAACCATCTTTATGTCATAGCGTGTATTCATGAATTTAGTTTAGTCCGTGCCTCATGTTTTAGATTCAACTATTTAGTCATGATTCAACTCATAAGTATTCAGTGCATGATCTCAATATTTCTAGTAACTCAGCTCAAATAGTTTCATTCAAGAACAAATGATCCTAAGGGGGTGATATAGTAATACCCCATAAGATCCTAAACAAGTTTCAACCATTCATACTATGTTTAAAGGCCCCAAAGCGATTATTCCACACTAGCGACAAGTTCCATTATCATTGTGACACCCTCAAAGTTTCAAGTATTTTATTTTGGACCTTCCCGTATTGATTTTTGACTTTATGTATGTTAAGGAATGTTAGTAGGGAGTCTCAAAAGAGTTTTGGAATTTTTGAAAGTGGTTCAGGATGATTTTGGACCGTCGAGGCAGTGAGCCTCCGCATTTTCATTATGTCATAGATATTACCCTCCGTAATATTGGTGTGGCATGGAGATAGAGGGTCTTCACGATATCACCATGTTATGAAGATTTGTCTCCATGATATTGTCATGACATGAAAGATATCCTCTACAATAGACAGCATGTCGCGTTGCTATGTAAAAATTATGCAATCACTTAAGGGTAAAATGGGATTTTTGGTCATTTTATCCTCTTTAAACTCCAAATTCATGACCAACAACATAAAATATACATAAGTTATCCTTCCTAGATTAGTTAACAATATTCTTCCCTCTCCCATTCTCAAGAACAAGAGCAAAGGGTTTCTTTCAAGGATTCACTCTCCCAAGGTCTCAAGTCCAATTTTCCTTCAAGAAGACAAGGAATTCAGGTATGTGGGATATTCATCAATGGGCTCTTTTCACCTATTAAGTCCCAAAGTTTCCCTAATTTTCAAGTTCTCTTTTTGATTTAGGGTTCCATAACAACTATAAATTCCATGATTCCTCTATGTAATTCTTGAATTCAACGATGAGAAAGTATTTTATTATAATTTCAAGTATTCTTCCAAACCCTAATCATGATAACTTGCTATATTGATGAAATTATTGGGTTTTTGAGTTTAAGTCATGAAATTTCTTATCATGTCATTACTTTGAAATTATCGTATTTAACTGTATTTTTCAATGCTGGTGGTTATGAATACCCAATACTTAGATAGTCATGCATGTTTCAGATTTCAAGTTACAAGTCATTTAGACCATGTTGTATCATTATATTCAAAATATCAATACACAACTATTTTATGAACACCATATTTGAGAATATTAGTTATCAGTGC